>NC_068935.1:38590414-38893444 GCF_023091745.1 Budorcas taxicolor
AGTGTTTTTCTGAAAAAACTAAGTACAGAATGCCCTCTCCCACAAATTTTACTAAGTATAAATAAATATGCTCACCAAAAACACCTCTTACACTAACCAGTAACTTTATTAATGCCTCTGTGCCTCAGTTTCCTCATCTATTACTGTGAATTTCATTTTAATTGAATGAAGCAGAGCTCGTAAACCACAGTCCATTGCTTAGTAGATTTAACAAACATACTTAATTTTTCTTTTATAAGAGAGAGTTGAAATGATGTTCTTTCCCTGAACAATCTATATAGACACTGCCCTTTCCCAGAAAGTTTATTAAATAAAGATAACTACGCTCAGCAAAAAGCACCTCTTGCACTAACTAGTAACTTCATTAACAACTCTGTACCTCATTTTCCTCTTCTATAAAATGGGAATGTTGATAACACCTTCCTCATAGATTTTATTTTTAATTAAATGAAGTAGAACATGTAAAACACCCAGAACATTGTTTACTAGATCTAAGTAGCATACTTAATTTTTTTTAATAGAATTGAAATAGAATTGTTTTTCCCCATTAATCTAGATAGACAGTGCCATTTCCCACAAAGTTTACTAGGTATCCATGTATATGCTCACCAAAATGCATCTCTTTCAGTTACTAGTAACTTCATTAAGGCCTCTGTGCCTCAGTATCATCATCTATAAAATGGGAATCTTGATAACACCTTCCCTGTAGATTTTCTTTTTAATTAAATGAAGCAAAGCACGTAAAACACCCAGAACATTGCTTAGTAGATCTAACTAACATACTTATTTTGTTTTTTTTAAACAGAATTGAAATCGAGATTTATTTTGCTCACAATCTAGATAGTTAACACCCTTTCCCAAGAATTTTACTAAGTATTGATAAATACGCTCAACAAAAAGCATCTCTTTCAGATACTAGACTCAAGGCTTAGTTTCCCCATCTATAAAATGGGAATGTTGATAACACCTTTTTTATAGGTGTTCTTTTTAATTAAATGAAGTATTGCAGGTAAAACACCCAGGACATGTTTAGTAGATCTAAGTGACATACTTAATTTTGTTTTTGTTTTTAATAAAGAGAATTGAAATCCAGTTTTATATCACCTGCAATCTAGATAGTTAATACCCTTTACTATAAAATATACAAAGTTCGGATAAATACACTCACCGAAAGCTTCTCATTTCCTTTGATAACTTCATTAATGCCTCTGTGCCTCAGTTTCCTCATCTGTGAAATGGGAATGTTGATAGTATCTTCCTTGTCGATATTTTATTTTATGAACCAGAGCACGTAAAACACACAGAACATTGCTTTGTAGATCTAAGTAATGTATTGAATTTTGATTTTTTAAAAATATATAATTGAAATCAAGTATATTTACCCAACAATCTAGATAGACAATGCTCTTTCCTGCAAAGTTTACTAAGTACAGACAAGTAACGCTCACCAAGAACCATGTCTGTCATTTACTAATAAATTCATTAATGCGTCTGTTCCTCAGTTTCCTCAAGTATAAAATGGGAATGTTGACAGCTTCCTCGTAGATTTTTTAAAGTAAATTAAACAGAGCATGGAAAGCACCCAGGACATGCTTCATAGATCTAATTAACATACTTAATACTTTTTTTTTTAATAGATGGATTGGAAATTGACTATTTTCCCACTGACAATCTAGATAGACAATGCCCTTTCCTCAGAGTTTAAAATGTGTACATAAATTCGCTGACCAAAAAGAATCTCTTTCACTTATTAACTTTTTAATCCCTCTGTGCCTCAGTTTCCTCATATATAAAATGGGAATATTGTTAACACCTTCCTTGTATATACTTTTTAATTAAATAGACCCAATCATGTGAAACACTAAGGACATTGAATAGTATATCTAAGTAACATACTTAATTTTTTTATGTTGAATTGAAATTGAGTTTCTTTCACAAACAATCTAGATAGTCAATAACCTTTTGTGAAAATTTTACTAAATGTCCATAAATATGTTCATCAAATAGCATCTCTTTCACTTATTAGTAAATTCATTAATGCTCCTTTGCCTCAAATTCCTCATTTATAATTTGGGAATGTTGATAACACCCTCCTAGTTGATTTTTTAATTAAATGAAACAGCATGTAAAACAATGAGATTATTGTTTAGTAGATCTAAGTAACATACTTAATTTTGGGTTTTTTTAAATAAAGGGAATTCAAATTGAGTTTTATGTAGCCCACAATCTAGACAGTTACTGCCCTTTACCACAAAGTTTCCAAAGTTCTGATAAATACACTCATCAAAAGCATCTAATTCACTTTGGTAACTTCATTAATGCCTCTGTGCCTCAGTTTCCTCATCTATGAAATGGGAATTTTGATATACCTTCCTTGTCTATTTTTATTTAACTGAACAGAGCATGTAAAACACACAGGACATTGCTTAGTAGATCTAAATAGCGTACTTAATTTTATTTTTTTTAGTATGGAATTGAAATTGAGTAACTTTCTCCAGAAATCTAGATACACAATGCCATTTCTCACAAAGCTTAATAAATATAGATAAAAAACGTTCACCAAAAAGCATCTCTTTCACTTACGGGTAACTTCATTAATGCCTCAGTACCTCAATTTCTTCATCTATAAGTTGGGAATTGTTGATAACAGTTTCTTGTAGATTTTCTATATAATTAATTAAAGCAGAACATATTAAAGACCCAGGACATTGCTTGTTAGAACTAAGGAACAGACTTAATTTTGTGTTTTTCAAGAGAGAGAATAGAAGTCAATTTTTTTTCCCCAACAATCTAGGTGGACAAACCACTTTCAACGATGTTTACTTGTATACATAAATACGCTTACAAAACGCATCTCTTTCAATTACTAGTAACATTATTAATGCCTCTGTGCCTCAGTTTCCTTATCTATAAAATGGGAATATAGTTAACACTTTCAAGTAATTTTTTTTTAATGAAGCAGAGCATATAAAACACCCAGGAAAAGCTTAGCAGATCTAAGTAACATACTTAGTTTTGATTTTTTTTTAATATGGAACTGAAATCGAGTCTTTTTCCCCAACAAACATGATACACAATTCCCTTTCCGACCAAGTTTAGTAGAGAGTATAGATGTTGATTTTTCCCCCCAACAATCTAGATAGATAATGCCCTTTCCCACAAAGTTTACTAAGTATACATGAACATGCTCACCCAAGAGCATCTCTTTCACTTACTAGTTACTTCATTAATGCCTCAGTGCCTCTGTTTCCTCATCTGTAATATGGGAATGTTGATAACACTTTCCCTATAGATTTTTGTTAACTAAGTTAAGCAGAGCATATAAAACAGTGAGTACATTGCTTAATAGATCTAAGCAACATATTTAATTGTTTTTTTAATAGCTAGGAAATTGAGTTTTATTTCCCTGACAACCTATGTAACAATGCCCTTTCCACAAGGTTTATTAAGTATACATAAGTTTGCTGACCTAAAAGTAGCTCCTTCACTTATTATTAACTTCTTTAATACGTCTGTGCCTCAGATTCCTCATCTGTAAAATGGGAATGTTGATAACACATTCCTCGTAGATTTTCTTTTATTAATTAAATGAAGCAGATCATGTAAAACACCCATGACATTGCTTAGTACATCTAAGTGAAATGCTTAATTCTTTTTTAATAGATAGAATTCAAATCGAGTTGTTATCCCCAGCAATCTAGATAGGCAACTCAACCTTGAAGAGTGGGGCAAGGGGCCATTCCTTTGACTGGGAAGGTAACTGTGGACCTCTGCATACGGGGCTGGACGCAGCTCCCCACCTCTGGCTGCAGGCACTCTGCAATGGGGCATGTTTGCCCTTTACTGGGACTGTGTTGTAGATCAGGAAGAGTTTCCATCTTCTCCATCGCTGCCTTTTTCTCCTGCACCTCATCGCCCTCCCCCCCTTCTCCCCACTCCATCCTCCCCCTCTGTCTCTCCTCTAACTTCTGGAATTCCCTGTGTCCACTGAGAAGTGCCAAATGAAAGCCAGGCCAGACTGAGGGTTGTTCAAGAGGTATTTACACGTGTCTTGAGGCATGTGAATATCCTGAATATTAAGAATAGCTACTATGAGTCCTGTGTTTGACGTTGTACTTGATTTATCCTGTTTCTACCTACTCCCTCATCATTCCCCTTTTAAAAGAAGTCAAACCAGGGTGGAATTGCTCAGTGTCACTCTGTGACAAGCTCTGCACTGCCCTGATGATGAAGTGGTTCCACTCACTGCGCTTTCACACGTGGCCCCTCTTCTACCGGTGGGCTGGAATAGAGAAGCAGGAGTAGGTAGACAGAGCCCGGGCTGCTCTGTCAGCCAGCCTGCCTTTGAGGGCGACAAGGATTTGATCAGACAGCCTCTTAGGTACCTTTATCCTGGAGGACATTAATCATTGTCATTTATCAACATTAATTCTGTTGATAAATTCTTTAAACCTCTCTTTCTCTTTTTTTTCTTCTGCCATGCTGCATGGCATGAGGGATCTTAGTTTCCCCCACCAAGGATTGAACCAGTGTTCCCTGCAGTGGAAGTGCAGAGCTTAACCACTGGACTGCCAAGGAAGTCCCTCAACTATTTCATTCTTAATGACACTTTAGTGCAGGTGTAGAGGCGAAGAGGTGACATTTGTATGTGCATCACTAATGTCCTCTTTGGAAGCTTGTCTTTGGGAGGAGGAGTTGCTTACATTATGGGCAGTAACACATTGGCATTGAAGATTTCCAATAAAACTTTATTTATATTTTATGCAGAAGAAAAAAAGAAAAAAAAGTCTGGTTATTCAAAAGAAAGATCCAAGGAAAGGAGGACGAAAAAGTCATTTAAAAGAAAACACAAGAAGCATTGTGCCGACAGTGACAGTGACTCTGATTCCCACACAGACTCCAGTGGTAAGAAAGCCAATACCATTCTGCCTGCCTTGCTTTCAAGTTTTACTTCTTGAAAGCTGACATTAGAAGAAGATACTTAATAATAGCCAAGAGTTTTTTTTTAATAGCCAAGAGTTTGGAACAAGTGTCAGGGACCCTGCTAGGTGCCTGATATGCACTATTGCTGCTTAGTCAACACAGTCACTGTAGGACGCATCTTCGAGTTGGGGAGACAGAGGACCCGAGCAGGTTATAAGAACCGCCTGCACCCAAGGTCACACAGTTGGGATTCAGAGCTAAGCGGTGTGACTCCAGAGTGGTTGTGTGTAGCTGCACAAGGCCTGTGGCAGAGAACCAAGTTGGGGTCAGTCTGTGAGACATGTGGTGCCAAACCAGGCCATAGGGGGCTGCATCAGCCCAGTGGAGCGGCTCTTTTGTGAGATACTCACACTCAGTGGGCAGCTTTGTGCGATCCTCAAAGAGGCACAACATAGGGGACCCTTCAGGCCAGCAGCTGATTTCTGGAAGACACTTCCTGTGGGGCTGCATCACAGCACAGCCCCCTTTTTGTGCCCTCCCCTGGCTGGTGATTGACAGAGGGTGCCTCCTCTGGGACACATTACAGGCAGGCCCCCTTCCTCTGATGTCACCTTTCTTCCTCCCTGCTGGAAGACTGAGCTTTCCTGAAGCACAGATCTGAGCATGGCAGTCCCTGCTTAAAATCCTTCCAGAGCTCTCCTTGGCTCCAGGGTAAAGTCAGATCCCTGGTGATCTCTGGCTCTCTCATCACATGTACACCGTTGCTGTCCTGCAGCGTTCTGTGCGGCCTCAGAGTGGCTTTCATCTCCTCATATTGCACGTCCTTTCTCCTGACTCTGCCATGTGGTACAGAGTCTGGCTGCCTACAGTCCAATCTCTCCTCGCACACAGCTTGGCCTACTGGCTGCGTAGATGGACGTGCATTACTCTTGTAATAAAGCTGACTTGAGACAGAACTGGCTTAAGAGTCACCTTTTCATGGTCAACCATTCCTCACCCACCCTCCTGAAATCAGCCTGATGGTGAGACTCCTCTGTGTGCCTAGATCATCCCCTCCCTCCCCACTTCCCTGTCACTCAGATTCTACTGACCCCCTTCCCTCTGTCTCCTCCACTAGACTGACGCATCCCCGCAAACACACACATCACGAAGATACTCAAACATCCAGAAAAGTGAAGGGAGTAGTGTCATTAATGCCGTACACAATGCTTGTCACTCACTCAGGTGTAACATCTGTTAGCATTTTGACAATTGCTTCAGATAGGGATTTTTTGTTGTCATTGAGATATTCCAGGTAAAATACACTAAGTATTTCAGTATGCACCTCATTGAAAAAAGGACATTTTCTTAAATACAATACCATTATCTCACCCAATTAAGTTAATAATTCCTCATATAATCTAATACCCAGTGTAACTTTAATGTCTATGCTTCTAATGCCTAGCACGGTTCATGACATAAATGTTGAATGAATAAATCTCTGTGATACAACAAATGGGACAGCAAAAGCATGTCTACCTGGTCAAAGATATTGATGTTTAAGGGCTAAACATATTATCAATTTTCATGTGTTTTTCTTTTCATATGAAGATAACAAAAGCAAGACAAATAACAAGCCCAGAAAAAGGAAAGGAAACACAGATGACCAGGTGTTCTCCTATCATTTTTATTATGGAAAAAGTCAAATATATACACAAGTATAGAGAACAGTGTAATGATCTCTCATTTACATACCAACTTGAAGAATCATCAACTTAGGGGAAGTTGCCACCACCCCCATTTATTTTGAAACAAAACCCAGATGTCATTTCATGTATAAACAAATCAGCATGTCTCTCAAACATTCTTTTTTCAACATAACTGTATTACCATTACTGTGCCCTCAAATTTGACAGTAATTCCTCAGTTCATTTTTCCTTTTGTTTGTAGCCTGACAGTTTCACATGAGGAAGGCAGCATGAAGAAAGCCGAGGTCTCATTGCTTCTTTTCAATGATCCATTCATCTGGAATATTAAGCAAGGCCTCCCTCTTGCTTCCAGCAGCACTCAACGGAAAGGTATCCTTTTAGTGTTTAGTCATCAGGAACTGGGGTCCTCTCAAGGATTTTGAATGAGATAGAATACATTTGAAGACATGATTGTCACTCCCGAGCCGGGGATGACAATAATATGGCTCCTGTGGTGGGGGCAGGGGAGAAAAGGGACAAGAGCCTTTCTGGACTTGATGGAGTCTCCTGTGTTTCCTTTGGGCCAGAATGGTTTGTTCGTCTCTATCCTCCACAAAAAGGGAGAGCAGTGAACAGAATTTAGAGCATCTAGAACAAAAGTAGGGGAATGTTTGGATGCTGCCTTCCCAGAAAGCCCTATGAACAGTAGATTCTTAGGAAGATTCCTTTAGAGTCCAGGCTTGTGCCTGAACTCCTCTTCATGCATGGAGCTCGGCCATGTTTTGAGGCACATCGTTCTCTCACTCGAGACTTTCCCCACCCCATCATACACCTGTATGTGCCTGAGAAGTGTAGGGCCCAGTGATAGTGACTCAGGGATGTCACCTCATGAAAAGGGACTAGCTTGACATTCCTTACCAATTCTTTTTTTTTTTTTTTACACCAGTTTTATTTACTTTTGGCTGGGCTTGGTCTTTATTTCCCATGGACTTTCTCTAGGTGCAGCAGGCAGGGGCTACTCTAGTTGTGCTGTGGAGGCTTCTCATATGGTGGCTTCTCATTGTGGGGCACAGGCTCTAGGGCATACAGGCTTCAGTAGTTGTAGCCCTCAGGCTCGGTCGTTGCAGCACATGGGACTTGTTACTCTGTGACACGTGGGATCTTCCCAGACGAGGGATCGAACCCATGTTCCCTGCATTGGCAGGCCAATTCTTAACCATTGGGCCACCAGGGAAGCCCTCAGCAAATCTTATGCATACAGTACTAACCCCATTTCGCATATAAAAACAAGTATACAGGAGAAATCACATCTTTCCTGAAAATACTCCCTAAACGCCCCATAAAATCAGTGTTCTGTTTTCATTTCTTCAGTTCATCTATCAGGCATTTGGTGAAGTGCTCTTGCGGTACTATGAAAAATTTGAATCTGGCAGAAAAACACCTTGGAAAAACTGTCATAGGAAACAGGTCTTACAAGACAGGGGCTACAAAATGAATGCTGTAGACAGGGGCCCTTGCCAGGCCAAACCAAGCTAACACAAAGGGCACAGGTGGAGGAGGCAAGGGTGGCATGGGGGGCCTAGGTGTTTGGGGCTGCAGTAGCAGCAGAGGCAGCCAACTCCAGTTGGGCCTGAAAACAATGTGGCCCTTTGGGGTCCATATAGGATTATGACGAGAGGGTGACCCAAGGCCACAGGGGACATATGTCTGAGAATTACAGCCCTCTGATATCGCCAACACTTGGCCCTCCCACTCGTAAGCCTTGGGCAGTTAAGGTCTTAAGAGAAAAACGCAACATGCAAATCTATATGCCACTGATGAAATGGAAGAAACTGTTTCATTGCTAAAATACTGTAGGAAGGTTAACGCTGCATCCCTCCCTCCAGCCCATCCTTAGGGATGGTTGACTGTATGTGCCAAGCTCTGGTCTAGGCTTACTGCTTTGCTCCTGTCCTCTCACTTTTAGTGTTCTTGGATTATTTTCCACGACTTACATGTAAGTCTGCCGGCGAACAGTACCGTGTCCCTGCTGTCAATGCTTTGCCTGATAACAGGATAAAGAAATGTTCGTGCTCTAACAGCAGTCCAGCTGCTGTGCCCCTCCTCACTAGGGACAGTGTCACCCTGGTCTTTGGAGCTGCGCATGATAAAAACTCAACCCCTTTCAAAGTCATAATGAGGGAAACAGCACCAATTTTAAAAGGCCATCTTCAGTCTGAACTAAATGACTAATAGGAAGAAACACGTTGGCTTTTTAGACAGAACAATGACTGAGGGGGGGCTTTTATCCGTCTAAACTTTTGAGAGTTAGAAAGGTGGTCTGGCAAGGGGGCCCAGGGGGCTTGTGACTTGTCTTACTGGGACATGAGAGTTGCTGAAGCTCTGGATACTGCCTCAATATTTTAGTCTTAAATGCTAAGGAAAGTTCACCTAACTAGGTTCAACTTCATTCTAACTCAGTTTCTGCCCAGCCAATAATTGGAGGGAAAGAGGCAGACCACCATCATTTCTGCATTCGCCAACCTGTCCCCACCCTCCAGCTTTTGTGGGCTCAGGACACTGTCAGCTGATTCGGTTCTACCCTCAGGTTCAGGATTCTAGATGGACGGTGATGTTGCCTGGAGTGGGGAAACACCATAGTCCTACCAGCCCTTCTCCTCACCTAGGAGAGTCCAACACCATCAGGTGGTCTAAGGCAGGAGAGTGGAACTAGGCATTTTAGAACAAGGTCAGCCACAGTGTGGCACCCCCGTGTTCACTGCAGCATTACGTGCAACAGCCAGATAAGGAAACAACCTCACTGTCTATCCACAGATGCGTGGACAAAGAACACGTGTATACAGGCACGGCTCGGAGATACCGTGGGTTTGGTTCCAGACCACAGCAATGAAGCAGATAGCACTACAACATCATCCACACGAATTTCTTGTTTTCCCAATACATATAAACATCATTTTACACTGTATTTGTAGTCTATTAAGTGTATAATAGCATTATGTCTTAGAAAACAGCATAAATACCCTAATTTAAAAATACTGCTAAGAAATGTTAACCATCATCTGAGCATTCAGCAAGTTGGAGTATTTTTGCAGCAGTAACAGACCACTGATCACAGATCACCGTAGCAAATATAACAATGATGAAAAAGCTTGAAATATTGCCAAAAGGACCAAATTGTCACAGAGGGAAGAAGTGAGCAAATGCTTTTGGATGAATGGCACCACTAGACTTGCTAGATGCAAGGTGGCCACAAACCTCAATGTGTAAACAAGAAACACAATATCTTCAAAGTGCAGTAAAGTCAAGCACAATAAATGAGACATACCTGTATATACAATGGAATATTATTCACCCACAGAAAGGAAACTTTGAATTTGCTACAACACGGATGAACCTTGAGAGCACTATGCTATGTGAAATAAGTGATAAAGATAGACACTATATGATCTCAGTATTACATGGAGGACTCTGAAAACAATCCGCCAAAAAAAAAAAAAAACCCTCACACAAAAGAACAGATTGGTTGTTGCTGGAGGTGGGAGAAATGGTGAAGGGGTTCAAAGGTACAAACTCAGGTCATAGGGGGATGTGTAATGTACAGTGTGGTAACTATAGTTAATAATATTTGTATTTTCTATTTGAAAGTTGTTAAGCAAGTAGCTATTAAAAGTTCTCATTATAAGAATAATTTTGGTGTGATGACGATGTTAACTAGACTTATTGTGATCATTTCACAGCGTATAAGATAACTGAATCACTGTGTTATACACCTGAAACTATTATAATGTATGTCAGTTCCATTCAGTACAGTCGCTCAGGCGTGTCCAACTTTTGCAACCCATGGACTGCAGCATGCCAGGCTTCCCTGTCTATCACCAACTCCCGAAGCTTGCTCAAACTCAGTCCATTAAGTCGGTGATGCCATACAACCATTTCATCCTCTGTTATCTACTTCTCCTCCTGCCTTCAATCTTCCCCATCATCAGGGTCTTTTCCAATGAGTCAGTTCTTCGTATCAGGTGGCCGAAGTATTGGAGTTTCAGCTTCAATGTCAGTCCTTCCAATGAACACCCAGCACCGATTTCCTTTAGGATGCACTGGTTGGATCTCCTTGCAGTCCAAGGGACTCTCAAAAGTCTTCTCCAACACCACGGTTCAAAATCATCAATTCTTCTGTGTTCAGCTTTCTTTATAGTCCAACTCTCACATCCATATATGACCACTGGAAAAACCACAGCCTTGACTAGACAGACCTTTGTTGGCAAAGTAATGTCTCTGCTTTTTAATATGCTGTCTAGGTTGGTCATGGTTTATCTTCCAAGGAGCAAGTGTCTTTTTCATGGCTGTAGTCACCATCTGGAGCCCGAGAAAATAATGTATGCCAATTGTACCTCAATAAAAAAAATTTTTTTAACTGTAGAGGTGGGGTCACACAAAGTCTTTTCCCAGAATATCTGGCAACTATTACCAAAACCATGTCAATTAAACAACACCATCCACTCAGCATCTTAGTTAATGGTATTTACATTGCATTTAATCATTTTGGAAGTTCCCAGACTACAAACTGTGACAGTGTAGGCCTTCTCTCATTGCCTGACTCCTCATTTTTGCTCCGTAATTTTAGGATTTAGGATCCTTCCTCTACATGATTATATAAAGAAGACCAGTGTAATAGAGCTCCTTTTTAAAGTGAAAGTGTTAGTCACTCAGTCATGTCCAAATCTTTGCAATGCCGTGGACTGTAGCCCACCAGGGTCCTCTGTCCATGGAATTTTTTTGGTAAGAATACTGAGTGGGGTGGCATTTCCTCCTCTAGGGGATCTTCCCAATGCAGGGATAGAACCCAGGACTCCTGCACTGCAGGCAGATTCTTTATCATCTGAGCCAATAAGAAAGCGCAATAGAGCTCATTTCAGGAGGATTCAAATGGACCGGTGGTACCAACCAAAATGTACCAGAGCCCACAATGGGGTATGTGGGCCAGTATTAGGTCTCTACTCCCAAGAGTGTTTACACAAAGCAAGTCTGTTATATTTGCAAAAGAGAAAGGGGAAAACATTAAGAGTTTCTTCTTGGGAGTTCCCTCGGGGTCTAGCGGTGGGGATTCTGAGCTTTCACTGCCATGACCCAAGTTCAATCCCTCGTCAGGGAACTGAGATCCTGAAAGGCACGTGCTATGGACAAAAAAAAAAATAACAGTAACAAAAATGAGTTTCTTCTCATCACTAGAAAAATCATCTGTAACTGTATGGTGATGGACCTTAACTACACGTGTGGTAATCATTTTGTAATGTATGCAGACAACAAATATTATGTTACACACCTGAAACTAATGTACATCAGTTATACCTCATTGGAAAAAAAGAAAGAGAAAAGGAAGGAGGTTCTTGGGTATTCATGCTGTAGTTTGGCCATAGATGAGAACATTTTCTCTTTTCCCTTGTTTCTTGTTGCCCTTTTGCCCTTCAGACTCCTCTAAGAGACCACTGTGTAAAGCCAGGAGAAACAAGTCACCAAAACGTCAGGTTTTCTTTCCCTGTGTGACAGAACAGAGGCCTGGGCCTCCCAAGGCCTGGCCAGACTTGACTGTGAGCCCAGCCCCTGGCCTTAGGCTCCCAGCCCAGGTTTCCAGACCCATCACTCCAACCCCTATCAGGTCTGCAGCCCAGGTCCATCACATCCCTCACTCAGGGGCTCTGCAGCAACGCTAATAATAAAACTTTCCTGATTTTTCCTCCTACTAGAGCTTCTTTGACACAGGGTTTCCTGTGGTCTCCAGTATTCACCTGCTGATCCCATGACCTAAAAATAAGTCATCACTACTTGAGGAAATGAAAAGGTACTTCAGATTAACACAGGTCCAAATCTACCCTGAATTGACAGCTACCCCACCATCACCAAACAAATTCCACAAAACCCACTTGTTCCTAACTGTACCACAAAAAGTGGTTTTAGAAAAATCCTTAGATTAGAAATTCCTCGAGAGAATATTCACTTCTGCATTTGATAGTTTCATAACATTGAATCTGTGTGATATCTTCAAGGCATAAGTAGACTATATATTACAATTCTATTTTTTACCCTTTTCGGGTCACTGGAAATTTGTCTGTAATTGTTCATTTTTGGTTTTGTTTTCACTGACAAATTTAGCGCTGCCACTCCCTACCTTGCATTACCAAATGCTGAAAAACAACAGCAGGAGAACGTGGACTTTAGGCTTTCAACCCCATCCATCTCGGTGCAACTAAATGCATGCTAGTTACTCCTATAGTGTGTTCTTTGAACCAATTACTCCCTTGTACCAGCACTGAAATATTCACAAAATCACTCATTTTACCTCAGAGATTATGCTTGGTTTTGAATATTTCAAATAGTACTGTTGAACCCTCTTATAACCCAGCTCCTCAGCGCATTAAGCACTTTCAGGTCATATTGAGTCCCAGTATGAACTACTCATAAGACGGAAGTATTGCGTTCAGGAGGGCTAACTTCCTCCCTAAAGGATATTTGTGTTAGGAGGACCTGAACTTTATTGGAAGAGACTGTATCTATATATATTTAGATAGCTAGATGGTAGATAAGCAGGTACCACAGGTGTAGGAAAAGTGGCTCTATTATTTCCCTTTGGGAACTATGTTCTCACTGGTAATGGACTATTTCCGTGAGCTTGAATTTACTGATCCCATTTACAATCCCTTAGAGCCCCTAAGGGCTTCCCTGGTGGCTCAGCTGGTAAAGAATCTGCCTGCAATGCAGGAGCCCTGGGTTTGATCCCTGGGTTGGGAAGATCCCTAGAGAAGGGAACGGCTACCCAGCCCAGTGTTTTGGCCTAGAGAATTCTATGGACTGTATAGTCCATGGGGTGTCAAAGAGTCAGAAAGGACTGAATGACTGTCACTTTCAGAGTCTGCAGATGGTGATTGCATCCATGAAATTAAAAGACGCTTACTCCTTGGAAGGAAAGTTATGACCAACCTAGACAGCATATTAAAAAGCAGAGAGATTACTTTGTCAATAAAGGTCCATCCAGTCAAGGCTATGGTTTTTCCAGTGGTCATGTATGGATGTGAGATTTGGACTATAAAGAAAGCTGAGTGCAGAAGAATTGATGATTCTGAGCTGTGGTGTTGGAGAGACTCTTGAGAGTCCCTAGGACTGCAAGGAGATCCAACCAGTCCATCCTAAAGGAGATCAGTCCTGGGTGTTCACTGAAAGGACAGATGGTGAAGCGGAAACTCCAATACTTGGGCCACCTGATGCAAAGGGCTGACACGTTGGAAAAGACCCTGATGTTGGGAAAGATTGAGGGCAGGAGGAGAAGGGGACGACAGAGGATGAGATGGTTGGATAGCATCACTGATTTAATGGACACGGGTTTGGGTGGACTCCAGGAGATGGTAATGGACAGGGAGGCCTGGTGTGCTGTGGTTCATGGGGTCACAAAGAGTCGGACGCGACTGAGTGACTGAACTAAACTGAATGTTCCAATCTTATTTTGCAATCATGGAAACGGCCATAAGCACAAATCAACGTGAGAATGTCCAGAACAAAAGTGTCCAAGCCTGGAAGCAGGTTTTAGGATGGCTGATTTGCCAAATTTTTTTCAGGTTTACTCACGTGAAACCTGAATGCAGCCTCATCCATGTGCCTTGCAAGCTCCTTCCTTAGAGAATGAAATCAAAATGTTCAGTATTTGGAGATGTGGATGAAATTAAATATATGGATGTTATTTCATCTTTGTAAAATTTCCATCCCCTTCGTGCCCCCTACCCAAGTACACGTTTCTGTAATAGTCAGGTCCAGGCTTGCTTTAGGAGGTGTTTTTCCCTCCTGTGCAAAATGTTATTGTGGCATCAAAAGAAATCAGTAATCAAACAAAAATATTTTAATGCAGTATTTAACAAATATCAAAATTAGTGCAAAAATAGCACATGGTGAAACCATTATTAACATTTAAACATAGGTAATTGTGACCCTGCACGTGCTCCACTGTACCTCATGTGTGGTTCCAACAAAACATTATTAACAAACCAGGTCAGTGGCCAAAGTTTCCCTACTTGATGGATTTAAATACTGCAGGATGCCCAGTAGGTTCTGCCTCTACCACAGAGTCCTGAGGGAGGTGTCCCTGTTGGCCTTGGGCCATCCAGGTAGCTTTTGGCTCTGAAGAGGGACTGCAGAAGAGAACCAGAGGAGCCCAGGGACAACCGAGCCCCCTGGAGAACTAGGCAGCTCAAGGTTAGCTGTGTACTCAGGAACCAGGCAAGGTATCTGGTATGGTGGAAAAGGCTCTCCATCCATGGGTTCAGAGGGTGAATTGATGTGGTGGAGGCGCCTCTGCAGGTTCCCTTGTTTCCCCTCCCGCACCCCCGCCTCATCTCCAGGCCCCAGGCGGGCAGCTCCAGCTGCTGCTGCTGCTGCTTCCTCCTGGGCTCCTGGCCGCCTCCTCGACCTCCCCCAGCTCCAGTTCAGACCACACTAGGCCTCTTCTCCTCCCACTACCATCGCTGATACCACGGGAGGCTTCATATCTGGAAAAGGAGCAAGGCCGAGAGAGAGGCTATAGGGAGACCAAGGGCTGTGACTGTGCACCAGCTGAGTCCGGTCCACTGGGCTCTCCCAGGGAAAGGGCGTTTCCTGGGCTTCAGCAGAGCACCTGACCCGACCCGGCCTCTGACCATGTGGTTCTTCCCGGTCTTCCAGGCTGCAATATCATCACCCAGGCTGTGGCCCCACCCCACCTGCCCCCAGCGGAGGCTCCAGTCTTGAGCGCTGTGGATGAATCAGCCTCTATGCCCGGATCTGTGCAGATGTGCTAGTCCGGGATAGTCCTGGGGCTAACCGCCGGGTCAGTTCTCTTCTGGGCGCCTGGTCCCAGTTGTCGCTTGTGTTGCTGATCCAATGTGTGCCTGCTCCTGCTTAGGTGCCCTCCCTCCCTCGATCCCCCTCCCTCCCTGGCCCCTCATTCCCTCCGGCCCTGCCCCTTGATCGAGGTAGGTGGGACCCTCTGGGGGCACTTGAGGCCAGGGCATGGCCATAAAGTGGAGGCGTGCCAACTAGGGGTGGGGATGGGCAGGGAAATGAGACCCCACTGGCCCCTGGAGTCAGAGCCCTGGAGAAACGTTAGGAGAACTTCTCTCCAGGGATGCAGGCTCCTAGCCCACAGTTCCCCTGGAGCGAGAGATGCAAAGATGGGGCTGGAGAAAGCCACAGCCCAGTGGTCCCCCTTGTCCTGTGGGCTCTGAGCACGTCTGCACCGCCTACCCACGCCCCCCCCCCCCACCCACCGCTCCTACTCTGTAACTAATGGATGGGGCTCTGGTTCTGTTTCATTCACCCCCAAAGTCCACAAATGGGGTTAGTGATTCAGATGAAATGATTAGCTAGGGGGCTGCTTGCTCTGGCTCCTGAGGGCTCTATTTCAGGGCACACACTGTGTTCAGAAGCCAGCTGCAAGAAACCCAACCCGCCCCTTACGTAGCAACAAGTACTACCGATTTGTGCTAACCCACGTCAGAGTGCACGCGTAGACCCTGGCCAGTGCTTAGTGCTCTCAGCTTACAGTGCAAGGGGCCCTTCCTTCGGGGCCCTTCCTTCAACTTGGCAGGTAACTGTGCAGCTCTGCATACAGGGCTGGACTCAGCTCCCAACCGCTGGCTGCAGGCACCCTGCAACACTTGCGCCCCTGTTCTAGATCAGGAAGAGTTTGTTTCCATCTTCCCCATCGCTGCCCTTCTCTCCTGCACCTCAGTACCTTCCTTCCCCTCCACCCTCACCCCTCCCCAAGCCACCCTCCCCTCCCCTCCCCTCCCCCAACTTCTAGAATTCTGTTTCTGCAGTGAGAAGTGCAAATGAAAGCCAGGCCAGGCTGAGGGTTTATGCTTGTTCAAGAGGTATTTACAGGTGTCTCGGGGCATGGGAATATCCTGAATATCAAGCGTAGCTTCTAACCATGAGTCCCGTGCTTCACGTTGTACTTGATTTATCTGTTTCTACCTGCTCCCTCATCATAATCCTCATCCCCTTTTAAAAGAAATCAAACCAGAGTGGTATTGCTCAGTGTCAGTCACCGACAAGCTCTGTGCTGCCCTGGTCCACTCACTGTACTTTCACATGTGGCCCCTCTTCTACCAGTGGGTTGGAATAGAGAAGGAGGAGCAGGTAGACAGAGCTGGGGCTGCTGTGTTAGGCAACCTGCCTTTGAGGGGAACAGGGATTTGATCAGACAGCCTCTTAGGTACCTTTATCCTGGAGGACATTAATCATTTTTATCATTAATTAACTGTGTTGATAAATTCTTTAAACCTCTCTTTCTCTCTCTTTTCCCATGCCCCATGGCATGTGGGATCTCAGTTTCCCCACCAGGGATTGAACCGGTCTTCCCTGCAGTGGAAGCACAGAGTCGACTACTGGACTGCCAAGGAAGTCCCTCAGGAATCTCATTCTTAATGACACTTTAGTGCAGGTGTGGGAAAGAGGTGGTGACATTTGTGTGCCCATCACTAATGTGCTCTTTGGAAGCTTGTATTTAGGATGTTCCTTACATCGTAGGCAGTAACACTTTGGCATTGAAGATTTTCAATAAAACTTTGCAGATGACCACATCTCATTGCTTTATAGTCACCACTTCAGTCACTTTCTCTTTATTCACTTATTCATGAGGGTCTGTGAGAAGGGAGATGTTTATCCTTCCATAATTCCCAGTGAGGACAGGATGGTTTCCTGTGAAAATGAGATCTGTCCTGCACGTTTTTGTACCTGTGAGCGTCAGTAAGCCTATGTTGGGTGCGTTATACAGGCCCTGTGCTGGGCGGTGGGGGAATGTCACAGTACCCGACCCAGCCATTGTGCTGTGGGTTCTCAGTGTCTCCAGAGGAAGATCAGCCCACACCAGAGAAAGAAGCCACAGATTATGGAGGTGTGTTGCAGAGCCCCACTATCTCCTCACTCTGTGACCCTGGGCAAGTTGGCTGACCTCTGTGCTTCAACTGTCACGTCTATAGAATGGATCTCATTATGGTACCTGCCTTACACTGTTGTGAGGTTTAAATAAAGTAATAAAGATAGGCCCGTGGTGAGCACTCAACCAGCATCAGCTGGTGCTGGGCGTGTAAATTGGTGCAGGCACTATGGAAATGGTATGCAGGTTCTTAAAAAAACTAAAAATAGAATTACCATTTGATCCAGCAATTCCATTCCTGGATCCAGAAAAAAAAAAAGAAAACTCTAATTTGAAAAGACACAGGCACCATAATGTTCATAGCAGCGCTATTTACAACAGCCAAGGCATGGGAACAACTCAAGTAAGTGCCCTTCAGCAGATGATTGGCTGAAAACAATCTGAAACACATACACACACACACTCACACCACACAAACACATAGAAACACACAATTGGCTTCCCTGGTGGCTCAGTGGTAACGAATCCACCTGGCAAGCAGAAGACTCAAGTTTGATCCCTGGAACAGGAAGATCCCCTGGAGAAGGAATTGGCCATCTACTCCAGTATTCTTGCCTGGAGAATTCCATGGACAGAAGAGCCAGGCGGGCTGCAGTCCATGAGATTGCAAAGAGTCAGACACAACTGACTGACTAACCAACACAACAAAACACAGTTGTAGTGTTTGATCAGAGAAGCAGAGTGAAAGGCCAAGGGGGTTATATTATAGAGACTAGATCTGATGCACTGGTGGGAGCTGAGATGAAGTCTATGAAAGGCTATTGCCTTCACATTTGATGGTGGCCTGAAGTCACTGAAGATATTCCAGGCTAACAGCTGGGCAGACAGGTGCATATGAACTGGGGGAGAGCAAAGACCAAGTGGAAGCTGCAAGGATTCCCTTGAACCCACAATGACAAACTAAAAGCCAGGAAGGTATAAAGTCCTGTAGACCGTACATCTGCCTCTTACTGTCTCCAATTTAGAGAAGGAGCGGGCATCCTTTGATACCGAGCTGCACGTGCACATGGCCCAGGGTCTGGAGCCAAAAAAGGAAACTGGCTGAACACAATCCCCAGTCCCGTTCTCAGTCCATAGACTCTTGGTTTCTTTCTGAAGATCACCTGTTACCTATACATCAGAAAATGATGATAATAATAATAACCTTTATTTCTTGGGTATCCATAGGACCATGTAGGGCTCCCCAGTTAGCTCAGCGGTAGAGAATCTGCCTGGCAATGCTGGAGATCGAAGAGAGGCGGGTTCGATCCCTGGGTCGGGAAGATCCCTTAGAGAAGGAAATGGCAACCAACTCCAGTATTGCCTGGAAAATTTCGTGGTCACAAAAGCCTGGCAGGGTAGTCTATGGACTCCCAAAGAGTCGGACACGACTTAGCGACTGAGTACAGAAGGCAATGGCAGCCCACTCCAGTACTCTTGCCTGGAAAATCCTGTGGATGGAGGAGCCTGGTAGGCTGCAGTCCACGGGGTCGCTAAGAGTCGGACACTACTGAGCGATTTCACTTTCACTTTTCACGTTCATGCATTGGAGAAGGAAATGGCAACCCACTCCAGTGTTCTTGCCTGGAGAATCCCAGGGATTGGGGAGCCTGGTGGGCTGCCATCTATGGGATCGCACAGAGTCGGACACGACTGAAGCGACTTAGCAGTAGGCATAGGTGAACTCACTGCGGTGCAGAGGAAGTCGGTAGAGTCTGTTTCTTAGAAAGCCTGGAGCTGGAGGAGGCCTTGACTTACTTGCCTGAGGTGGCCGGGCAGGCGCGTGACCCGCGGGCGCAGGGAGGCTCTCCCGCGCCCTCTGCTGGGAACTTGGCTCCACGCAGACTCTGCATCCTTGCGCTTGCTACAAGCTTCTCACCCTTCGTGTGGTGATAGGAGACTGCTAGTACTCTTGCCTGGAAAATCCCATGGACGGAGGAGCCTGGTGGGCTGCAGTCCATGAGGTCGCTAAGAGTCGGACACGACTGAGCGACTTCACTTTCACTTTTCACTTTCATGCACTGGAGAAGGAAATGGCAACCCACTCCAGTGTTCTTGCCTGGAGAATCCCAGGGACAGGGGAACCTGGTGGGCTGCCGTCTATGGGGTCGCATAGAGTTGGACACGACTGAAGCGACGCAGCAGCAGCAGCAGCAGCAGCGTCGACAAGGGATGAAAAGGAGATGGGGGGGTGGGTTGCAGCAGGGACGTGTGGAGTCTGAGAAGTGAAGTGCAGACTGAGGGTTGTGGAAGGGACGCAGGTTTGATCTGTTTATGGAACTAAGATCCTACATGGCTCGGAGCAACTTAGCCACCCGCATCCATAACTACAGAGCCCGTGCCCCATAATGAAATATCCCACCTGAAGCATCGGAGATCCCACGTGCTGCAAGTAAGACTTGATGTGGCCAAATAAATAAAACATTTTTTTAAAAGATTACTTCACAGCCACGAATCATGTGCTCAGTATCCACCAAGGGCCAATAACAGGCCAATAATTGTGTCCTGAGCTAAGACGCTGGGGCTTTCTGATTCATTTCCAGATTCACCAAGAAACGTGAAATCCAGGGTCATCACCATGGAGGCTCCAGTGGGACCCCCTGTCAGGTTCCTCATAATCTGGTTCCTGGCCCCATGTTAGAGTCCCTTAGCTGGGAAAGCCCATGAATCTCCTTTGAGGCCCCAGAAATGTCTTTGGGAAAGCCGTTGCCCAGATTGTCCAGAAGAGGGCACCTGAATACCATTTTTACATTATTTCCGTTGGTCTGCGCTGTGCTGTCTTTGTGCTGTGCAGATTGACTCTGCTAGCCTGCCAGGCTCCTCTAAGGGGACTCTCCAGGCAAGAATACTGGAGTGGGTTGCCATACCTTCTTCCAGGGGATCTTCCCAACCCAGATCGATCTGGGATCGAACCCAGATCTCTCACATTGCAGACAGATTCTTTACCATCTGAGCCACCAGGGAAGCCCATAAATACTGGCGTGGGCAGCCTATCCCTTCTCTAGGGGATCTTCCCAACCGGAATTGAACCGGGATGTACTGCATTACAGGCTGATTTTTTTTCCAAGTGAGCTACCAGGGAAGCCCCAATTTTTGCTTTGTGGGATTCAGGCAAGTGAGCCGAACTGAGGCCAGTCTCCAGCATCAGCAGTATTCATAGCTCTGGAGTGCGTGTGCTCATCAGTGAGGGGCCATACAAATCCTCCTTCTTTCTCGGCTGCCTGGCATTGACCTTAGTGAGGGAGAGCTCAAGACACATCGGTCCTTGTGGCACTGAGAAAATTCTCCCTGCTTCTGGGAAGCAATGGGCTCTTTTTATTCCTCTACATTTTTGTTCTTCATCATCTTCGTGGTAGCAAATGTTTATTGAACACCTACAGCATGCCATGTTTTCTTCTGAGTGCTCCACGTGAATCTCTTCATCCTCTTTTCAGCTCTATGAACTAACTACTATTAAGATCCTGTTGTGCGGATGAAGTTCAGAAAGCTGAACCAATCTGTTCAAAGTCACAGAGCCAGTCCATTGCAGAGCTCTGATTTGATTCTGAGTCCACAGTTTGTCTTCTTCCTATGAAGCCAGCTGCCTCTCACACTTCCTCCTCCCTACCCACATGCCTCTCCCTCTCCAGGTCATCTCAGCGGCATAGTCTCTGTGTGGGTCCTGGGTTTGTGTGCTGTCCTCCAGACTTAGCCAAGCACTTCCCTTTCTTTGTTGGGACTGAGGCATTGTCTTAACAGGAGAAACCAACCACTCCATATATAAGCACCATGGTTAAGGGCAGGGGCTCCAAACCTTGAAGGTTTCATAGACTAGTAATATTAGTAAAATAAAACTGGGTTTGGACAGAAGTCATAATCTTTTCATTTTACAAATTAAGACCTTGTCATACTCTTCCTATTACTAATATTAATAACAGAAATAATATCTAAAGCTTATAGAGAAAGATTACCATGTACCATATACTATTCTCAAACTTTCAATGAATTACCTGGTTTAATCCTCACAAAAATCACATTCAGTAGGCATTATTGTTTTCCCCACTTTGGAGGCAAGGAAATTGACAAAAAGAAACGTTTTGTAAATTACTCCTGACTCTGCTGAAAACCATTATAGTATATTGTCTCTCATCTGTGTTTTATAAAAGATATTTTTAAAAGAAACCATCAAAGGACTTCCCTGGTGGTCCAGTGGTTAAGACTCTGCACTTCCACTGCAAGGGGCATGGGTTCGATTCCTAGTTGGGGAGCTAAGATCCTGAGTGCCACAGGGTGTGGCAAAAAAAAGATTGAAAAAAAAAAACCATCAAGCACAGCCAGAGGCCCTGATCTCAGAATTTAGGAACAACCAACTAAGAGCATCGACAGTTCAGGGTTTGTCTTGGGCAAAGCAAATGCTGTCTCTCTCTCTCTTTTTTGCAATTTAATGTGAAAGTACTAATATGTGCTTTGAGAAGTAAACATCTAGCTAAATACTGAGACCTTAACCCAGTGACTGGCACATAAGAATACAGTACATACATTTATCATGGTAATTCCTTGTGGCACAACCCTGCAAACTAACCTCTTGCTGGGAGGAAACTAAGGCAACTATAGACTCTTCCTGTTACTGAGGTCAGGTAAGTTTCTGTAACTGACGACACCCTCCTTCCCTCAGCTGTCTCCAATTTCCCCTCCTTGAATGAACTGAAGCAGAGGAGTTTTACTTCCCATTGGTTGATATTGTTGTTGCCATCAGTTCTGTTCAATTGCTCAGTCCTGTCAGACTTGTTGCAATACATGGACTGCAGTAAACCAGGCTTCCCTGTCCATCACCAACTCCTGGGGCTTGCTCAAATTCATGTCCATCAAGTCAGTGATGTCCCCTTCTCCTCCTGCCTTCAATCTTTCCCAGCATCAGGGTCTTTCCAATGAGTCAGTTCTTCCCATCAGGTGGCCAAAGTATTGGAGCTTCAGCTTCAGCATCAGTCCTTCCAATGAATATTCAGGACTGATTTCCTTTAAGATTGACTGGTTTGACCTGTTTGCTGTCCAAGGGACTCTCAAGAGTCTTCTCCAACACCACAGTTCAAAAGCATCAATTCTTCGGTGCTCAGCTTTCTTTACAGGCCAACTCTCACATCCACATATGACTACTGGAAAAACCACAGCTTTGACTAGATGGGCCTTTGCCAGCAAAGTAATGTCTCTGCTTTTTAATATGCTGTCTAGGCTTGTCATAGCTTTTCTTCCAAGGAGCAAGCGTCTTTTAATTTCATGGCTGCAGTCACCATCTGCAGTGATTTTGGAGCCCTAAAAGATAAGTCTGTTACTGTTTCCATTGTTTCCCCATCTATTTGCCATGAAGTGATGGCATGGTCTTCCTTTTTTGAGAGGGGAGTTTTAAGCCAGCATTTTCACTCTTTCATTTTTATCAAGAGGCTCTTTAGTTCCTCTTCACTTTCAGCCATAGGGGTGGTGTCACCTGCATGTCTGAGGTTATTGATATTTCTCCCAGCAATCTTGATTCCAGCTTGTGTTTCATCCAGCCTCCCATTTCGCATGATGTACTCTGCATAGAAGTGAAATAAACAGGGTGACAATCTACTCCTTTCCCAATTTGGAACCAGTTCATTGTTCCATGTCTGGGTCTAACTGTTGCTTCTTGATCTGCCTACAGATGTCTCAGGAGGCAGGTAAGGTGGTCTGATATTCCCATCTCTTGAAGAATTTCCCACAGTTTGATGTGATCCACACAGTCAAAGGCTTTGGCATAGCCAATAAAGCAGAAGTAGATGTTTGTCTGGAATCCTCTTGCTTCTTCTATGATCCTATGGATGTCGGCAATTTGATCTCTAGTTCCTCTGCCTTTTCTAAATCCAGCTTGAACATCTGGAGGTTCTCAGTTCACATACTGTTGAAGCCTAACTCGGGGAATTTTGAGAAATACATTGCTAGCATGTGAGATGAGTGCAATTGAGTGGTAGTTGGAACATTCTTTTGCATTGCCTTTCTTTGAGATTGGAATGAAAACTGACCTGTTCCTATCCTGTGGCCACTGCTGAGATTTTCAAATTTGCTGGCGCATTGAATGCAGCACTTTCATAGCATCATCTTCAGGATTTGAAGTAGCTCAGCCGTTGCCATAGCTGCACTTAAACTTTCCTTCTGAAAACCCTGGGGAACAGGGACTTATAAACTTCTTCTGAGGCGTCTGCTGCAGCTTCTTGCAGGTTGGATGGCCACTCAGGTATTTATTTAATTATTTTTCATTGAAGGATAATTGCTTTACAGTATTCTGTTGGTTTCTGCCCAACATCAACATGAATCAGCCATAGGTGTACATATGTCCCCTCCCTCTTGAATCTCCCTCCCAAGTCCCTCCCCATTCCACCCCTTTAGTTTGTTACAATGCCCTTGCTTGAGTTCCCTGAGTCATACAGCAAATTCCCAATGGCTATCTATTTTACATATGGTAATATATGGTTCCATGTTCCTCTCTGTCGGAGAAGGCAATGGCAACCCACTCCAGTACTCTTGCCTGGAAAATTCCATGGACGGAGGAGCCTGGTGGGCTGCAGTATATGGGGTCGCGAAGAGTCGGAGACGACTGAATGACTTCAATTTCACTTTTCACTTTCATGTATTGGAGAAAGGAATGGCAACCCACTCCAGCGTTCTTGCCTGGAGAATCCCAGGGACGGTGGAGCCTGGTGGGCTGCTGTCTGTGGGGTCGCACAGAGTCGGACACGACTGAAGCAACTTAGCAGCAGCAGCAGCAGCAGCAGTATTTTATTGCATGTATATACCGTATCTTCTTTATCTGTTTCTATGTTGATGGACACTTACGTTTCTTCCATATCTTGGCTATCGTGAATAATGCTGGTTTGAACATTGGGGTGTGTGCATCTTTTTGAGTTAGTGGTTTTTTTTTTTTTTTCCGGATATATGCCCAGGATTGAAAATTTTGGGTCATACGGTAGTTCTGTTTTTAATTTTTTGAGAAACCTCCATACTGTTTTCCTCAGTGGCTACACAAATTTACATTCCCACTAACAGTGTGCAAGTGTTCTCTTTTCTCCACATGCTCACCAACATTTGTTATTTGTAGTCTTTTTCTTGATAGCCATTCTGACCTGTGTGAGGTGATATCTCATTGTAGTTTTGGTTTGCATTTCTCTCATAATTAGTGATGTCTCTTTTTATTGAGGTGTAGGTGATTTCAAATATTCTATTAGTTTCAGATGTGCAACATACTGATTCAAAGCTTTTACAGATTATTCTCCATTTAAACTTATTATAAAATATTAACTATATTCCTGCTCCTGTAAAATATATCCTTTAAAATTTTCCATTTCAGTTTCATTACTAGTCATTGGTCTGTTCAAATTTTCTATTTCTTCTTGCTTCAGTCTTGGAAGATTGTACATTTCTAGGAGTTTGTTAATTTCTTCTAGGTTATCCATTTTATTGATATCTAATTGTTCATGGTCATCTCTTATGATCCTTTGTATTTCTGTGGTTTTGATTGTAACTTTCATTTCTGGTTTTATTGATTTGGACCCTCTTTTTCTCAATGAGTCTGGCTAAAGGTTTTATCTATTTTATTTACCTTTTCAAAGAATCAACTCTTATTTGCATTGCTATTTTATATATTTTAGAATCTATTTCATTTATTTCTTCTCTGATCTTTATGATTTCTTCCCTTGTACTAACTTAGGGTTTTGTTTGTTCTCCTTTCTCTAATTCCTTTAGGTGTGTGGTTAGGTTGCTTATGTGAGATTTTTCTTTTTCCTGAGGTAAGCTTGAATCACTACAGACTTTCCTCTGAAAACTGCTTTTAGTGCATCCCATAGATTTTGGATTATTGTGTTTTCATTTTCACTGTCTCCAGGTATTTATTTATTTCAGCTTTGATTTCTTCGATGACTCATTGGTTGTTCAGTAGTATTTGGTTTAGCCTCCACGTGTTTGTGGTTTTTTGAAGTTTTTTTTTTCTTGTAGTTGATTTCTAGTCTTACAGCATTGTAGTTGGAAAAGATGCTTGATATGATTTCAACTTTCTTAAGTTTATTGAGACTTGTTTTGTGGAGAATATTCCATGTGCACTTGGGAATGTGTATTCTGCTGCTTTTGGATAGAATGCTCTGTCAGTCCATTAAGTCTAATATGTCATTTGAGGCCAGTGTTTCCTTATTGATTTTCTGTCTGGATGATCTGTCCATTGATGTAAGTTTGGTGTCAAAGTCCTGAATATGATGCTTACTGTCAGTTTCTCCTTCATGTTTGTTCGTATGTATTATATGTATTTTAGGTGCTCTTATGTTGGCTGCCTATATATTTACAGTTGTTACATCTTCTTGAGTTGATTCCATGTTCATTATGTAATGTCTTTCTTTGTCTCTTGTTATGGCCTCTGTTTTAAAGACTAGTTTATCTGATGCAAGTGTTGCTACCCCAGCTTTCTTTTGATTTACATTTGCATGGGATACCTTTTTCTTTCCTCTCACTTTCTGAGTCTTTAGATCTGAAGGGAGATTCCTGTAGGCAGCATGTATGCGGGTTTTGTTTCTGTGTATAGTCAGCCACTCTGTTTCTTTCAACTGAACCATTTATTCCATTTATATTTAAGGTAATTACTGGTAGGTGTATGTTTACTGCCATTTTGTTAATTCTTTTCTTTTCTTCTTTTTTTCTTCTTCTTTTCTCTCTTCTTTTGTGATTTGATGGCTTTCTTTAGTGTTATGTTTGGATTCCTTTCTCTTTTGTTGTATGTGTGTCTATTATAGATGTTTGGTTTGTGATTACCATGAGGTTTATATAGATAGCAGTGTATTTGGTTATACTTACATAAACATATGTATGTATATGTATTCTTTTTCAGATTCTTTCCATTATAGTTTATTATAAGATATTGAATAAACTTCCCTGTGCTATACAGTAATCCTTGTTGTTTATCTATTTTATATATGGTAGTGTGCATCTGTTAATCCCATACTCCCAATTTATTCCCCCTCCTCGGTAACCATAAATTTGTTATCTACATCTGTGTATCTGTTTCTGCTTTGTAAAAAAGTTCATTTGTACTAATTGTTTGATTCCACATATAACTGATATCATATAAAGTTTGTCTTTGTCAGAATTAATTCACTTAGTGTAATACTCTCCTGGTCCATCTACATGGTTACAAATAGCAGAATTCCATTCTTTTTATGGCTGAGTAATATTGCATTGTATATACATACCACATCTTCATCCATTCATCTGTTGCTGGACCCTAAGGTTGCTTCCGTGTTTTAGCTATTGTAAACAGTGCCACTATGAACACTGGTGTCTGTATATCTTTTCTAATTAGAATTTTGCTCTTTTCTAGATATATGTCCAGATGTGAGATGAGCAGTGTTGAGAATCTTTTCATGGGCCTGTTGGCCATCTACATGTCTTCTTTGAAGAAATGTCTGGGCTTAATTTCCCAAATACCTCATACAAATTAACAACAACAGCAACAATAAAAACCCAACCCAATCAAAACATGGGCAGAAGACCTAAATAGACATTTCTCCAAAGAAGACGTGTGTGTGTGTGTGTGTGTGTGTGTGTGTGTGTGCGCACGCGCGTGCATGCACGCGCTCAGTTGTGTCTGACTGTTTGTGACCCCATGGATTCTGGGCTGGAAAATTCCATGGACAGAGAAGCCTGATGGGCTACAGCCCATACATTCACAAAGAGTCAGACACAACTGAGCACACATATGCACACACACACAAACACACACATCTTCTTTAGAGAAATGTCTATTTAGATCTTCTCATTTTTTGACTGGGTTGCTTTTTGTTGTTGTTGTTCTTATTGATTTGTATGAGCTATTTGCATATTTTAAAAATTCAGCTCATGTTGATTGCATCCTTAGTAAATATTTTCTTCCAGTTTGTAAACCTATGGACTTTTCATTTTCTTTATGGCTTCTTTTTCTGTGCAAAATCTTATAACTTTGCTTTTTATTCTTTTCTTATTTGTGTTAATAGCCTTTTCTTTTTTTGCTTAGAGAAGTTCCTTTAACATTTCTTGTAAAGCATGTTTTGTGTTGAACACTTAGCTTTTGCTTGTCTCTAAAAGTCTTCTTCAACTCTGAATGATAGCTTTTCCAGGTAGAGTATTCTTTGTTGTAGGTTTTTCCCCTTTGATCACATTAAATATACTGTGTCACTTCCTCTGGTCATCAGAGCTGTATGCTCCAGGAGTGCTTTCTATATGGGCTGCATGAGCCCTTCTATTGTGGTGTGCTGACTACCATGGGTGGACCCCTGGTCTGTTGGTTACCAGGCATCGCCTAGTGCATAGGCTGCTGGCCCACCGGTATTTGGGGCTGGTTCCTGGGACCTCTGGTGGGCAAGTGTGGTTCTTGGGTGACTGGGGACTCAGAAGCTCCTATGGCAAATGACTTGTTCGTGAGTGAGGCTGTGTCCCAGGTTGGCTAGCTGCTTGGCTTGGGGTGTGCCAGGACTGGTGCCAGTAGACTGGTGGGCAGGGCTGGGTAGTAATAAGCTAGAGGGAGGATTCTGAAATGGCACTTGCCAGCAGCAGAGTCCTCACGATAGAACAAGCACCCTAAAATGGCTGCTGCCAGCGTCTTTGTCTGCAGGGTGAGCTGTAGTTGTTTCCTGCCTTTTGAGGAGATTCTCCAGATCAACAGATAGGTCTACTTAAGGCTCCTTTCAAATCACTGCTTCTGCCCTGGCTCCTGGTGCATGTGAGATTTTGGGTGCACCCTTTCAAGGTTATAAGGGGGTCCACCCCTGGAGGAGGGCATGGCAACCCACTCCAGTATTCTTGCCTGGATAATCCCCATGGACAGAGGAGCCTGGTGGGCTACAGTCCATGGGGTCACAAAGAGTTGGACACAACTGAGCGACTAAGCACACAAGGGGATCCAAGTATACTAAATTATTTAAAATATTTAAAGCGGGCACCAGCTCTTTCTGCAAGGACTGAATTTACAAGTATTCAGTCATTTGGGTAAGGGAATAATTCACCTCAGAACATAACATATGAGCAACTAATGTGTGTTTAGTTTAGCTGAGACTGATGGGGAGGGGGATAGCTTAAAGTTCCAAGTGCCCAATCTTCCTGCTGTTGTTTTTATGTGTTTGGTAGAGCAATGCAGGAGATGCAAGAGATGTGGGTTTGATCCCTATGTCTGGAATATCTCCTGGAGTAGGAAATGGCAACCTGCTTGAGTATTCTTGTCTGGAAAATACCATGGACAGAGGAGCCTGGCAGGCTGCAGTCCATAGGGCCGCCCAGAGTCGGACAGGACCGAAGCCACTAAGCAGCAGCAGCAGCAGCAGTCTAAACCTCTCGATCTGCAGTCTAGTACTAAGGCAGTGTCCAGGGCTTCAACTCCACTGGTGTCAGCAGACGAGCCAGAGTCCCTGGGCCCCCACGACCAAACCTCACTGGCAACACCAGCTCCGTCTCTATAACCGTCCCAGCGGTCCCTGAGGACAGCTTTTATTTACAAATCCAGCTGGCTCCTATTGATTATTTACTGTGCACCAAAGGTGGGTCATTCAAAATGGATCCTGTTCCTCTCAGTATGATTTTAAAAGGCACCCACTTTATCATGTGCTCAACTTCCCCCATCATGAAGGTGCACCTGCCCAGTGAGTGGGGTTAGTGGCAGGAACAGTAATAGGTGGGAGGACAGATGAGGCCATAAGCCAGTCCAGATCCTGGGACATTGTCGGTGCTCACTTGCTGGGGGTGGGGTGGGGGCTGATGGGAGGGCCTTTAAGTAAATGTCCTAAAATTTTTTAACTAGAAGGAAATAGCTTCTTTTCCTGGTGCCGTTTCCCATCTTCAAGGCACCAAGATTTCCCTGCTCTGTTTTATCCTGTCTGACATTAACTGGTCCATGTACTAACCCAGCCCCCATTTCTCTCTGACTGGAGGTGTGGTTTAAGCATAGAAGGGCCAAGTAGAGGAAATGTCAGAGGTTCAGGGATGCGCCACCTCTGCTCACAGCCCATCGTGTGGTCAGCAACTGGGGTGGACCCTGCAACGCCATCCTCATTCAGGAACCAAATTGGGTCTGGGTCCTTCTGGAGCTGAAGCCCCTGGAGCTGATGCCAATACCGCCCTTGCTGCCATGCTACCCTTCCCCCTCCATTTCTACCTCCTCTGGCCTGGATTCTTCCACCCTTCATTCACTCTAGCTGTGCTCACGTGGCCTGGCCTGGTCCCCTACCACCAGTGGCCTTTCTGTAGCCCTGTTTCCTCTTGAATGGTCTCCGTGACAGCTTCTTCCAAAGTGCCTTTAAACCAGATTGAAGTTCTGATACCTCACCACCAAGCACACTTCCCCCAGTGCCTGTCAAGTGTGTTAAATACAAGAGCCAAGACGTTGTCCCACTATTTTAGGGCACATTTTCTGTATTTCCAATAAAGTTGTGACTTCTCTGCATATTTGTTCTGTGTGTCACATGGGGTCAGTGCATCTGATGGAAACTGCTGATCCACGGTCACCATCAGTAGGCCACACAGATCTCTGAAGTTTCCCAGGTACCCAGGAGGGGTGTACAGAGACGCATCCATTCTCTTCCACCCTAATCCTCCCCCCACCCTGCCCCACTGGGACCACCAACATATGCAAGACGGGTGGCGTGAGTCTCCAAGGGAGGAGAGTCTCCAAGTCTTTATGGAGGAGAGGAAGCTGGGCGTTCGTTCATCTGATTCTCTCACAGTTCTACTCACTGCTTTCCCTTTTGTGGAGGGGATGCGGGGTGGGGGCGAGAGTCCTGGCTCTTCAGAGGAAACGTAAGAGGAGACTCTGTCTAGGCCAATGTGAGAACCTTTTCCCTTCCTCCCCTTCCATTCTCAAAGAGGTGGAAACCATAGCCTTCCTTCCTCAGCTCAGAGGTGATCATGTGGGCTTCAGATGTGTTTTGTCACCTACAACCTCCTGGGGAGAACCTGTTCAGTTCAGTTCAGTCGCTCAGTCGTGTCCGGCTCTTTGCGACCCCATGAATTGCAGCACACCAGGCCTCCCTGTCCATCACCAACTCCCAGAGTTCACTCAGACTCAAGTCCATCGAGTCAGTGATGCCATCCAGCCATCTCATCCTCTGTCGTCCCCTTCTCTTCCTGCCCCCAATCCCTCCCAGCATCAGAGTCTTTTCCAATGAGTCAACTCTTCGCATGAGGTGGCCAAAGTACTGGAGTTTCAGCATTAGCATCATTCCCTCCAAAGAAATCCCAGGGCTGATCTCCTTCAGAATGGACTGGTTGGATCTCCTTGCAGTCCAAGGGACTCTCAAGAGTCCTCGCCAACACCACAATTCAAAAGCATCAATTCTTCGGCGCTCAGCCTTCTTCACAGTCCAACTCTCACATCCATACATGACCACAGGAAAAACCATAGCCTTGACTAGATGGACCTTAGTCACCAAAGTAATGTCTCTGCTTTTGAATATACTGTCTAGGTTGGTCATAACTTTTCTCCCAAGGAGTAAGCGTCTTTTAATTTCATGGCTGCAGTCACCATCTGCAGTGATTTTGGAGCCCAAAAAAATAAAGTCTGACACTGTTTCCACTGTTTCCCCATCTATTTCCCATGAAGTGATGGGACTGGATGCCATGATCTTCATTTTCTGAATGTTTAGCTTTAAGCCAACTTTTTCACTCTACTCTTTCACTTTCATCAAGAGGCCTTTTAGTTCCTCTTCACTTTCTGCCATAAGGATGGTGTCATCTGCATATTTGAGGTTATTGATATTTCTCCCAGCAATCTTGATTCCAGCTTGTGTTTCTTCCAGTCCAGCGTTTCTTATGATGTACTCTGCATAGAAGTTAAATAAGCAGGGTGACAATATACAGCCTTGACGTACTCCTTTTCCTATTTGGAACCAGTCTGTTGTTCCATGTCCAGTTCTAACTGTTGCTTCCTGACCTGCATACAGATTTCTCAAGAGGCAGGAGAACCTGGCTTCTGCTAATTCAGCACTGCAAAGGAGGCTCTTGGTTGAGTGCTGCCTGAAGACATGAGGAGTGGTTCATGAGCACTGATGCAGGATCAGTTCAGTTCAGTCACTTAGTTTCTGACTCTTTGCGACCCCAGGGACTGCAGCATGCCAGGCTTCCCTGTTCATCACCAACTCCCAGAGCTTGCTCAAACTCCTGTCCATTGATTTGGTGATGCCATCTAACCATCTCATCCTCTGTCCTCCCCTTCCCCACCTGCCTTCAATCTTTCCCAGCATCTGGGTCTTTTCAAATGAGTCAGTTCTTCACATCAGCTGGCCAAAGTATTGGAATTTCAACTTCAGCATCAGTCCTTCCAATGAATATTCATGACTGATTTCCTTTAGGATTGACTGATTTGTTCTCCTTGCAGCCCAAGGAACTCTCAAGAGTCTCTCCAACACCACAGTTCAAACACATCAATTCTTCAGCATTCAGCTTTCTTTATAGTCCAACTCTCACATCCATACATGACTATTGAAAAAGCATAGCTTTGCCTAGATAGACCTTTGTTGGCAAAATAATGTCTATGCTTTTTAACGTGCTGTCTAAGTTGGTCATAGCTTTTCTTCCACGGAGCAAGCGTCTTTTATGGCTGCAGTCACCATCTGCAGTGATTTTGGAGCCCCCCAAAATATGTCTGTCACTGTTTCCACTGTTTCCCAACCTATTTGCCATGAAGTGATGGGACCAGATGCCATGATCTTAGTTTTCTGAATGTTGAGAACTGTACAAAAACGATCTTCATGACCCAAATAATCATGATGATGTGATCACTAATCTAGAGCCCAACATCTTGGAATGTGAAGTCAAGTGGGCCTTAGAAAGCATCACTACGAACAAAGCTAGTGGAGGTGATGGAATTTCAGTTGAGCTGTTTCAAATCCTGAAAGATGATGCTGTGAAAGTGCTGCACTCAATATGCCAGCCATTTTGGAAAACTCAGCAGTGGCCACAGGATTGGAAAAGGTCAGTTTTCATTCCAATTCCAAAGAAAGGCAATGCAAAAGAATGCTCAAACTACTGCACAATTGCACTCATCTCACATGCTAGTAAAGTAATGCTCAAAATTCTCCAAGCCAGGCTTCAGCAATACGTGAACTGTGAACTCCCTGATGTTCAAGCTGGTTTTAGAAAAGGCAGAGGAACCAGAGATCAAATTGCCAACATCCGCTGGGTCATGGAAAAAGCAAGAGAGTTCTAGAAAAACATCTATTTCTGCTTTATTGACTATGCCAAAGCCTTTGACTGTGTGGATCACAATAAACTGGAAAATTCCGAAAGAGATGGAAATACCAGACCACCTAACCTGCCTCTTGAGAAATCTGTATGCAAGAAGCAACAGTTAGAACTGGACATGGAACAACAGACTGGTTCCAAATAGGAAAAGGAGTACGTCAAGGCTGTATATTGTCACCCTGCTTATTTAACTTATATGCAGAGTACATCATGAGAAACGCTGGGGTGGAAGAAGCACAAGCTGGAATCAAGATTGCCAGGAGAAATATCAATAACCTCAGATATGCAGATGACACCACTCTTATGGCAGAAAGTGAAGAGAAGCTAAAAAGCCTCTTGATGAAAGTGAAAGAGGAGAGCAAAAAAGTTGGCTTAAAGCTCAACGTTCAGAAAACGAAGATCATGGCATCTGGTCTCATCACTTCATGGGAAATAGATGGGGAAACAGTGGAAACAGTGTCAGACTTTATTTTTTGGGCTCCAAAATCACTGCAAATGGTGACTGCAACCATGAAATTAAAAGACGCTTACTCTTTGGGAGAAGAGTTATGACCAACCTAGACAGTATATTCAAAAGCAGAGACATTACTTTGGTGACTGAGGTCCGTCTAGTCAAGGCTATGGTTTTTCCAGTGGTCATGTATGGATGTGAGAGTTGGACTGTGAAGAAGGCTGAGCGCCAAAGAATTGATGCTTTTGAACTGTGGTGTTGGAGAAGACTCTTGAGAGTCCCTTGGACTGCAAGGAGATCCAACCAGTCCATTCTGAAGGAGATCAACCCTGGGATTTCTTTGGAAGGAATGATGCTAAAGCTGAAACTCCAGTACTTTGGCCACCTCATGTGAAGAGTTGACTTATTGGAAAAGACTCTGATGCTGGGAAGGATTGGAGGCAGGAGAAGAAGGGGAGACTGAGGATGAGATGGCTGGATGGCATCACTGACTCGAAGGACATGAGTCTGAGTGAACTCCGGGAGATGGTGATGGACAGGGAGGCCTGGCGTGCTGTGATTCATGGGGTCGCAAAGAGTCAGACACGACTGAGTGACTGAACTGAACTGAACTGAGTTTTAAGGCAGGTTTCTCACTCTCCTCTTTAACTTGCATCAAGAGGCTCTTTAGTTCTTCTTTGATTTCTGCCACAAAGGGTGGTATCATCTGCATATCTGAGGTTATTGATAATTCTGCCAGAAATCTTGATTCCAACTTGTGCTTCATCCAGCCCAGCATTTCACATCATATACTATGCATATAAGTTGAATAAGCAGGGTGACAGTATACAGCCTTGACATACTGCTTTCCTGATTTGGAACCAGTCTGTTGTTCCATGTCCGGTTCCAATTGTTGGTTCTTGACCTGCATACAGGTTTCTCAGGAGGCAGGTCTATTGGTCTGGAAAAGAGACACAGATGTATAGAACAGTCTTTTGGACTCAGAGGGAGAGGGAGAGGGTGGGATGATTTGGGAGAATGGCATTGAAACATGTATAATATATATGAAACGAGTCGCCAGTCCAGGTTCAATGCATGATACTGGATACTTGGGACTGGTGCACTGAGATGACCCAGAGGGATGGTACAGGGAGGGAGGAGGGAGGGGGGTTCAGGATGAGGAACACGTGTATACCTGTGGCGGATTCATGTTGATATATGGCAAAACCAATACACTATTGTAAAGTAATTAACTTCCAATTAAAATAAAAAAATTTATATTAAAAAAATTTTTTTCCACACTTTGTTGTGATCAACACAATCAAAGGCTTTGGCTTAGTCAATAAAGCAGAAGTAGATGTTTTTCTGGAACTCTCTTGCTTTTTTGATGATCCAACAGATGTTGGCAATTTAATCCCTGGTTCCTCTGCCTTTTCTAAATCCAGCTTCAACATCTGGGAGTTTATTGTTGATGTACTGTTGAAGCCTTGTTTGGAGAATTTTGAGCATTACTTTGCTATTGCATGAGACGAGTGAAATTGTGCGGTAGTTTGAACATTCTTTGGCATTGCCTTTCTTTGGAATTGGAATGAAAACTGACCTTTTCCAGTCCTGTGGCCACTGCTGAGTTTTCCAAATTTGCTGGCATATTGAGTGCAGCCCTTTCACAGCACCATCTTTTAGGATTTGAAATAGCTCAACTGGAATTCCATCACCTCCACTAGCTTTGTTCCTAATGATGCTTCCGAAGGCCCACATGACTTTGTGTTCCAGGATGTCTGGCTCTAGGTGGGTAATCACACCATCGTGGTTATCTGGGTCATGAAGATCTTTTTTATATAGTTCTTCTGTGTATTCTTCCTGCCTCTTCTTAATATCTTCTGTTTCTTTTAGATCAATACCATTTCTGTCCTTTATTTTGCCCATCTTTGCATGAAGTGTTCCCTTGGTATCTAATTTTCATGAAGGGATCTCTAGTCTTCCCCATTCTATTGTTTTCCTCTCTTTCTTTGCATTGATCACTTAGGAAGGCTTTCTTATCTCTCCTTGCTATTCTTTGGAACTCTGCATTCAGATGGATATATCTTTCCTTTTCTCCTTTGCCTTTTGCTTCTCTTCTTTTTTCAGCTATTTGCAAGGCCTCCTCAGACAACCATTTTGCCTTTCTGCATTTCTTTTTCTTGGGGATGGTCTTGATCACTGCCTCCTATACAATGTCATGAACCTCCATCCATAGTTCATCGGGCACTCTGTCTATCAGATCTAATCCCTTGAATCTATTTGTCACTTCCACTGTATAATTGTAAGGGATTTGATTTAGGTCATACCTGAATGGTCTAGTGGTTTTCCCCACTTTGTTCAATTTAAGTCTGAATTTTGCAATAAGGAGTACATGATCTGAGCCACAGTCTGCTTCCGGTCTTGTTTTTGCTGCATAATCACATTATTATTTAAAAGAAGCAGGAAGACCTTGCCTTTGTTCATGTTGCCTTCTTCAAATGGAATTCCCAGGTAGAAAACCTCTAGGAAAGGCTATGTGAGGAAAAGAAGGCCCCCAACCAAGTTCCTGTTGTAGCTGGTGGTTGGGGTGGAGGAGGGAGTCATTTTCTAGCAGAGGAAGAGTCTTCCTGGGTTGTCTATCCCAGAGGGAGGGACTGAAGAATTGGGAGGGAATGCATCCAAGCACAAAACCTTATGGAACTGGCTCTCCCCAGCCCTTGGCCAAGCTGATTTGCCCAAAGAGAACTGCAGTAAATTCTGGCTCTAAAAATAAGAGCATTGGGATTCTCTGGTAGTTCAGTGGCTGGGACTCCACACTCCCAATGCTGGGGCCCGGGTTCGAACCCTGGTCAAGGAGCTGGATCTCACATGCAGCAGCTAAGAGTTCACATGCTGCAACTAAAGACCCCACCACATACCGCAACGGAGATGGAAGATCTCTCCTGCCGCAACAAAGACCCAGTGGGGAAAAATAAATAAAATATTTAAAAAAAAAAACATTATTTCTTCTCTTAAAACAAGTAACAACACTGTGATGGTATCATGGGTTTGTATATATGTCCAAACTCGTCAAAATGTATACATTAAATATGTGCATTTTTGTATGTTAAGTAATAAGAAGCTGAAATAAATACATAGAACAACAATAAAGTTTTTGGTCAGTTCGTAAGTTTGGTAAGCTCTGGCACATTACTCATATAGTAACTTACTCCTTCAAAGAATGACCCACTTGTTCACTGGGTCACTGTGTCTTGACTTTTGGTAAAAGGATGGCTTTTGATGAGTTGACTTGGAGCCAAATCCAAGACGTCTAGGGCCAAGCCAATGAGGCAGGTTGTTTATTTATGGAAAGATCCTATTTAGAATTCCCTCATGGAGCCCCATTCTCCAATAGGAGAAGGAAAAGGATGGCATTTTATTCTCACATATGAGTGAGGAAAATCATTCTTTATCCTCTTTCCTAAGGGCCTTTCCCAGATGGCACTAGTGGCAAAGAATTCTGGAGACATAAGAGACTGGGGTTCCATCCCTGGCTCAGGAAGATCCCCTGGAGGAGGGCATGGCAACCCACTCCAGTATTCTTGCCTGGAGAATCCCATGGACAGAGGAGCCTGCTGGGCTACAGCCCATGGGGTCACAGAGAGTTGGACACAACTGAATCAACTTAGCACAGCAGCACGCCCTGTCCTTTCCTAGTTCCTTTTCTCCCTTTACCTTCCTGATGAGAGGCTATTTGGCTGAATGGGTGTGAAAGGTCAGGGGCATGGTCAAGTTTGGGGTCTGGGTGATGAATGGGGAGAACCACTGCAGATGACTTTTGAGGAGCCCGCCCTTACTAACCCTCGATACCTTAGTGAAAGTAGGATGTATGGAGAGAGGTAATACCATATATAAAATAGATAGCCAATGGGAAATTGCTGTATGACTCAGGGAACTCAAACAGGGGCATCGTAACAACCTAGAGGGGTGGGATGGAGAGGGAGGTGGGAGGGAGATTCAGAGGGAGGGGACATATGTACACCTATGGCTGATTCATGTTGATGTTGGGCAGAAACCAACAGAATACAGTAAGGGAATTATCCTTCAATGAAAAATAAATAAATAAATACCTGAGTGGCCATCCAACCTGCAAGCAGCTGCAGCAGAAGCCTCAGAAGAAGTTTATGAGTCCCTGTTCCCCGGGATTTTCAGAAGGAAAGTTTGAGTGCTGCTATGGCAACAGCTGCAGAGAAGGCGATGGCGCCCCACTCCAGTACTCTTGCCTGGAAAATCCCATGGACAGAGGAGCCTGGTAGGCTGCAGTCCATGGGGTCACGAAGAGTTGGACAAGACTGAGTGACTTCCCTTTCACTTTTCACTTTCATGCATTGGAGAAGGAAATGGCAACCCACTCCAGTGTTCTTGCCTGGAGAATCCCAGGGACGGGGGAGCCCAGTGGGCTGCCGTCTATGGGGTCACACAGAGTCGGACACGACTGAAGCGACTTAGCAGCAGCAGCAGCAGCAGCATGGCAACAGCTGAGCTATTTCAAATCCTGAAGATGATGCCGTGAAAGTGTGCACTCAATAGGCCAGCAAATTTGGAAAACTGAGCAGTGGCCACAGGACTGGAAAAGGTCAGGTTTCATTCCAATACCACACAATTGCACTCATCTCACATGCTAGCAAAGTAATGCTCAAAATTCTCCAAGCTAGGCTTCAACAGTATGTGAACCAAGAACCTCCAGACCTTCAAACCAGATTTAGAAAAGGCAGAGGAACTAGAGATCAAATTTCTGACATCCATTGGTTGTTCCTACATTCTGAGATCAGGGCCTCTGGCTGTGCTTGATGGTTTATTTTTTTTTTCCCTTTTCTTATCTTTTTTTGGCCACACATTATGGCACTCAGGATCTTAGTTCCCCAACCAGGAATGAACCTGTGCCCCTGCAGTGGAAGTGCAGAGTCTTAACCACTGGACCATCAGGAAAGACCTTTGATGGTTTCTTTTAAAAAATATCTTTTATCAAACACAGATGAGAGACAATATACTATAATGGTTTTCAGCAGAGTCAGGAGTAATTTACAGAACGTTTCTTTTTGTCAATTTCCTTGCCTCCAAAATGGGGAAAATGACAATGCCTACTGAATATGATTTTTGTGAGGATTAAACCAGGTAATTCACTGAAAGTTTGAGAATAGTATATGGTACATGGTAATCTTTCTCTATAAGCTTTAGATATTATTTCTGTTATTAATATTAGTAGTAGGAGTATGACAAGGTCTTAATTGGTAAAATGAAAAGATTATGACTTCTGTCCAAACCCAGTTTTATTTTACTAATATTACTAGTCTATGAAACCTTCAAGGTTTGGAGCCCCTGCCCTTAACCATGGTGCTTGTATATGGAGTGGTTGGTTTCTCCTGTTAGGACAATGCCTCAGTCCCAACAAAGAAAGGGAAGTGCTTGGCTAAGTCTGGAGGACAGCACACAAACCCAGGACCCACACAGAGACTATGCCGCTGAGATGACCTGGAGAGGGAGAGGCATGTGGGTGGGGAGGAGGAAGTGTGAGAGGCAGCTGGCTTCATAGGAAGAAGACAAACTGTGGACTCGGATTCAAATCAGAGCTCTGCCACGGACTGGCTCGGTGATTTTGAACAGATGGGTTCAGCTTTCTGAACCTCATCCGCACAACAGGATCTTAATAGTAGTTAGTTCATAGAGCTGAAAAGAAGATGAAGAGATTCACGTGGAGCACCCAGAAGAAAACCTAGCAAACTGTAGGTGTTCAATAAACATTTGCTACCACGAAGATGATGAAGACACTAATACAGCAGACAGAACAAAGAAGTAGAGGAATAAAAAGAGCCCATTGCTTCCCAGAAGCAGGGAGAATTTTCTCAGTGCCACAAGGACCGATGTGTCTTGAGCTCTCCCTCACTAAGGTCAATGCCAGGCAGCCGAGAAAGAAGGAGGATTTGTATGGCCCCTCACTGATGAGCACATGCACTCCAGAGCTATGAATACTGCTGATGCTGGAGACTGGCCTCAGTTCTGCTCACTTGCCTGAATCCCACAAAGCCCATCGGATCAACTGCTATGAACCTCTGGTGCCACAGCAGGCCCCAAACCAGAATTCTCCCCTCTTCCTGGCCACAGAAGGAAAAAAGATAGTTACTTCAAAAATAGCAAAAATTGGAGCTTCCCTGGTAGCTCAGTTGGTAAGAAAATCCACCTGCAATGCAGGAGACTCAGGTTTGATTCCTGGATTGGGAAGATCCCCTGGAGAAGGGATACATTACCCATGCCAGTATTCATGGGCTTCCCTGGTGGCTCAGATGGTAAAGAATCTGTCTGCAATGCAGGAGACCTGGGTTCAATCCCTGGGTCGGGAAGATCCCCTGGAGAAGGGATAGGCCACCCGTGTCAATATTCATGGGCTTCCCTGGTGGCTCAGATGGTAAAGAATCCATCTGCAATGTGAGAGACCTGGGTTCGATCCCTGGGTTGGGAAGATCCCCTGGAGGAGGGCATGGCAACCCACTCCAGTATTCTAGCTGGAGAATCCGCATGGACAGAAGAGTCTGGCGGGCTCACAGACTTGGCCTGAGCAACTCAGCACAGCACAGACCAATGGTAAGAATAATGTAAAAATGCTATTCAGGTGCCCTCTTCTGGACCTTCTGGGCAAGGGTTTTCCCGAAGACATCCCTGGGTCTTCTCACTCAATCCTGGGGCCTCAAGGGAGACTCATGGGCTTTCCCACCTAAGGAACTATAATCTGGGCCAGGAATCAGATTATGAGCAACCTGACAGGGGGTCCCACTAGCATCTGCATGGTGATGGCCCTGTACCTTTCTTGGTGAATCTGGAGATGACTCAGGCAGTCCCAGTGTCTTACTCAGCTCAAGACACAATTATTGGCCTGTTATTGGCCCTTGGTGCATATTGAGCACATGATTCATGGCTGTGAAGTAACTTTTTACAAAATATTTATTAATTTCTTAGGCTATGTCAGGTCTTAGTTGTGACACATGGGATCACCGATGCTTCATGTGGGATAATTCATTAAGGCACACAGGCTCTGTAGTTGAGCGCGCATGTGGCTAGGTAGCTCCGAGCCATTTGGATCTTAGTTCCCTGACCAGAGATCAAACCTGCATCCCCTGCATTGTAAGGTGGATTCTTAACCACCCAACCACCAGAGAAGCCCCTAAGTAATCTTAAGCCCATAAATTCCAGTTGTGGCATGGATCCAAGCAGATGTCTCAACTCACCTGATGGAGGTGGTTCAGGAATCTTATGTAGAAATGGTACATACAGGAATGAACAAGTGCAGAACAGATGGGGTCTCACAACTCCCTGAAAGGTTCTCATGGGTGACTCTTTGGCTCCCTGGCACATTGCCCAAAGAGCCACTGCTTCCACTGGCCCTGTGAGGGTCCAGGTACAAAGACCTGGATTACCAATCCCCAACCTTTTTAGCACCAGGAACCAGTTTCATGGAAGACAATTTTTCCACGGATGGGGTGGGGTCATGGTGGTTTCGGGACGATTCAAGCATGTTACATTTACTGTGCCCTTTGTTTTTATTATCATAACATCAGCTCCACTTAGATCATCAGGCATTAGATCCCGGGGGTTGGGGACCCCCGTCCTGGACCATAAATGGGCCTGATCAGCACACCTGATGCCTCCTCCGGTCAAGTACTAACAAGCAGGAATGGGGCACAGATGCCACTGAATCTGAGACCGCCCTTCCCCTTACTGAGTGTGGCGAGGGATGCTCATTGCAATGGGCAGAGCCTCATGCAGTGTGGATGTCTGTCCGGGTCACGTCAACAAGAAGGCTTGCTGTATCTTCACTGAACTGTGGACGTGGCTAATGACGTTGCCATTCGGTCAGGCTTCTGGCAAGACTCAGACTGGCATATAGAGCAAGACTTCCTGCAGGGACCACCTGTGTTCCTCTCCAGGTAAGGTGTTTTTATTCTGTACTTTTTTCAAGATTTTCTCTGTTTGGTTTTCTGCAATTTGAATATGATATTCCTAGGTGTGGTTTGTTGTTGTTTTTTTGACATTTATACTGCTTGGTGTTCTCTGAACTTCCTAGACATGTCATCCTGTCATTAATTTTAGAAAACTCCCAGCTATTATTACTTCATATATTTTCTCTGTTCCTTTTCTCTCTTTCTTCTGCTTTGAGTAGTCCCATTATACAAGCTATACCTTTTGTAATTGTCCCACAATGATTAGAAGACATTCTATTCCATGTTTTATTAATCTTTTTCTCTTTACATTTCAGTTTCTATTGATATGTCTTCAAACTCTCTGATTCTAATCCCAGCCCTTTCCAATCATCTGAAGGGTCCATTAAATGTATTCTTTATTTCTTTACAGTATTTTATTCTACTATTTCCTGTATATTCTTTCTAAGGGTTTCTATCTCTCTGTTTTCATTATCCATCTGTTCTTGAAAGTTGTCCACCTTTTCCACTAGAGCCCTTAGCATATTGATCATGTTTATTTTAAATTCTCAGTCTGATGGTTCCATAATCTCTGCTATACCTGAATCCACTTCTGACACTTGCTTTGTCTCTTCAGACTATTTCTTCTCTCCTTTTATCAGGCTATGTAATTTTTTTTTGTTGTTGTTGAAAGCCAGTAATGATCAGGTATTTGGAAGTACACAGGCCTTTGTATGACATCTTTATTTTTATCTGGCCAAGAGATATACTGTGTTTACAGTTTTCTGTATCTGTAGTATCAAAGGATTCAATTTCCACAAGTGTTTAGTTTTTGTCTGCTGGCATTTTTCATTTCCCATAGACCACTTCTTAAATAGAGTCTGAGCCTTCCGTTCTTTCAGCTGTGACCCACTGCATTATAAGGAGAGCTAGTTGATGTTTGGTCAGGTCTGGGTTGAGGAGACATGTTCTATAATCTTATGGTTTGGGCTCAGTTGTTTAGTGTCCCTGACCCCCTGGACTATGACCTTCACAAGTACTCCTCAGCTTTTTTCTTCTCTTCTGTGAAGGTGCATGTCTAGGGGGTTTGAAGTTTGGTAATTTCCCTTACCCCAAGTCCAAGAAGGCTCTGGTGAAGTCTTCTCCCTTGCTGGGTAGGCCACTGTTACGAAGAACGCTCTTGGCTTGTGTCCAGTGGTTACTTCTCCCCTCTTTCTTGGTCAAACAGGAAGCAATTTTTCTCTGATCTTTACCAAGAAAACCTGTTGAGGATCCTAGGGGTAAACACCATGATTGTGGGGGTGGGGGTTGCTTCGATTCAGTCCCTAGGAATTTTTAATTTGCAAGTTAGTCCACACTCAGTCACCAGCAATTCACTGAAGCTACCTTTTAAGTTCCAGTTTGTTAGATTTCATCATTTTCTGCCTCAGGTGTGCTGATCTGTGTTCAGTATAATCTGTAAAATTCAGAATCAGCTCTTTCTCCAGTTCAGGGATTACAATTTGTCCCATGACCTCAATTCTGTGATGTGGCCAAGAATGGTCATTGATTTTTAATCTGTTCATATTTTTCTTCTGAGGGTGGGAATGATGACTTACAAGCTCTTATTGGAGTGGAATCTTTCCTTTAGGTTTTAGACATTGTTTTCTTTAGCTCTTTGGATATGTCAGGGCTTCCCTTGCAGCTCAGCTGGTAAAGAATCCGCTTGCAATGCGGGAGACCTGGGTTTGATCCCTGGGTTGGAAAGATCCCCTGGAGAAGGAAAAGGCTACCCACTCCAGTATTCTGGCCTGGATAATTCCATGGATTGTATAGTCCATGGGGTCGCAAAGAGTTGGACACGACTGAGTAACTTTCACTTCTGCATACTTGAATACATTAAAATATCTGAAAAAGTCCACTAAAAGACATGGAAGAACCTTAAATGCATTATTACTAAGTGAAAGAAGCCAGTTTCAAAAGGCTACATGTGGTATGAGTCCATTTATATGCCATTGTGGAAAAGGCAGAAGTATGGAGACAGACAAAAAACAGAAAAAAGATCAGTGGTTGCCAGGAGGAGGGAGGAGTAGGAAGAACACAGAGGATTTGGGGGGCAGTGAAAATACTGTTTGATAGTACAATGATGGATACACGTCAGTAATATATTTGTCCAAATCCATAGAACGTACAACACCAAGGGTCCCCTGGTTGCTTCTCCAAACTCTTTTGGAGCCTCTCTCCTCACTCCTGATATCTAGCCACTCCTGGGCCTTTCCAAAACATACGAAACCTTCCCAATTCAGGATTTTTGCCCAGCAAGTTTCATCCAGCTTAGATATCCTTCAGGTTAGGCTTTTGTGTCCCTTTCTGAGTGGCCTTCCTTGACCTTACAACCCAAGTCAGAATCCATGTATTCTCTCTCCTTGTAGCACGTTCCTTACATGGACACATCACTATTTGTGTATTTATTGGTTTACTGTCTGGGTCCCTAGTTGGGAGGCAAATTTCATGACAGGAAGGAAAGCATCTGTCTTTCTCCCTGAGGTCTTCCCAGCACCTAGCCCAGGGCCCAGATGGAATAGGTGCTCGGTTGACACAGGTGGAATGAGTGACTAAAGGAGGTTTATTCATCCATTCCGGAGAAGGCAATGGCAACCCACTCCAGTGTTCTTGCCTGGAGAATCCCAGGGACGTGAGAGCCTGGAGGGCTGCCGTCTATGGGGTCGCACAGAGTCGGACATGACTGAAGCGACTTAGCAGCAGCACCATTCATCCATTCTGTAGAGGCTGATGCTGTTATCTCTGAGTAGTGATGTACCTGCTGCCACACAACTAGCAAGTGGACATAAATGGGTGAGATCTCAGAATTACAGTTCTTAGGTGAATAGGCATCTTGGAAAGCATTTGCTAAGGGGGTGGAAAGTAGGGATGGGGGAGAAGTGGGGTGTGGAGAAAGTCAGTTTGGAAGATTCCAGACCAGTGGCTCTCAGAGAAATGGCCCCTGGTCAAGGACCTGCAAGACATAGTTTCAGGATTTACAATTGTTGAAAAATGTCCTCCGTTTTCATAATACCAATTGGTGATAAACGGCCCTGCGGGAAGGCTAATAGAAAACGCAGCGCTTTCCCTGTAAGGGCAGGTTTTGCAGTTTATGGGAAGGAGGCAGGCTTAAAAGGCTCCAGGGAGACTGCCCCTCGCCCCCGCTTTCTACCATTTTCCTAAGCAGAGCAAAGGGCTGCGGGGCGCGGGAGACGCCACCGGTGGTGCCAGGACCACACTCGCATAGCGGAAGGTAGATCTTGGTGACCCTGCATCCCGCAGGCTGCACATCGCTCTCCGCCCCACAGACTCCCACTCCGCCCTCAGTCTGCACCTCACTTCTCAGACTCCACACGTCCCCACTGCAGCCCCTGGTAATCTCCAGCTCCCCCCGTGTCACCTAGCAGTCTCACATCAGCGCACGAAGGGCGAGAAGCTTGTAGGGAAGGCGCAAGTGCGGAGAGTCAGCGTGGAGCCACGTCCCCAGCAGAGGGCGCGGGAGAGTCTCCCTGCGCCCGGGGGACACGCGCGCGCCCGGCTGCTTCCAGGCCAGGTACCTCCCTGGCAGGTTTTAAGTCAAGGCCGCCGCCGCCACCGCTTTTCCAAGAAACAGACTTTCAACTTCCTCTGCTGGGCAGTGAGTTCGCCTATGTCTGTGTGCTCAGTGGCTAAGTCGTGTCCGATTCTTTGCGATCCATGGACTGTGCCCCGCCAGGCTTCTCTGACCACGGAATTTTCCAGGTAAGAATACTAAAGTGGGTTGCCATTTCCTACCCCAGGGGATCTTTCAGGCCCAGGGATCGAACTCGTGTATGATCTGTCTCCAGCATTGGCAGGCAGATTCTTTACCACTGATCTACCAGGGCAGCCCTAAATGGCCCTATGGATAGCCGAGAGATAAGGTTAGGTATTATTATTATTATCATTGATCTGATGTATAGGTAACAGGTGATCTTAAGAAGGAAACCAAGCGTCTGTGGACTAAGAACGGGACCGGGGATTGTGTTCGGCCAGTTTGATTTTTGTTTCTTTTTTGGCTTGGGTTGCCTGGTGTGTTGTTTCGGCATCCGGTGTGTTTTGTCTGTTAATGTGTAGGTTAAAAATCGTCTTTCTCGGGAGATTGGGATTGACATATACATACTACTATATATAAAATAGATAACAGAGAAGGACCTACTGTGTAGCAAGGGCTCTCAATATTCTGTATTGGCGAAAGAATCTGAAAAAAAAGAGTGGAGACTGCTGAATGTTACGTGGCAGGCTGGATGCGAGGGCAAGTTGGGGGAGAATGGGCACATGTGTATGTATGGCTGAGGCCCTTTGGCGGTTCACCTGAAACTGTCACAACATTGTTAACTGGTCACACCCCAATACAAAATAAAAAAAAAATTTAAGCCAACAAGAGAAAATTATAAAATACATTATTTGGAATAAAGTATTTTAAAAGTGTTTGCAGAACATTTAAAAAATAGAGGGGATAGATGTATATGTCCAACTGATTCACTTTGCTGTACACCTGAAACCAGCACAACATTGCATATCAGCTGCGTGCCAATAACAATTAATTACAGTATGAGCTTTTTGGGAAAAGACTTATGTTTCTAGAGTGATTTAACACATTTCTCAGGAAATGCATTAACATTCCCTTTACCAAGGACTGTAGGGAAGGGAATAATGGGAACAACAAAGTCATATGCCCAGGACAGTCGATTTCCAGTCTGGAGCTTAAGCTGGAAGCAGTATCTCTCAGGGAAAGGGAGTAGTGTGATGTTTAAAGATTTTATTCTATTCTTTATTAGATAATTATTGTAGGAAAAGTTGGAAGTTCATGTGTTCATTTACCTTGGATCTTACCACTTCAAAATGATTGTTGTAGTCTTCTGTATAATTTTCCAGACGTTTTTGTACATGTAAATACTGGTAAAATGCTATCTCAACTAAAACTGAATCATAGTATCCATACTTCTTTGCACTAGAGATCCTACCAGATGCATAAACCTGTTGGATGGAGGGACCTTCATTAATTTAATCAGTTCCTTATGATAAACAAGCTTTCTTCAAATGTTAAACTTTTATAAAAGATGCTACACTCAACATTCCTGTTTATACATCTTTTGCCAAAGTATTGTCTACCTCTTGATCAGTGTGAATTTTTAAAAATCTCAATTAAAAATAATATTTTAATTAATTTATTTTGCTGTGGTGGGTCTTAGTTGCTGCATGTGCGCTCTTAGGTGTGGCATGTAGGATTTAGATCCCTGATCAGGGATTGAATCTGGGCCCCCTGCACTGGGAACTTGGAATCTTACCCACTGGACCATGAGGAAAGTCCCCAGTGTGAAGTTTTGTAGGAATGTAGGGCAACTGGGTTTGGACTCTGGCTTTGGAGCTTACTGTGTGTCTTTATACAAATCACAGCCTTTCTAGCCTCCAATTTCCTCATCTTTAAGTGGAAGCAATCAGGCTACTGATTGTTTACAGTTATGGGGAGGATTAAATGAGATAATACATGTAAAATATTTGGTTAGTGCCTAGCACATAGCAAGTCCTAAATCAATATTCGCTACTGTTACTGTTACTTTATTGACTATGCCAAAGCCTTTGACTGTGTGGATCACAAAGCCTTTGACTGTGTGGATCACAATAAACTGGAAAATTCTGAAAGAGATGGGAATACCAGACTACCTAACCTGCCTCTTGAGAAATCTGTATGCAGGTCAGGAAGCAACAGTTAGAACTGGACATGGAACAACAGACTGGTTCCAAATAGGAAAAGGAGTACGTTAAGGCTGTATATTGTCACCCTGCTTATTTAACTTATATGCAGAGTACATCATGAGAAACGCTGGACTGGAAGAAACACAAGCTGGAATCAAGATTTCTGGGAGAAATATCAATAACCTCAAATATGCAGATGACACCACCCTTATGGCAGAAAGTGAAGAGAAGCTAAAAAGCCTCTTGATGTAAGTGAAAGAGGAGAGTGAAAAAGTTGGCTTAAAACTAAACATTCAGAAAATGAAGATCATGGCATCTGGTCCCATCACTTCATGGGAAATAGATGGGGAAACAGTGGAAACAGTGTCAGACTTTATTTTTTTGGGCTCCAAAATCACTGCAGATGGTGACTGCAGCTATGAAATTAAAAGACGCTTACTCCTTGGAAGAAAAGTTATGACCAACCTGGATAGTATATTCAAAAGCAGAGACATTACTTTGCCGACTAAGGTCCGCCTAGTCAAGGCCATGGTTTTTCCAGTGGTCATGTATGGATGTGAGAGTTGGACTGTGAAGAAGGCTGAGCGCCAAAGAATTGATGCCTTTGAACTGTGGTGTTGGCGAAGACTCTTGAGAGTCCCTTGGACTGCAAGGAGATCCAACCAGTCCATTCTGAAGGAGATCAACCCTGGGATTTCTTTGGAAGGAATGATGCTAAAACTGAAACTCCAGTACTTTGGACACCTCATGCGAAGAGTTGACTCGTTGGAGAAGACTCTGATGCTGGGAGAGATTGGGGGCAGGAGAAGAAGGGGACAACCCAGGATGAGATGGCTGGATGGCATCACAGAATCGATGGACGTGAGTCTGAGTGAACTCCGGGAGTTGGTGATGGACAGGGAGGCCTGGCGTGCTGTGATTCATGGGGTTGCAAAGAGTCGGACACAACTGAGCGACTGAACTGAACTGAACTGAACTGAACTGTTACTATTGTTAATACCACCATGACCCGTGAAGAAAACTGGTTCTTCAAAATAACTCCCATAGTTTCTGCTGCTCTTCAAAAGAGAGTAATCAGAATTTCAGGAAGTCTTTAAGTGTGAAACTTTAGTAGCTATTTAATATTTACTATTTCTAACTTTGTTTACCCAGAGGATAAATAATAAATTTAAATGAAGTGTGTGCTGTGGAGCTATTTACCATGCTCTGCTTGTGTAGCTTTCTGTCAGTCAAACGAGGAAAGCAGAGCATTTTATTGGATGTTCTTATGTAAGAATCAACTGTTTTGTCATGAATAAAGCCACTTCTGATTCTTTCTCCTATGGAAAGTGCTCAAAGCCCATCTTAAACCCATGAAATCAGCAGAATATCTGTGCTATCATGTACGCAGCTTCCCAGTGTCTTCAACCTGTTCTCTAATTTTTCTGTTGTATCCATGGGCCCACTATTTTTTATTCCTAATAGGTATGGAAGAGAGCACAGAATCAGAGTTGTTGCCTCTCAAGTGTTGGTTTTAATCTGGGAGGATATCCAAGAGTCACACTGGGACAGATTTCAGGTTCATATTCCCACTTGAAGCTTTGGAAACTAGTTACTACCAAAGCCTATACAGTGTCACCCTTATTTGTCTAACGGTTGTCAAAAAATAAGGAAATGCTCCAAGTGTTTTATTGATTGAATTTGTTTGTTTGTATTTACATATTTTAAATTGAGTTATAGTTGATGTACAATATTATGCAAGTTTCATGTGTACAAGATAGTGATTCACAATTTTTAAAGGTTATGCTCCATTTATAGTTATTATAAAATACTGGCTATATTCCCTGTGCTGTACAATATGTCCTTGCAGGTTATTTATTTTATACATAGTAGTTTGTACCTATCAATCCCATTCTCTTATCTTGTCCTTCCCTACTTTGTCTCCCCACTGGTAACCACTAGTTTGTTCTCTATGTCTGTGAGTCTAGTTTCTTTCTTTCTTTTTTTTGGTCATATTCACTAGCTTGTTTTATTTTTTAGGTTCCACATGTAAGTGATATCATACAGTGTTTGTGTTTCTCTGACTTATTTCACTAAGCATAATACTCTCCAACTCCATCCATATTGTTGCAAATGGCAAAATTTCCTTCGTTTTATGGCTCAGTAGTATTCCACTGTGTGTGAATATACACACACACATCACATCTTCTTTGTCTATTCCTCTGTTGATGGACACTTGGGTAGCTTCCATATCTTGGTTATTGTAAATAGTACTGCAATGAATGCTGTGGTGCATGTATCTTTCCAAATTAGTCTTTCCTTTTTGTTCGGATATCTCCCTAGGAACACTCACCCTCTTTGAGAAGCTGGTGGAATATTCAGAGGTTGATGGCCTAGCTCAGAAGTTATTGGTCAGTGACCCAAAGTCATGGTGACCAGTTTTCCGAAATGCTGCCAGTAGCTCCATGCTTACTTATGGTAGCTTCCTCTTCTGCTCCACCGAGCATTGTGGACAGAGACACTCAACAGGATGGGTGGCATAAATGTGGTGGTTACATGAGTCCTTTGTGGACACAGCTTTTGTGGAATCTGAGCACAAAATGCTGAGACATCCTTGTCTGCAAGTGAGGGCCGGAATGCCTCCCCCCCACTGTGTGTCATTTGCCATGCTGTGTCATCCTTCCCTCCAGTAATGACCAGGTCCACTCTACTGTGGTGTCTGTCTCCGCTTGTTGTCATGGCTTTGTCAGTTGAGCTAGGCTAGAGCTTCATTTCCTAGGATTGCCTTCCCTGTCCTGAGTGAAGGTTGGCCGGAAGAAAAGCTGGGGCAAGATCTGGCAGACGGGAGTGAAGCCATGGCCATCATGTTCTGAAGTTGGGTGTAAGAGCAGGTGCGATTGCCGCTTGCATGCATTGGCACTGACTCCCTGGCACCCCTGTTGCCGTGGGTCAGCAGGGGCCCCGCAGCAACTCCAGCCCACAGGGTGATCTCCTACAACAGCTCCAGACCCTGGCCCTGTGCACGTGCAGCTGGGTGTCAGAGGACGCCGGCTCCTTCTCTAGATTGGAGACGGTAAGAGGCAGATGTATGGCTCACAGGATTTTATGCCTTCGTGGGTTTTAGTTTGTCATTGTGGGTTCAAGGGAATCCTTGCAGCTTCCACTTGGCCTTTGCTCTCCCCCAGGTCATATGCACCTGTCTGCCCAGCTGTTGGCCTTGATTATCTTCAGTGACTTCAGGCCACCCTAAAATGTGAAGGCAATAGCCTATCATAGACTTCATCTCAGCTCCCACCAGTGCATCAGATCTAGTCTCTATAATATATCCCTCATGGCCTTTCACTCTGCTTCTCCCATCAAACTCTACAACTGCTTTTTGTTTTCTTGTTTAGTTGCTAAGTCATTTCCAACTCTTTGCCATCCCATGGACTGTAGACCTCCAGGCTCCTCTGTCCATGGAATTCTCCAGGCAAGAGTACTGGAGTGGGTTGCCAATTCCTTCTCTGGGGGATCTTCCTGACCCAGGGATTGAACCCAAGTCTCCTGGTTGGCAGGTGGATTCTTTACCACTGAGCCACCAGGGAAGCCGAGTGTGTGTGTGTGTGTGTGTGTGTGTGTGTGTGTGTATCTCAGATTATTTTCAGCCAAGAGCACTTGGCTGCTATAAACATTAAGGTGAATGTGTCTTTTCAAATTAGAGTTTTCATTTTTTTCCTGGATCTAGGAATGGAATTGATGGATCAAATAGTAATTCTTTTTTAAATTTTTTGAAGAACCTCCATACCGTTTTCCATAGTGCCTGTACCAATTTACACTCCCACCAACAGTATAGGAGGGTTTCTTTTTCTCCACACCCTGTCTACTTTGTAGACTTTTTGATGATAGCCATTCTGACCTGTGTGAGGTGTTACCTCACTGTGGTTTTGATTTGCATTTCTCTGATGATTAGCTATGTTGGTCATCTTTTCATGTGCCTCTTGGCCCTGTGTATGTCTGCTTTAGAGACTATCTATTTAGGTCTTCTGCCCATGTTTTGATTAGGTTGTTTATCTTTTCTGCATTGAGTTGTATGAGCTGCTTGTGTATTTTAGATTTCTTAGGTTTACTTTTTTAATTTAATCTTTCATTTTTTCTGCAGTGTTTTTGGGGCCATGCTGTATGGCTTGTGGGATTTTAGTTCCGAATTAGGGATAGAACTTGGGCTCTCTGTGGGAGAAGGCGAGGGTGGGATGATTTGAGAGAATAGCACTGAAACATGTATATTGTCATATGTGAAATAGATCACCAGTCCATGATCGATGCATGAGGCAGGGTGCTCAGGGCTGGTGCACTGGGATGACCCTGAGGGATGGCATGGGGAGGGAGGTGGGAGGGGGGTTCAGGATGGGGAACACATGTACACCCATGGCTGATTCATGTCAATGGATGGCAAAAACCACTACAATATTGTAAAGTAATTAGCCTCCAATTAAAATAAATTAATTAATTAAAAATAAAATGAAATAGATACCCAGCAAGGACCTACTCAATGTGAGTGCATGCTCAGTCACTTCAGTTGTGTTGGACTCTGCAACCCTATGGACTGTAGCCCACCAAGCCCCTCTGTCCATGGGATTCTCCAGGCAAGAATACTGGAGTGGGTTGCCATGTACTTCTCCAGGGGATCTTCCTGACCCAGGAATCAAACCCAAGTCTGCATCTCCTGCACTGCAGGCAGATTCTTTACCACTGAGCCACCAGAAAAGTTCTGCTCAATATTCTGTAATAATCTAAATGGGAACATTTTTGAAAAAAAAATAGATACATGTGTGTGTATAACTGAATCACTTTGCTGTACACCTGAGACAAATACAACATTGTTAATCAACTATACTACAATACAAAAGAAATTCTTTTTTAAAAAAAAGAACTCGGGCCCTTAGCAGTGAGTGAGGAGTGCTAAGTGCTGTACTGCCAGGCAATTCCCTATATTTTGGAATATTAACCCCTTCTCAGTTGCACCCTTTGAAAATATTTTCTCCTGTTCAGTAGGTTTTCTGTTAGTTTTGTTGATGGTTTCCTTTGCTGTGCATAATAAGCTTTGCAGTTTGATTAGGTCCCAATTGTTTACTTTTGCTTTGATTGATATTTCTTTTGCCTTGGATGATTGATCTAAGAAAATGTCACTATGATTTATGTCACAGAATGTTTCGCCTGTGTTTTTTCTAGGAGTTGAACAGTGTCTTGTTTTACATTTAAGTTTTTTAACCATTTGAGCTTATTTGTGTGTATGGTGTGAAGAAGTGTGCTAAGTTCACTCTTTCATGTGTAGCATCCGGTTTTCCCAGCACCGCTTGCTGAAGAGACTGTCTTAGCCAATGTATAGTTTTGCCTCTTTTGTCATGGATTAATTGGCAGTAGGAGTGTGGGTTTATTTTGGGGGTCTCTATTCTGTTCCTTTGATCTATATGTCTGTTTATTCCCATACCATGGTACAAAATTACTGTGTCTGACAAAAGAATTTTTGATTTGTCAAAAAAATAAAAAAGATTTGTGCATGACAATTAACTAAAGCTCTATTACTCTTCCTTTCTTTTTTTAGTGTTAATTGTTGATTATTTCTTTTTAAATATTTTTATTTATTTCTTTATTTGGCTAAACTGGGTCTTGTTGTGGCATGTGGGATCTTAGTTCCTTGACCAGGGATTGAACCCACATCCCCTGTAGTGAGAGTACAGAGTCTTAGCCATTAGACCATCAGAGAAGTCCCACCCTTGCTTCCTTTTTTCAAAATATTTATTTATTTTTGACTGTACTGGGTCTTTGTTGCTTCGTGTGAGCTTTCTCTAGTTGTGGTGAGTGGGGGCTACTCTCTAGTACTGCATGAGCTTCTCATTGCAGTGGCTTCCCTTGCTGTGGAGCACGGGCTCTAGGGTGCTTGTGCTTCAATAGTTGCAGCTCGTGGGCTCAGTAGTTGTGCTTCCTAGGATTTAGAGCACAAGCTCAATAGTTGTGGCACACGAGCTTAGATGCTCCATGGCGTGTGGGAACTTCCTGTACCAGGGCTCGAACCTGTGTCTCCTGCAATGGCAGGCGGATTTTTTACCACTGAGCCACCTGGGAAGCCCTGCAAGGCAGATGCTTAACCCCTGAACCACCAGGGAAGCCTCCTTTCTTTCTTTTTTATGTCAAACTCTTTTAAACTGTACTCTACTTTTCTTGCCTACTTATTTTTCTTCCTCTCATTTTCTCTGCAATCCCTTGAATATGACTCCTGCCTTACAGACACTTTTTTAGTTCAGTGGGGACTTAGCAAACAGCACATCCAGGTCTCCGTCTCCCTTATTTCTGTGTAGGTCTCTCCACAGTTGGCTACTTTCTCTTTCTTGAATTGCTCTCCTCTCTTGGTTTCTGTGACCTGCTCTCTTTGGGATTATCCTATCTCTCCAGTTGCTTCTTGCCTGTCTTGTTTGCTGACTTTTCTTCTCCCCACTCCTCAAGGTTCAGTTGTTGCCCAAAGCCCAGTTCTTGGCGCTCTTGAATTCTCACTTTTCCCTTTATGATCTCCTCTACTCTCTTGGATTCAACCATCGTCCCTTCATCCTCATGATTTGTTCATACAAATATATGCCTTTATCTCTGCTCTCTATCCTGAGTGCCAGGATTGTTTCTAACAGTTTATGGAGTTGCACATGAATCTCAGATTCAAGGTGTATAACCCTCACTGTTGGTTTACCACCACAGGCAGTGTTCCCTAAATTGCATAATGACATCGCCACCCTCTGGTCATTTTGCTCAAAACTTCAGAGCCATTCAACACTCTTCCTCTAACTATCTCCAAATCCCTGAGTTCTCTGATTCTTCCCTTTTCCCATTCCCATCACCAGGCCCTCATTTGGCTTACTTTAACAACAAACTCCTACTTGATGCCTAACTGTAGCTTCTCCATCTCTCCTTTCCTACTTCCTGCAGCCTGTGTTACCTTTTCAAAATATGAATAGGCTTATGTAACTTATTTGCTGGAAATATCTCCTGGTTCCCCCTTGTTCAGTTGCTCAGTCATGTCTGACTCTTTGCGTCCCCATGGACCATAGCCTGTCAGGCTTGTTAAGCCCAGTGTCCGAGAGTCCCCAAAACTGAGAGAATAAGACATCCACAGCAATGCAAAGGCATAAAGGGGTTTATTGCCAGCTTGAGCCAGGGCTCCTGTCACATCCAACACAGTGGAGTAGAACAAGAGCCCTGAGCCCAGATTTACAGCAGTATTTATAAGTTTAGAACAAAGACAGGGAGTTGGCAAGGGTTGATTGGCTGCAGGGGTTTCCTGGTATTTACTGATTGGCCAGTCATCATCCCTCTGATTGGCCAGAGTTACCATCCCCGGAAGCCCGGGAAGCATGACTCAGGGATTATTTTTGGCCTAGTGCACCTGTCTGAGCCTGTCATGGCTCTGGTGAGGTTGTAACAAGGCTCTTCTGTTCATGGGATTCCCCAGGCAAGAAGACTGGAGTGGGTTGCCATTTCCTTCTCTAGGGATCTTCCCAACCCAGGGTACGGACCTGCGGCTCCTGCCTGGCAGGCCGATTCTTTACCACAGAGCCACCTCGGAAGCCTAGTACCCCTTACATATAGAATACAAACAGTTTTGCTCAGTTTCTTTTTTTTTTTTTTTGCCACATCTTGATTTCCTCCCTTTCAACATTATGTCCTATGATACCCCCGATTCCCTTCCAACATGCACTGTCTATGGATCCCTGGAAATTCCTCCATCTCCTGGACATACCTGCATGCTCCTAACCTAGGCCTTTGGCTCAAGCCTCTTCTGCTTGAGCTCTGTACTCTGTTGGATCCCTAACCATCCCCTCTTTCGAAGCTCAGTTCTCACCCCCAGCTAATGACTTAGGTTATAGTCTCTGAATTAGTAATTTTCATCAATAACATGAAAGTAACAATATTAATAATAGCAATAGCAATATGAATAATACCAACAAATCACATGGATCACGCCCTTACCTACTGTGCCAGGCACTGTTCTATGTGTTATCAACATATAAATTCTTCTGTCCTTCCCAATAACTCCTCACCTGACATCTTCAGTGTCAGTGTGGATGAGGATGCAGACTGACCACACTCTTGATCCCTTCACTCCAGCACCAGCTGATGCTGGTTGAGTGCTCACCACGGGCCTATCTTTATTACTTTATTTAAACCTCACAACAGTGTAAGGCAGGTACCATCATGAGATCCATTATATAGACGTGACAGTTGAGGCATGGAGAGAGGTCAGCCAACTTGCCCAGGGTCACAGAGCAAGGAAATGGTGGGGCTCTGCAATCTGCCTCCATAATCTGTGGCTTCTCTCTCTGGTGTGGGCTGATCTTCCTCTGGAGACACTGAGAACCCACAGCACAATGGCTGGGTCGGGTACTGTGACATTCCCCCACCGCCCAGCACAGGGCCTGTATAACGCACCCAACATAGGCTTACTGACGCTCACAGGTACAAAAACGTGCAGGACAGATGTCATTTTCACAGGAAACCATCCTGTCCTCACTGGGAATTATGGAAGGATAAACATCTCCCTTCTCACAGACCCTCATGAATAAGTGAATAAAGAGAAAGTGACTGAAGTGGTGACTATAAAGCAATGAGATGTGGTCATCTGCAAAGTTTTATTGAAAATCTTCAATGCCAAAGTGTTACTGCCTACGATGTAAGGAACATCCTAAATACAAGCTTCCAAAGAGCACATTAGTGATGGGCACACAAATGTCACCACCTCTTTCCCACACCTGCACTAAAGTGTCATTAAGAATGAGATTCCTGAGGGACTTCCTTGGCAGTCCAGTAGTCGACTCTGTGCTTCCACTGCAGGGAAGACCGGTTCAATCCCTGGTGGGGAAACTGAGATCCCACATGCCATGGGGCATGGGAAAAGAGAGAGAAAGAGAGGTTTAAAGAATTTATCAACACAGTTAATTAATGATAAAAATGATTAATGTCCTCCAGGATAAAGGTACCTAAGAGGCTGTCTGATCAAATCCCTGTTCCCCTCAAAGGCAGGTTGCCTAACACAGCAGCCCCAGCTCTGTCTACCTGCTCCTCCTTCTCTATTCCAACCCACTGGTAGAAGAGGGGCCACATGTGAAAGTACAGTGAGTGGATCAGGGCAGCACAGAGCTTGTCGGTGACTGACACTGAGCAATACCACTCTGGTTTGATTTCTTTTAAAAGGGGATGAGGATTATGATGAGGGAGCCGGTAGAAACAGATAAATCAAGTACAACGTGAAGCACGGGACTCATGGTTAGAAGCTACGCTTGATATTCAGGATATTCCCATGCCCCGAGACACCTGTAAATACCTCTTGAACAAGCATAAACCCTCAGCCTGGCCTGGCTTTCATTTGCACTTCTCACTGCAGAAACAGAATTCTAGAAGTTGGGGGAGGGGAGGGGAGGGGAGGGTGGCTTGGGGAGGGGTGAGGATGGAGGGGAAGGAAGGAACTGAGGTGCAGGAGAGAAGGGCAGCGATGGGGAAGCTGGAAACAAACTCTTCCTGATCTAGAACAGGGGCGCAAGTGTTGTAGGGTGCCTGCAGCCAGCGGTGGGGAGCTGAGTCCAGCCCTGCCAAGTTGAAGGAAGGGCCCCGAAGGAAGGGCCCCTTGCACTGTAAGCTTTCTGAGAGCACTAAGCACTGGCCAGGGTCTACACGTGCACTCTGACGTGGGTTAGCACAAATTGGTAGTACTTGTTGCTACATAAGGGGTGGGTTGGATTTCTTGCAGCTGGCTTCTGAACACACTGTGTGACCTGAAATAGAGCCCCCAGGAGCCAGAGCAAGCAGCCCCCTAGCTAATCATGTCATCTGAATCACTAGCCCCATTTGTGGACTTTGGGGGTGAATGAAACAGAACCAGAGCCCCATCCATTAGTTACAGAGTAGGAGCGGTTGGCGGGGGGGGCGTGGGTAGGCGGTGCAGACGTGCTCAGAGCCCACAGGACAAGGGGGACCACTGGGCTGTGGCTTTCTCCAGCCCCATCTTTGCATCTCTCGCTCCAGGGGAACTGTGGGCTAGGAGCCTGCATCCCTGGAGAGAAGTTCTCCTAACGTTTCTCCAGGGCTCTGGCTCCAGGGGCCAGTGAGGTCTCATTTCCCTGCCCCTCCCCACCCCAGGTTGGCACGCCTCCACTTTATGGCCATGCCCTGGCCTCAAGTGCCCCCAGAGGGTCCCACCTACCTCGATCAAGGGGCAGGGCCGGAGGGAGTGAGGGACCAGGGAGGGAGTGGGGTCGAGGGAGGGAGGGCACCTAAGCAGGAGCAGGCACACATTGGACCAGCAACACAAGCGACAACTGGGACCAGGCGCCCAGAAGAGAACTGACCTGGCGGTTAGCCCCAGGACTATCCCGGACTAGCACATCTGCACAGATCCGGGCATAGAGGCTGATTCATCCACAGCGCTCAAGACTGGAGCCTCCGCTGAGGGCAGGTGGGGTGGGGGCCACAGCCTGGGTGATGCTATTGCAGCCTGGAATCCCGGGAAGAACCGCATGGTCAGAGGCTGGGCGGGGTCAGGTGCTCTGCTGAAGCCCAGGAAACGCCCTTTCCCTGGGAGAGGCCAGTGGACCGGACTCAACTGCAGCACAGTCACAGCCCTCGGTCTTCCTGCCACCTCTCTCTTGGCCTTGTGCCTTTTCCAGATATGAAGCCTCCCGTGGTATCAGCGATGGTAGTGGGAGGAGAAGAGGCCTAGTGTGGTCTGAACTGGAGCTGGGGGAGGTCGAGGAAGCAGCCTGGAGCCCAGGAGGAAGCAGCAGCAGCAGCAGCTGGAGCTGCCCGCCTGGGGCCCGGAGATGAGGCGGGGGTGCAGGAGGGGAAACGAGGGAACCTGCAGAGGCGCCTCCACTGCATCAATTCACCCTCTGAACCCAAGGATGGAGAGCCTTTTCCACCGTACCAGATACCTTGCCTGGTTCCTGAGTACACAGCTAACCTTGAGCTGCCTAGTTCTCCAGGGGGCTCGGTTGTCCCTGGGCTCCTTTGATTCTCTTCTGCAGTCCCTCTTCAGAGCCAAAAGCTACCTGGATGGCCCAAGGCCAACAGGGACACCTCCCTCAGGACTCTGTGGTGGAGGCGGTACCTATTGGGCATCCTGTGGTATTTAAATCCACAGGGAATTTAGGGAAACTGGCAACTGACCTGCTTTGTTAATAATGTTTTGTTGGAACCACACATGCGGTACAGTGGAGCAAGTGCAGGGTCACACTTACCTATGTTTAAATTTTAGTAATATTTTCATCATGTGCTATTTTTGCGCTAATTTTGATATTTGTTAAATACTGCATTAAAAATTTTTGTCTTGAATACTGATTTTATTTGATGCCACAATAACATTTTGCACAGGAGGGAAAACCACCCCCTAAGGCGAGCCTGGAGCTGAGTATTATAGAAACGTGTACTGGGGTAGAGGGCATGAAGGGGATGGAAATTTTAAAATCAAGCATGAAATAACATCTGTATATTTAGTCTCATCCACATTTCCAAATACTGAACATTTTGATTTCGTTCTCCAGGAAGGCGCTTGCAAGGCACATGGATGAGACTGCAGTTAGCGTGCACGTGAGTAAACCTGAAAAAAAATTTAGCATATCAGCCATCCTAAAACCTGTTTCTGGGCTTGGACACTTTTGTCCTGGACATTCTCACATTGATTTGTTCTTATGGCCGTTTCCATGATTGGAAAATAAGATTGGAACTTTCGGGACTCTGAAAGTGGCAGTGACAGTCTTTCAGTCCTGTCTGACTCTTTGACACCTCTCGGACTATACAGTCCATAGAATTCTCCAGGCCAGAACACTGGGCTGGGCAGCCATTCCTTTCTCTAGGGGATCTTTCCAACCCAGGGATCGAATCTAGGTCTCCTTCATTCCAGGCGGATTCTTTACCAGCTGAGCCACCAGGGAAGCCCTTAGGGGCTCTGAGGGGTAATAAATTCAAGCTCACAGAAATAGCCCATTACCAGTGAGAACATAGTTCCCAAAGGGAAATAATAGAGCCACTTTTCCTACACCTGTGGTACCTGCCTATGTACCATCTAGCTATCTAAATATATATAGATACAGTCTGTTCTAATAAAGTTCAGGTCCTCCTAACACAAATATCCTTTAGGGAGGAAGTTAGCCCTCCTGAACGCAATACTTCCGTCTTATGAGTAGTTCATACTGGGACTCAATATGACCTGAAAGTGCTTAATGCGCTGAGGAGCTGGGTTATAAGAGGGTTCAACTGTACTATTTGAAATATTCAAAACCAAGCATAATCTCTGAGGTAAAATGAGTGATTTTGTGAATATTTCAGTGCTGGTACAAGGGAGTAATTGGTTCAGAGAACACACTATAGGAGTAACTAGCATGTATTAGTTGCACCGAGATGGATGGGGTTGAAAGCCTAAAGTCCACGTTCTCCTGCTGTTGTTTTTCAGCGTTTGGTAATGCAAGGTAGGGAGTGGCAGCGCTAAATTTGTCAGTGAAAACAAAACCAAAAATGAACAATTACAGACAAATTTCCAGTGACCCAAAAAGGGTAAAAAATAGAGTTGTAATATATAGTCTACTTATGCCTTGAAGATATCACACAGATTCAATGTTATGAAACTGTCAAATGCAGAAGTGAATATTCTCTCGAGGAATTTCTAAGGATTTTTTTAAAACCACTTTTTGTGGTACAGTTAGGAACAAGTGGGTTTTGTGGAATTTGTTTGGTGATGGTGGGGTAGCTGTCAATTCAGGGTAGATTTGGACCTGTGTTAATCTGAAGTACCTTTTCATTTCCTCAAGTAGTGATGACTTATTTCTAGGTCATGAGATCAGCAGGTGAATACTGGAGACCACAGAAAACCTTAAGTTGTGTCAAAGAAGCTCTAGTAGGAGGAAAAATCAGGCAAGTTTTATTATTAGTGTTGCTGCAGAGCCCCTGAGTGAGGGTTGTGATGGACCTGGGCTGCAGACCTGATAGGGGTTGGAGTGATGGGTCTGGAAACCTGGGCTGGGAGCCTAAGGCCAGGGGCTGGGCTCACAGTCAGTCTGGCCAGGCCTTGGGAGGCCCAGGCCTCTGCTCTGTCACACAGGCAAAGAAAACCTGACGTTTTGGTGACTTGTTTCTCTTGGCTTTACACAGTGGTCTCTTAGAGGAGTTCTGAAGGGCAAAAGGGCAACAAGAAACAAGGGAAAAGAGAAAATGTTCTCATCTATGTCCAAACTACAGCATGAATACCCAAGAACCTCCTTCCTTTTCTCTTTCTTTTTTTCCAATGAGGTATAACTGATGTACATTAGTTTCAGGTGTGTAACATAATATTTGTTGTCTGCATACATTGCAAAATGATTACCACACGTGTAGTTAAGGTCCATCACCATACAGTTACAGATGATTTTTCTAGTGATGAGAAGAAACTCATTTTTGTTACTGCTGTTGTTTTTCTCTTTTTGCCCACACCTTGTGCTTTTCAGGATCTCAGTTCCCTGACGAGGGATTGAACTTGGGTCATGGCAGTGAAAGCTCAGAATCCCCACCGCTAGACCCCGAGGGAACTCCCAAGAAGAAACTCTTAATGTTTTCCCCTTTCTCTTTTGCAAATATAACAGACTTGCTTTGTGTAAACACTCTTGGGAGTAGAGACCTAATACTGGCCCACATACCCCATTGTGGCCTCTGGTACATTTTGGTTTGTACCACTGGTCCATTTGAATCCTCCTGAAATGAGCTCTATTGCACTTTCTTCTTGGCTCAGATGATAAAGAACCTGCCTGCAATGCAGGAGTCCTGGGTTCTATCCCTGCATTGGGAAGATCCCCTGGAGGAGGAAATGGCACCCCACCACATTATTCTTGCCTAAAAAATTCCATGGACGGAGGACCCTGGTGGGCTACAGTCCACAGCGTTGCAAAGATTTGGACATGACCTAGTGACTAACACTTTCACTTTAAAAATGAGCTCTATTACACTGGTCTTCTTTATGTACTCATGTAGAGGAAGGATCCTTAATCCTAAAATTACAGAGCAAAAATGAGGAGTCAGGCAAGGAGAGGAGGCTTCCACTGTCACAATTTGCAGTCTGGGAACTTCCAAAATGATTAAATGCCGTGTAAATACCATTAACTAAGATGCTGAGCAGACGGTGTGGTTTAATTGACATGGTTTTGTTAATAGTTGCCAGACATCCTGGGAAAAGACTTTGTGTGGCCCCACCTTCACTTAAAAAAAGTTTTCTTTTTATTGAGGTACAATTGACATACATTATTTTCTTGGGCTCGAAAAATCACTGCAGCCATGAAATGAAAAGACACTTGCTCCTTGGAAGAAAAGCTATGACCAACCTAGACAGCATATTAAAAAGCAGAGACATTACTTTGCCGACAAAGATCCGTCTACTCAAAGCTATGGTTTTTCCAGTAGTCATGTGTGGATGTGAGAGTTGCACTGTGAAGAAGGCTGAGCACCGAAGAATTGATGCTTTTGAAGTGTGGTGTTTGAGAAGACTCTTTAGAGTCCCTTGAAGTGCAAGGAGATCAAGCCAGTCAATCCTAAGGACATCAGTACTGAATAGTCATTGGAAGGACTGATGCTGAAGCTCCAATACTTTGGCCACCTGATGGGAAGAACTGACTCATTGGAAAAGACCCTGATGATGGGAAAGATTGAAGGCAGGAGGTGAAATAGACAAGAGGATGAAATGGTGGTTGGCATCACCGACTCGATGGACATGAGTTTGAGCAAGCCAGGGCAGTTGTTGATGGACAGGGAAGCCTGGTGTGCTGCAGGCCATGGGCTGCAAATGTCAGACACGCCTGAGCAAGTGTAATGAACTGAACTGAGATACATTGTATTAGTTTCTGGTGTATAACATAGTGATTCAGTTATCTTATACACTGAAATGACCACAATAAGTCTAGTTAACACCATCATCACAGCAAAATTTTTCTTATAATGAGAACTTTTAATAGCTACTCATTCAACAACTTTCAAATAGACAATACAAATATTATTAACTGTAGTTACAACCCTGTACATTACACATCCCCCTGTGACTTGTTTGTACCTTTGAACCCCTTCACCATTTCTTTTCTTTAAATGTAGAATCGTCACTTTATTCTTTAAGCTGCTTTTTAAAACTAGATGAAATATACTCTAAATGCTTCCCCATGTCAACAAAGTATTATATTGTTCTTATCTGTTCTTTAAAATTCATCCTAAACCTGAGCTGCTGCTGGCTTCAAATAAACTAGCCCTCAAACAGTAATTGTCCCTTTTACTTTCCTATTTTTTTAATTTAAAAAATTTATTTGTTTTAATTGGAGGCTAATTACTTTATAATATTGTAGTGGTTTTACCATACATTGACATGAATCAGCCATGGGTGTACATGTGTTCCCCATCCTGAACCCCTCCTCCCACCTCCCTCCCCATCCCATCTCTCAGGGTCATCCCAGGGCACCAGCCCTGAGCACCCTGTCTCATGCATCAAAGCTGGACTGGCGATCTGTTTCACGTATGACAATATACATGTTTCAGTGCTATTCTCTCAAATCATCCCACCCTCGCCTTCTCTCACAGAGTCCAAAAGATTGTTCTATACATCTGTGTCTCTTTTGCTGTCTCGCATATAGGGTCATCGTTGCCATCTTTCTAAATTCCATATATATGCGTTAGTATACTGTATTGGTGTCTTTCGTTTTGACTTCCTTCACTCTGTATAATAGGCTCCAGTTTCATCCACCTCATTAGAACTGATTCAAATGTATTCCTTTTAATGGCTGAGTAATACTCTATTGTGTATATGTACCACAGCTTTCTTATCCATTCACCTGCCAATGGACATCTAGTTGCTTCCATGTCCTGGCTACTGTAAACAGTGCTGTGATGAACATTGGGGTACATGTGTCTCTTTCAATTCTGGTTTCCTTGGTGTGTATGCCCAGCAGTGGGATTGCTGAGTCATATGGCAGTTCTATTTCCAGTGTTTTAAGGAATCTCCACACTGTTCTCCATAGTGGCTGTACTAGATTGCATCCCCACCAACAGTGTAAGAGGGTTCCCTTTTCTCCACACCCTCTCCAGCATTTATTGCTTGTAGACTTTTGGATAACAGCCATTCTGACTGGCATGAAATGGTACCTCATTGTGGTTTTCATTTGCATTTCTCTGATAATGAGTGATGTTGAGCATCTTTTCATGTGTTTGTTAGCCATCTGTATGTCTTCTTTGGAGAAATGTCTGTTTACTTCTTTGGCCCATTATTGATTAGGTCTTTTATTTTTCTGGAATTGAGCTGCAGGAGTTGCTTGTATCTTTTTGAGATTAAGTCTTTGTCAGTTGCTTTGTTGCTATTATTTACTGTCATTCTGAAGGCTGTCTTTTCACCTTGCTTATAGTTTCCTTCCTTGTGCAAAAGCTTTGAATTTTAATTAGGTCCCATTTGTTTATTTTTGCTTCTATTTCCAGTATTCTGGGAGGTAGGTCATAGAGGATTCTGCTGTGATTTATGTCAGAGAGTGTTTTCACTGTTTTCCTCTAGGTGTTTTATAGTTTCTGGTCTTACATTTAGATATTCAATCCATTTTGAGTTTATTTTTGTGTATGGTGTTAGAAAGTGTTCTAGTTTCATTCTTTTACAAGTGGTTTACCAGTTTTCCCAGCACCACTTGTTAAAGAGATTGTCTCTTCTCCATTGTATATTCTTGTCTCCTTTGTCAAAGATAAGGTGTCCGTAGGTGCGTGGATTTATCTCTGGGCTTTCTATTTTGTTCCATTGATTGATATTTCTGTCTTTGTGCCAGTACCATGCTGTCTTGATGACTGCAGCTTTGTAGTATAGCCTGAAGTATTCCTCCAGTTCCATTCTTCTTTCTCAAGATTGTGTTGGCTATGAACCAGGTTCATCCATGTTGTAGCAAATTCAGTTTCCTTTTTGTGGTTGAATAGTATTCCATTGTATATACATGTATATCTCATTTATTGTGCTTGACTTTAATGCACTTTGCAGATATTGCATTTCTTGTTTACATATTGAGGTTTGTGGCCACTTTGCATCTAGCAAGTCCAGTGGTGCCATTCGTCCAAAAGTATTTGATCACTTCTTGCCTCTGTCACATTTTGGTCCTTTGGCAATATTTCAAACTTTTTCATCATTGTTATATTTGTTATGGTGATCTGTGATCAATAGTCTGTTACTATTGCAAAAATATTCCAATTTGCTGAAGGCTCAGATGATGGTTAACATTTTTTAGCAGTATTTTTAAATTAGGGTATTCATGCTGTTTTCTAAGAAATAATGCTGCTGCTGCTGCTGCTATGTCACTTCAGTCGTGTCTGACTCTGTGAGACCCCCATAGATGGCAGCCCACCAGGCTCCCCCATCCCTGGGATTCTCCAGGCAAGAACACTGGAGTGGGTTGCCATTTCCTTCTCCAATGCATGAAAGAGAAACGTGAAAGTGAAGTTGCTCAGTCGTGTCCGACTCTTCATGACCCCATGGACTGCAGCCCAGCAGGCTCCTCTGTCCATGGGATTTTCTGGCAAGAGTACTGGAGTGGGGTGCCATTGCCTTTTCCAAAGACATAATGCTAATGCACACTTAATAGACTACAAATACAGTGTAAAATAACATTTATATGTATTGGGAAGATAAATTCATGTGGATGACGTTGTAGTGCTATCTGCTTCATTGCTGTGATCTGGAACCAAACCCACGGTATCTCCAAGCCGTGCCTGTATACACGTGTTCTTTGTCCACGCATCTGTGGATAGACAGTGAGGTTGTTTCCTTATCTGGCTGTTGCACGTAATGCTGCAGTGAACACGGGGGTGCCACACTGTGGCTGACCTTGTTCTAAAATGCCTAGTTCCACTCTCCTGCCTTAGATCACCTGTAGGGAACAAGGTATAAAGAAGGTTGAGAAGTGCTTGCAAACGAGACTCTCAACCAGGGCTGAACATTCTTGCAAACGAGATGTTCTGCCCAGTGTAGGGAACTAGGTTTAAGGAAGGTTGAGAAGTGCTTGCAAACGAGACTCTCAACCAGGGCTGAACATTCTTGCAAACGAGATGTTCAGCTAAGAATCCTGTTTGTTCCCGTGGGAAAAGAACATTTCTTGCACACAAGGATGTTTCTCTGATTCCTCAAAAGGAATAGACCCTGGGACAAAACGGATTCTAAGTTGATAAGGAAGTTCCCCAAAACACAGTCTTAGCTGCAGTAAATAAGTCAAGGTAAAGGTTATCTCGCCCTGCACCTGCGCACTGTATAGTCTCTGAATCATAGTGCTTGGCAGCTTGCCCTGTAGCTTGTTGTGCTAGGGATGTAAAATAAAGTAGCTGTAAGAAGCAAGGGTTAAAATATAAAGATTTAAACCACTCTGCAGTGTTGGTGTTTCATTCCGTCGCCAGCAATTACCTGATGGTGTTGGACTCTCCTAGGTGAGGAGAAGGGCTGGTAGGACTATGGTGTTTCCCCACTCCAGGCAACATCACTGTCCATCTAGAATCCTGAACCTGAGGGTAGAACCGAATCAGCTGACAGTGTCCTGAGCCCACAAAAGCTGGAGGGTGGGGACAGGTTGGCGAATGCAGAAATGATGGTGGTCTGCCTCTTTCCCTCCAATTATTGGCTGGGCAGAAACTGAGTTAGAATGAAGTTGAACCTAGTTAGGTGAACTTTCCTTAGCATTCAAGACTAAAATATCGAGGCAGTATCCAGAGCTTCAGCAACTCTCATGTCCCAGTAAGACAAGTCACAAGCCCCCTGGGCCCCCTTGCCAGACCACCTTTCTAACTCTCAAGAGGTTAGATGGATAAAAGCCCCCCTCAGTCATCGTTCTGTCTAAAAAGCCAACATGTTCCTTCCTATTAGTCATTTAGTTCAGACTGAAGATGGCCTTTTAAAATTGGTGCTGTTTCCCTCATTATGACTTTGAAAGGGGTTGAGTTTTTATCATGCGCAGCTCCAAAGACCAGGGTGACGCTGTCCCTAGTGAGGAGGGGCACAGCAGCTGGACTGCTGTTAGAGCACGAACATTTCTTTATCCTGTTACCAGGCAAAGCGTTGACAGCAGGGACACGGTACTGTTCACCAGCAGACTTACATGTAAGTCGTGGAAAATAATCCAAGAACACTAAAAGTGAGAGGACAGGAGCAAAGCAGTAAGCCTAGACCAGAGCTTGGCACATACAGTCAACCATCCCTAAGGATGGGCTGGAGGGAGGGATGCAGCGTTAACCTTCCTACAGTATTTTAGCAATGAAACAGTTTCTTCCATTTCATCAGTGGCATATAGATTTGCATGTTGCGTTTTTCTCTTAAGACCTTAACTGCCCAAGGCTTACGAGTGGGAGGGCCAAGTGTTGGTGATATCAGAGGGCTGTAATTCTCAGACATATGTCCCCTGTGGCCTTGGGTCACCCTCTCGTCATAATCCTGTATGGACCCCAAAGGGCCACATTGTTTTCAGGCCCAACTGGAGTTGGCTGCCTCTGCTGCCACTGCAGCCCCAAACACCCAGGCCCCCCACGCCACCCTTGCCTCCTCCACCTGTGCCCTTTGTGTTAGCTTGGTTTGGCCTGGCAAGGGCCCCTGTCTACAGCATTCATTTTGTAGCCCCTGTCTTGTAAGACCTGTTTCCTATGACAGTTTTTCTAAGGTGTTTTTCTGCCAGATTCAAATTTTTCATAGCACCGCAAGAACACTTCACCAAATGCCTGATAGATGAACTGAAGAAATGAAAACAGAACACTGTTTTTATGGGGCGTTTAGGGGGTATTTTCAGGAAAGATGTGAATTCTCCTGTATACTTGTTTTTATATGCGAAATGGGGTTAGTACTGTATGCATAAGATTTGCTGAGGGCTTCCCTGGTGGCCCAATGGTTAAGAATTGGCCTGCCAATGCAGGGAACATGGGTTCGATCCCTCGTCTGGGAAGATCCCACATGTCACAGAGTAACAAGTCCCATGTGCTGCAACGACCAAGCCTGAGGGCTGCAACTACTGAAGCCTGCACACCCTAGAGCCCGTGCCCCACAATGAGAAGCCACCATATGAGAAGCCTCCACACCACAACTAGAGTAGCCCCTGCCTGCTGCACCTAGAGAAAGTCCATGGGAAGTAATGAAGACCAAGCCCAGCCAAAAGTAAATAAAACTGGTGTAAAAAAAAGAAAAAAACAGAATTGGTAAGGAATGTCAAGCTGGTCCCTTTTCATGAGGTGACATCCCTGAGTCACTATGACTGGGCTCTGCACTTCTCAGGCACATACAGGTGAAAGATGAGGTGGGGAAAGTCTCGAGTGAGAGAATGCTGTGAGCAGAACAGGCCGAGCTCCATGCATGATGAGGAGTTCAGGCACGAGCCTGGACTCTAAAGGAATCTTCCTAAGAAACTACTGTTCATAGGGCTTTCTGGGAAGGCAGCATCCTAACATTCTCCTACTTTTGTTCTAGATGCTCCAGATTCTGTTCACTGCTCTCCCTTTTTGTGGAGGATAGAGACGAACAAACCATTCTGGCCCAAGGCAAACACAGGAGACTCCTATCAAGTCCAGAAAGGCTCTTGTCCCTTTTCTCCCCTGCCCTCACCACAGGAGCCATATTATTGTCATCCCCGGCTCGGGAGTGACAATCATGCCTTCAAATGTATTCTGTCTCATTCAAAATCCTTGAGAGGATCCCAGTTCCTGATGATTTTTGAGTGCTGCTGGAAGCAAGAGGGAGGCCTTGCTTAATATTCCAGATGAATGGATCATTGAAAAGAAGCAATGAGACCTCGGCTTTCATCATGATGTCCTCCTCATGTGAAACTGTCAGGCTACAAACAAAAGGAAAAATGAACTGAGGAATTACTGTCAAATTTTGGGGCAGTGTAATGGTAATATGGTTATGTTGAAAAAAGAATGTCTCTCTTTTAGAGATACATGCTAATTTGTTTATACATGAAATGACATCTGGGTTTTGTTTCAAAATAAATGGGGGTGGTGGCAACTTCCCATAAGTTGATGATTCTTCAAGTTGGTATGTAAATGAGAGATCATTACACTGTTCTCTATACTTGTGTATATATTTGACTTTTTCCATAATAAAAATGATAGGAAAACACCTGGTCATCTGTGTTTCCTTTCCTTTTTCTGGGCTTGTTTATTGTCTTGCTTTTGTTACTTTCATATGAAAAGAAAAACACATGAAAATTGATAATATGTTTAGCCCTAAAGCATTAATATCTTTGACCAGGTAGACATGCTTTTGCTGTCCCATTTGTTGTATCGCAGAGATTTATTCATTCAACATTTATGTCATGAACCGTGCTAGGCATTAGAAGCATAGACATTAAAGTTACACTGGGTATTAGATTATATGAGGAATTATTAACTTAATTGGGTGAGATAATGGTATTGCATTTAAGAAAACTTCCTTTTTTCAATGAGGTGCATACTGAAATACTTAGTGTATTTTACCTGGAATATCTCAATGACAACAAAAAATCCCTATCTGAAGCAATTGTCAAAATGCTAACAGATGTTACACCTGAGTGAGTGACAAGCATTGTGTACGGCATTAATGACACTACTCCCTTCACTTTTCTGGATGTTTGAGTATCTTCGTGATGTGTGTGTTTGCGGGGATGCGTCAGTCTAGTGGAGGAGACAGAGGGAAGGGGGTCAGTAGAATCTGAGTGACAGGGAAGTGGGGAGTGAAGGGGGTGATCTAGGCACACAGAGGAGTCTCACCATCAGGCTGATTTCAGGAGGGTGGGTGAGGAATGGTTGACCATGAAAAGGTGACTCTTAAGCCAATTCTGTCTAAAGTCAGCTTTATTACAAGAGTAATGCACGTCCATCTACGCAGCCAGTAGGCCAAGCTGTGTGCGAGGAGAGATTGGACTGTAGGCAGCCAGACTCTGTACCACATGGCAGAGTCAGGAGAAAGGACGTGCAATATGAGGAGATGAAAGCCACTCTGAGGCCGCACAGGACGCTGCAGGACAGCGACGGTGTACATGTGATGAGAGAGCCAGCGATCACCAGGGATCTGACTTTACCCTGGAGCCAAGGAGAGCTCTGGAAGGATTTTAAGCAGGGACTGCCATGCTCAGATCTGTGCTTCAGGAAAGCTCAGTCTTCCAGCAGGGAGGAAGAAAGGTGACATCAGAGGAAGGGGGCCTGCCTGTAATGTGTCCCAGAGGAGGCACCCTCTGTCAATCACCAGCCAGGGGAGGGCACAAAAAGGGGGCTGTGTTGTGATGCAGCCCCACAGGAAGTGTCTTGCAGAAATCAGCTGCTGGCCTGAAGGGTCCCCTATGTTGTGCCTCTTTGAGGATCGCACAAAGCTGCCCACTGAGTGTGAGTATCTCACAAAAGAGCCGCTCCACTGGGCTGATGCAGCCCCCTATGGCCTGGTTTGGCACCACATGTCTCACAGACTGACCCCAACTTGGTTCTCTGCCACAGGCCTTGTGCAGCTACACACAACCACTCTGGAGTCACACCGCTTAGCTTTGAATCCCAACTGTGTGACCTTGGGTGCAGGCGGTTCTTATAACCTGCTCGGGTCCTCTGTCTCCCCAACTCGAAGATGCGTCCTACAGTGACTGTGTTGACTAAGCAGCAATAGTGCATATCAGGCACCTAGCAGGGTCCCTGACACTAAGTCAGTGAGTGTTCTAAACTCTTGGTTGTTAAAAAAAACCAACAACTCTTGGCTATTATTAAGTACCTTCTTCTAATGTCAGCTTTCAAGAAGTAAAACTTGAAAGCAAGGCAGGCAGAATGGTATTGGCTTTCTTACCACTGGAGTCTGTGTCAGAATCAGAGTCACTGTCACTGTCGGCACAGTGCTTCTTGTGTTTTCTTTTAGATGACTTTTTCATCCTCCTTTCCTTGGATCTTTCTTTCTTTCTTTTTTTTTTATTGGTTAGTGGATTTCTGTGTAAGATTTTTTTTTTTTTTTACTTTATTTTAATTTACAATACTGTATTGGTTTTGCCATACATTGACATGAATCCACCACGGGTGTGGATCTTTCTTTTGAATAACCAGACCTCTTTTTTTTTTTCTTTTTTTCTTCTGCATAAAATATAAATAAAGTTTTACTGGAAATCTTCAATGCCAATGTGTTACTGCCCACGATGTAAGCAACTACTCCTCCCAAAGACAAGCTCCAAGGAGTACATTAGTGATGCACACACAAATGTCACCTCTTCTCCTCCACACCTGCACTAAAGTGTCATTAAGACTGAAATAGTTGAGGGACTTCCTTGTCAGTCCAGTGGTTAAGCTCTGCACTTCCACTGCAGGGAATACCTGTTCAATCCCTGGTGGGGGAAACTAAGATCAAAGATGCAATGCACCATGGCAAAAAAAGAGAGATTTAAAGAATTTATCAACAGAATTAATGTTGATAAATGACAATGATTAATGTCCTCCAGGATAAAGGTACCTAAGAGGCTGTCTGATCAAATCCTTGTCGCCCTCAAAGGCAGGCTGGCTGACAGAGCAGCCCGGGCTCTGTCTACCTATTCCTGCTTCTCTATTCCAGCCCACTGGTAGAAGAGGGGCCACATGCGAAAGCGCAGTGAGTGGAACCACTTCATCATCAGGGCAGTGCAGAGCTTGTCACAGAGTGACACTGAGCAATTCCACCCTGGTTTGACTTCTTTTAAAAGGGGGATGATGAGGGAGTAGGTAGAAACAGGATAAATCAAATACAATGTCAAGCACAGGACTCATAGGAGCTATTCTTAATATTCAGGATATTCACATGCCTCAAGACATGTGTAAATACCTCTTGAACAACCATACAACCCTCAGTCTGGCCTGGCTTTCATTTGGCACTTCTCAGTGGAGACAGGGAATTCCAGAAGTTAGAGGAGAGACAGAGGGGGAGGATGGAGTGGGGAGAAGGGGGGGAGGGTGATGAGGTGCAGGAGAAAAAGGCAGCGATGGAGAAGATGGAAACTCTTCCTGATCTACAACACAGTCCCAGTAAAGGGCAAACATGCCCCATTGCAGAGTGCCTGCAGCCAGAGGTGGGGAGCTGCGTCCAGCCCCGTACGCAGAGGTCCACAGTTACCTTCCCAGTCAAAGGAATGGCCCCTTGCCCCACTCTTCAAGGTTGAGTTGCCTATCTAGATTGCTGGGGATAACAACTCGATTTGAATTCTATCTACTAAAAAAGAATTAAGTATTTCACTTAGATGTACTAAGCAATGTCATGGGTGTTTTACATGATCTGCTTCATTTAATTAAAAAAAAGAAAATCTACGAGGAATGTGTTATCAACATTCCCATTTTACCAATGAGGAAACTGAGAAACAGGCATTATTAAAGTTACAAGTTGGTGAAAGAGATGCTTTTTGGAAAGCATATTAATCTACACTTAGTAAACCTTGTGGGAAAGGGCATTATCCATCTAGATTATTGGGGAAAAACTCGTTTTCAATATTCTGTATTGAAAAAAACAACACAATTAAGTATGTTACTTAGATCAAAGCCACGTCCTTAGTGTTTTACATGATTGGGTCCATTTAATAGAAAAGAAAATCTATGAAGAAGGTGTTATCAACATTCCCATTTTATAGATGAGGAAACTGAGGCACAGAGGTATTAAAGAAGTTAATAGTAAGTGAAGGAGCTACTTTTTGGTCAGCAAATTTAGGTATACTTAGTAAAGTTTGTGGAAAGGGCATTGGTACATAGATTGTTAGGGAAATAAACTCGATTTCTAATCTGTCTATTAAAAAAAGCAGAACTACGTATGTTACTTAGATCTATGAAGCAATGTCCTGGGTGTTTTACATACTCAGCTTCATTTAATTAAAGAAAAACCTATGAGGAATGTGTTATATATAGATTAAGAAACTGAGGTACAGAGTCATTAATAAAGTTACTGCTTAGTGAAAGAGATGCTTTTTGGACAACATATTTATCTATACTTAGTAAACTTTGTGGGAAAGGGCATTATCTATCTAGATTTTGTGGGAAAACCCTCATTTTCCATATTGTGTATTAAAAAAAAACAAAATTAAATATGTTACTTAGATTAAGCGTTGTCCAGGGTCTTTTACGTGATTGGATCCATTTAATTAAAAAATAAATCTACGAGTAAGGTGTTTTCAACTTTCCCATTTTAAAGATGAGGAAACTGAGGCACAGAAGCATTAATGAAGTTAATAGTAAGTGAAAGATTATTTTTGGTGAGCATATTTATGGATACTTCTTAGTAAAATCGTGGGGAAGAGCTTCGACGATCTAGATTATGAGCAAGATAAATCTCGATTTTCATTCTCTCTGTTTAAAAGCAAAACCCAAATTAGGTGTGTTAGTTAGATCTACTAAGCAATGTCCTGGGTGTATTACATGTCTTATTTCATTTAATTAATAAAAAATATCTCCAAGGAATGCATTATCAACATTCCCATTTTATAGATGAGGCTACAGGCACAGAGGCCTTAATGAAATTACTAGTAATGAAAGAGATGCATTTTGGTGAGCATGTTTATCTATACTTAGAAAACTTCATGTGAAAAGGCATTTTCTATCTAGTTTATTGCAGAAAAATACTCGATTTCAATTCTCCCTTCTAAAAAAACCCCAAATTAACTATGTTACTTAAATCTACTAAACAATGTCCTAGTTGTTTTACATGATATGCCTCATTTAATTTAGAAAAATCTACGAGTAAGCTGTTATCAACAGTCCCATCTCATAGATGAAGAAACTGAGGCACAGAGTTATTGAATTTTCTAGAATGTGAAGAGAGATGATTTGGGGAGCCTATTTATGTATACTTAGTAAACTTAGTGGCTTAGGGATTTATCTACCTAGATTATTGGGGGTGGAATCTCGATTTCATTATATCTATTAAAAAAGGAAACCCAAATTAAGTATGTTACTTAGTGTTGCTAGGCAATGTCCTGGGTGTTTTACATGCTCTGCTTCATTAAATTAAACAGAAAATCTACAAGGAAGGTTTTCTTTACATTGTGATTTTATACATGAGGAAACTGAGGTATAGAGGCATTAACTAAGTTACTGGTAAGTGAAAGAGATGGTTTTTGGTGAGCATATTCATGTATAGTTAGTAAAGTTGGTAGGAAATGGCATTGTCTATCTAGATTGAGGGCGACATAAAACTTGATTTCAATTCTCCCTATTTAAGGAAAAAAAAAACAATATGAAACATGTTACTTAGATCTACTAAGCAATGTCCTGGGTGTTTTACATGCTCTGCTTCATATAATTGAAAAGGAAATCTATGAAGAAGGTGTTATCAGCATTCTCATTTTATAGATGGGGAAACTGAAGCTAGAGGCCTTAATGAAGATACTAGTAAGTGTAAGAAATGTTTTTGGTGAGTATTTACCGATACTGAGTAAAATGCATGGGAAAGGGCTTTGACTATCTAGATTGTGAGCAAAATAAATCTCGATTTCAATTCTGTTTTTTTTTAAAAAAAACAAATTATATTAGTTAGATCTACTAACGAATGTCTTGGGTGTTTTACATGCTTTGCTTCATTTAATTAAAAAGAAAATCTACGAGGAAGGTGTTATCAAGATTCCCACTTTATAGATGAGGATTCTGAGGCACAGGCCTTAATGAAGCTGCTAGTAAGTGAAACAGATGCGTTTTGGTGAGCATATCCATGTATACATAGTAAACTTTGTGGGAAAGGTCATTGTCTACGTAGATTGATGGGGAAAAAACACTCGACTTCAATTCTATTAAAAAAAAAAACACTAAGTATGTTACTTAGATCTATTAAGCAATGTCCTGGTTGTTCTACATGCTCTGCTTCACTTAATTGAAAGAAAAATGTTCTGATCACAATAAACTGTGGAAAATTCTGAGAGAGATGGGAATACCAGACCACCTGACCTGCCTCTTGAGAAACCTATATGCAGGTCAGGAAGCAACAGTTAGAACTGGACATGGAACAGACTGGTTCCAAATAGGAAAAGGAGTACGTCAAGGCTGTATATTGTCACCCTGCTTCTTGAACTTCTATGCAGAGTACATCATGAGAAACGCTGGGCTGGAGAAGCACAAGCTGGAATCAAGATTGCCAGGAGAAATATCAGTAACCTCAGATATGCAGATGACACCACCCTTATGGCAGAAAGTGAAGAGGAACTAAAAAGCCTCTTGGTGAAAGAGAAAGTGGAGAGTGAAAAAGTTGGCTTAAAGCTCAACATTCAGAAAACGAAGATCATGGCATCTGGTCCAATCACTTCATGGGAAATAGATGGGGAAACAGAGGAAACAGTGTCAGACTTTTTTGGGGGGGGGCTCCAAAATCACTGCAGATGGTGACTGCAGCCATGAAATTAAAAGATGCTTACTTCTTGGAAGAAAAGTTATGACCAACCTAGATAGCATTTTATTTTTTCTTCCCACAAAACAAGCATTCTTTATTGCAGTATTACAAAACACTTCCCATTTTGGCAATATTTTACAACGCACTTAGCTTCAAGAGTTGAGAAGGAGAAGCCTGGAAACTAAAGGGGGATATTTCAACTGACATTTCTAAAAGAAAAACTGTCCCCACCCTCCCGCCCAAATAAAAATTCAAATGTCATTTAATTTCACTACCCAAGAAGAGGCCACGAGGAAAGCAGCAGGCAAAACTCTGGCAATTTCTCTATGGATCTTGTCAGAGACAAAGGAACATTCAAAATAGTCATCAGTATGGTCGGTTGCACTGATCATTTCTAGTCGTTTCTTCCTCCCATTTTGCCTCCATAGCCACCTCGGTCTCCTCCGTAGCCGCCACCACTCCTGTCTCCTCCGTAGCCGCCACCTTGATCCCCACCGTAGCCTCTGCTACTGCCACGGTCTCCTCCATAACCCCCCACCCCCACTTCGGTCTCCGCCATAGCCTCCGCCTCGGTCTCTACCATAGCCGCCACTTCGGTCTCCTCCATAGTTGCCTCCTCAGTCTCCTCCATAGCCCCCACCATGGTCCCCACCATAGCCACTTCCCCGGTCCCCACCATAGCCACCCCCACTTCTGTCTGCACTGTAGCCACCTCGGTCTCCATCTCTGCCCCCACGGCCTCTGTAGCCCCTCTCTCCACCGTAGCCTCTTCCTCGGAAATCTCCTCCTGAGGGACGAGAGTCCTCTGGTCTGGGCTCATTGCACTGATTACAAGAATTCCTTCGAGCAAAGTTCATATTTCTACATGATGGATTAGGGGAAACCCAGTCCCCACTTTTGGGGTCTCCACCTCTCCCCTGAAAGCCTCCACGACCTCTGTATCCTCCATGGCCTCGTCGCCCACCTCCACTTCCACCTCGTCTCATGAATTCAGGTCTTCTGGTGGCAAAGGACACTTTAATGATATTGCCGTGGAATTCTTTTCCATCAAACCAGTCAATGGCTGCCTTAGCTGAAGGAGGGTCATCAAACGATACTGTTGCCTCCCCTTTTGGCTTTCCTGTGTCCTTGTCTGTGTATAGATTTATCATTGGTTTTCCAGTCTTTTTATTTGTCTTGATGATTCCTATTTGTTTAAAGAACTCCCCCACTTGCTCTGTAGACACACCCTCCCCAAGTCCTTGTACAAAGATTGTGTTGTTATCTGAATTATCAGATTCTGAATCAGCATCTGGTCTGGGTCCATAATCCCTGTGACCACCAAAATTTTTGAAGCCACTGCGGTCACCACCACTTGATCCTGTCATAGGACCTCTTCCATCCTTGTCATATCCCCCACGCCCTCTACCTCCTCCCTGTGACCCACCATATCCTCTATTATCTTTTCCATACCTACTCATATCACGACAATCATCTTGTGTGTGGTGGCTGTAATTTTCCCTTTGTGAATGGTAGGACTGCTGGTTTTGATTATAGGAATCATGCTGCTGATCATAATTTGACTGCTCATCGTAAGAGTGTTGATGTTGATCATAGCCTGACTGCTGGTCATATGAATCTTGTTGACCATAGTCTGACTGGTCATATGAAGGTGCTCTTCCACCTTGGCCTCCTGATGATTCCATGTTTTGCTGTCCCTGGTTATTATAAGATTGCTGGTTGTATGAGCTCTGCTTTTGATTCTCATAACCACTGTAGGACTGTGAATAACCTGATTGGCTTTGTCCATAACTGGAGTAACCGCTATAGTTCTGTCCATATGAAGAGTCAGTAGTTTGTCCATAGCCAGAATAGCTTTGTGGTGCTTGTCCATAACCTTGGCTGCCTTGATTTCCATAGGAAGAATAACTTTGCTGCTCACCTCCAGACTGACTGTAACTTCCAGAATCCGACATGACTAACGGCCGTGGCGCGAAGCCCCCACAGCCAGCAGAGAACAAGGTATATGAGAACCAGCCGGCACAGCGGCCAGAGCTGTACTGAGCCCTAGATAGCATATTTAAAAGCAGAGATATTACTTTGCCAACAAAGGTCCGTCTAGTCAAGGCTATGGTTTTTCCAGTGGTCATGTATGGATGTGACAGTTGGACTGTAAAGAAGGCTGAGCACCGAAGAATTGATGCTTTTGAACTGTGGTGTTGGAGAAGACTCTTGAGAGTACCTTGGACTGCAAGGAGATCCAACCAGTCCATTCTGAAGGAGATCAGCCCTGGGATTTCTTTGGAAGGACTGATGCTCAAGCTGAAACTCCAGTACTTTGGCCACCTCATGCGGAGAGTTGACTCATTGGAAAAGACTCTGATGCTGGGAGGGATTGGGGGCAGGAGGAGAAGGGGATGACAGAGGATGAGATGGCTGGATGGCATCACTGACTCGATGGATGTGAGTCTGAGTGAACTCTGGGAGTTGGTGATGGACAGGGAGGCCTGGCGTGCTGCGATTCATGGGGTCGCAAAGAGTCGGACACGACTAAGCAACTGAACTGAACTGAAGCAAACCATGTAAAACACCCTGGACTTTGCTTCATACATCACAGTAACATATTTAATTCTGTTTTTTTAATTGATTAGAAATCAAATTTTCCTCCACATTCTAGATAGACAATGCCTTTTCCACAAACTTTACTAAGTATATATAAATTTGCTGACCAACAAGAATGTCTTTCATTTATTATTAACTTTTTAATCCCTCTGTACCTCAGTTTCCTCATTTACAAAATGGGAATGTTTATAACACATTCCTAGTAGATTTTGTTTTTAATTAAATGGACCCATTCATGTAAAACACCAAGGACAGTGCATAGTAAATATAAGTAACATACTTTTTTTTTTAGATAAAATTGAAATTGTGTTTTTTTCTCCACGATCTACATAGTCAATGACCGTTTCTGAAAATTTTATTAAATGTCCATAAATCTGCTCACCAAATAGCATCTCTTTCACTTACTAGTAACTTCACTAATGCCCCTTTGACTCAGTTTCCTCATCTATAAAATGGGAACGTTGATAACACCGTTCTAGTTGATTTTTTAAAATTAAATGAAGCAGAGCATGTAAATCACCCAGGACAACGCTTCAGTTCGGTTCAGTCACTCAGTTGTGTCTGACTCTTTGTGACCCCATGGACTGTAGCACTCCAGGCCTCCCTGTCCATTACCAACTCCCAGAGTCCACACAAACCCATGTCCATTGTGTTGGCGATGCCATCCAACCATCTCATCCTCTATCGTGCCCTTATCCTCCCTCAATCTTTCCCAGCACCAGGGTCTTTTCAAATGAGTCAGCGCTCTGCATCAGGTGGCCAAAGTATTGGAGTTTCTGCTTCAATATCAGTCCCTCCAATGAACACCCAGGACTGATCTCCTTTAGGATGGACTAGTTGGATCTCCTTGTACTCCAAGGGACTCTCAAGAGTCTTCTCCAGGACCACAGTCCAAAAGCATCAATTCTTCGGTGCTCAGCTTTCTTTATAGTTCAACTCTCACATCCATGCGTGACCAATGGAAAAACCATAGCCTTGACTAGACGGACCTTTGTTGGCAAAGTAATGTCTCTGCTTTTAAATATGCTATCTAGGTGGGTCATAACTTTACTTTCAAGGAGCAAGCATCTTTTAATTTCATGGCTGCAATCACCATCCACAGTGATTTTGGAGTCCAGAAAAATAAGTCAGCCACTGTTTCCACTGTTTCCCCATCTATTTGCCATGAAGTGATGGGACCAGATGCCATGATCTTAGTTTCCTGAATGTTGAGCTTTAAGCCAACTTTTTCACTCTCCTCTTTCACTTTCATCAAGAGGCTCTTTAGTTCTTCTTCACTTTCTGCCATAAGGGTGGTGTCATCTGAATACCTGAAGTTATTGATATTTCTCCCAGCAATCTTGATTCCAGCTTGTGCTTCCTCCAGCCCAGAGTTTCTCATGATGTACTCTGCATATAAGTTAAATAAGGAGGGTGAGAATATACAGCCTTGACTTACTCATTTTCCTATTTGGAACCAGTCTGTTGTTCCATGTCCAGTTCTAACTGTTGCTTCCTGACCTGCATACAGGTTTCTCAAGAGGCAGGTCAGGTGGTCTGGTATTCCCATCTCTTTCAGAATTTTCCACAGTTTATTGTGATCCACACAGTCAAAGGCTTTGGTATAGTCAATAAAGCAGAAATAGATGTGTTTTTTTGAACTCTCTTGCTTTTTCGATGATTCAGCGGATGTTGGCAATTTGATCTCTGGTTCCTCTGCTTTTCTAAAACCGGCTTGAACATCTGGAACTTCACGGCTCATGTATTGCTGAAGCCTGGCTTGGAGAATTTTGAGCATTACTTTACTAGTGTGTGAGATGAGTGCAATTGTGTGGTACTTTGAGCATTCTTTGGCATTGCCTTTCTTTGGGATTGGAATGAAAACTGACCTTTTCCAGTCCTGTGGCCACTGCTGAGTTTTCCAAATTTGCTTACACATTGAGTGCAGCATTTTCACAGCATCATCTTTTAGGATTTGAAATAGCTCAACTGGAATTCCATCACCTCCACTAGTTTTATTCGTAGTGATGCTTCCTAAGGCCCACCTGACTTCACATTCCAGGATGTCTGGCTCTATGTGAGTGTGAGTGATCACACCTTCATGATTATCTGTGTCGTGAAGATCTTTTTTTGTAAAGTTCTTCTGTGTATTCTTGCCACCTCTTCTTAATATCTTCTGCTTCTGTTAGCTATTTCGTACCTTTAATAGTATGTGAACTGAGAAATTCCAGATGTACAAGCTGGATTTAGAAAAGGCAAAGGAATCAGAGATCAAATTGGCAACATTTGTTGGATCATAGAGAAAGCAAGGGAATTCCAGAAAAATATCTACTTCTGTTTTATTGACTACACCAAAGCCTTTGACTGTGTGGATCACAACAAACTGTGGAAAGTTATTAAAGAGAATAATAGGGAATAACTATTAAAGGGAATACCAGACCTGTCTCCTGAGAAACCTGTATGCAGGTCAAGAACAACAGTTAGAACTGGACATAGAACAATGGACTGGTTCCAAATTGGGAAAGGAGTATGTCAAGGCTCTATTTTGTCACCCTGCTTATTTAACTTACATGCAGACACATCATGTGAAATGCTGGACTAGATGAAGCACAAGTTGGCGTCAAGATTTCTGGGAGAAATATCAATAACAGATATGCAGATGACACCACCCTTATGGCAGAAAGTGAAGAAGAACTAAAGAGCTTCTTGATGAAAGTGAAAGAGGAGATTGAAAGAGCTGTCTTAAAACTCAACATTCTTAAAACTGAGATCATGGCATCTGGTCCCATCACTTCATGGCAAATAGATGGGGAAACAATGGAAACAGTGACAGATTTTATTTTCTTGGGCTCCAAAAGTCACTGCAGACAGTGACTGGAGCCATGAAATTAAAAGACACTTGCTCCTGGAAGGAAAGTTATAGCAACCATAGCATATTAAAAAACAGACATGACTTTGCCGACAAAAGTCCATCTAGTCAAAGCTGTGGTTTTTCCAGTATACATGTATGATTATGAGAGATGGACCATAATGAAGGCTGATAGCTGAAGAATCGATGCCTTCAAATTGTGATGCTGGAGAATATTCTTGAGAGTGCCTTGGACTGCAAGGAGATCAAATCAGTCAACCCTAAAGGAAATCAGTCCTGAATGTTAATTGGAAGTACTGATGCTGAAGTTGAAGCTCCAATACTTTGGCCATCTGATATGAAGAGCCAACTCACTGGAAAAAACCCTGATGCTGAGGAAGATTGAGTGCAGGAGGAGAAGGGAATGACAGAGGATGAGATAATTGGATGGCATCACCGACTCAATGGACGTGAGTTTGAGCAAACTCCAGGAGATAGTGAAAGACTGGGAAGCCTGGCATGCTGTAGTCCAAGAGTCACAAATGGTTGGACACGACTTATCAAGTGAACAGCAACAATAACCCTTAATAGAGAAGCTTTCACCCTTTCTGTGTTTGAAATGGAAAACGGAGTAAAAAGATTTCAGCCATTTAGGTCTAGTCACTTTCTCCCTCCCTGTTCCCCTTCCTGATTTGTTTTCCCTTTGAGAACAAATGAGAAATTTAATGCAGTTGACCAAAGCAAGTTGGCCTGAGAAATGAGAGGAAGAATGGAATTGGGGGAGGTTGGGGGAAAATGGCATCATAGCCAGAAAAAATGTATAGATAAGAAAAGGAAAATCTCTTCTCAGTCATGAAGGAGGAGGGCTCAATGTAGCAACTTAGAGGCCCTAGTCTTTACCTTGACATTAGCATCAGGAAGTGTGGTATAGGACAAGGGTCCTGTACTTTTATATATAAATTCATAATACTTTTGTGCTCAAGGTTCTGGTCCATATGTAAATCCCTAACATGAATCAAGGATGTAGCATCCTGAGCTACTGGAAATTTTTCAGAAAAACAGAAGCTTAAGCCTTTTAAAGATTTGGTAGTAATAGGCCCTATATGTAGTTATCATCTCTATAATTTTTTATTTCAAAAGGAAATTGAGGAAATAGATGATCTCTTCTTTTGAGTGATAGCTGTATTTGTAAAATTACAGTATACCAAGAGCAAAGAACCTGCTTGGGTTTTGGAGCTTTAATTCCAGCTCCATTTATTAACTGAGTTTCTGCACATACATTTTCTCATTTGTCAAAGGAGAATCTATTTTAAAGTAATCAGTGGGCATGATACTTCTGTTTGAACTAAAAAGAAATACTCAGAAGATAAGAAGGATGGTATATAAGAGAGACAGATACCTTTCTGAGATCCTCAGATATTCCACATATATGGTCATTCACTCTGCTTGCTCTGGCAGCACTCATATGGAAAAAAATATGGACTACTAGAGGTGAGGTTGAATGAACTGGAAATACAGGAAGAGAACCCAGAAGTTATTATACCATAGGCAGAGAGGTTCTTAAAAATTCTTTCACCATAACCCACAGCAGCACTGACTGAGGACTTGGTGTGGGAAGTGTACTGTACATAGTGCCCTGCAGAGTGGCACTGGGGTAAGTTCTTTTAGGGGTTGTGGTCCTAACAAGCTTTTTAAATGGAAATGGAAGCAAACAGTAATCCAAATAATAAAAAACTAAATACAAATAATAGATAACAGTAAATAGATTAAAGAATATGTAGTTAATTATTCTGGGAAGGAATAATAGCTCAAATTTATTGAGCACATACTATAGGCTAGGCACTGAGCTATACTGTTATCTTCCCCACCTCTTATATAGTTCTAAACAAGCCTTTTCAAGGATTCAACTGGCAGCAGTGGATCTAACCCAGCTCATCTTTTTGTGTAGGTCCTTTAAAGGAAGCCCTTTGCTTTGTTATCTTATACGAGTCATGTACCAAGTACATGAGCAATAAATAAAGATTGAATTGGATCATCAGGGACCTTACCAAATACAAATCCCATATACAAGAGAAGAGAGAAGACAGTAAAGGCATCAGAGAAGGTCCTAAATTAGCAGTAAGAAAGCACATGAAGACTCTGTCTACATGGGTAAAGAATGCAATATTGCAGGTGGATGAAAGGAAGGTTTGACAAATGTAAGGATTTTACATTGCAGCTGCACTTTTCTTCAAAGTGTTTAAAAGCAGCATAACAACTCTAGACACAACGACTTTAAAACACATCACAGTTGAAGAGTAAGATGGGAGAGACTTGATGGAGGGACTCTCAACTGGAGGGTTTCAGATATTAAGACTCGCTTTGGAAAAAGACCAAACTTAGATAAGAAGCTGTAGCTTCTTATATTAATGCAGCCTATTTTTTTAACCATATAAAAAGTATTATGATAGGTTCCTATCCGTAGTGAATATGTGCTGAGAAATGCTGATCACCTGTTTTTATGTATTTTATTTTCCTATATGATGTTTGGAAATGTGAAAAATGATGATTTCATCACTGTATTTCCCTCCCGTATACTCTCTAGGAAAGGGGCTATTTAAATGCAAAATAGTATCAGCAGCATTTTCCTAAACTTTTTAAGGGGTGAAATAAGGATTTAAGAAATAGCATAGTGACCACAGGCTAAATAAATTATAGAAAATAAATCACTCATAAGATAAATTTTAAGTTGGAAGGATTTTAAGAAGAAACTAAGAAACAACATTGTGTGAACTCTAATATGTCATGGAGTGCATTGAACACCTTACAAATATTATCTCATGTAATCCTTATACTAACTCCGTAATGTAGGTAATATTCCATCCTCAGTTAATAAGATTATAGAATTATAAGATTATAGAATTATTTAATGACCAGAGTATACTATGTCTACTACATTTGCTGCTGAAACTACAAAAGCAGGTTTGTTGAAATGGATACAGGAGTGCTACACTAATCTTCAAAAGGATGCGAGAGTTTCTTCACTCCAGGCTGTTTGTTTATACGATCCCTTCCCACAGGCTATACACAAAGAGTACTCAAATTATCACACACAAGAGACCCTAACTCCCCTCTCTGTATAAAGTTTTAATCAGAGCTGGCTTATAGTTAATACTTTTTTTTATTGGAATAATGTCATTCTTAGGAAGAGTAGTGAGAAATTTTCAGTGATAGAGATGTCACACATCTACTTAGGCCAACAAGAGCACAGAAATTTTTATGAGAGGCACAATAGAAAGATGTCTCAAAAGGGCATTTCTGAAGCTAAAACGTCAGTGCTTACTTAGGCAGCTAAAATTATTTAGGAGCTTTCTATATCACTGGTATTCAACTAGCATACAATCTCACTTTAGTGAGTAAAGCATTAAAAACCTGCTGGATTATTTCTGGAAGAGTTTATATTAATAAAAGGTGGCTAGGTTCTTCATATCAATCATATAGTTACCTTAAGACTTGGATGAGTTGATGTTGAGGCTCAAATATAAATCCCTCTTGAAATCGTCATATTTCTTTTTTATGTAGTTCTTATTTTTCTTATAAATAATACATGACCATGCCTTAAAAAGTAAAAAAAAAGAAAAACAGCAGTCTACCTCCCCACCCCAACCCCACCCTCAAGTACCATTCCCCAGACTAATAGCTTTCAACTCTTTTAGATGTTTCTTTTGACACTTATCTTGCTATTTCTGAATAGCATGCTAATACTTTCAGTTTTTAATTTTTAGTTTTACATATTATCTCTTGGCTTAGTTGGGATTTGAAGAATTCTCTTAAGCATCATCTTAAGCATCACTTTTCACTTGTTTGAGGCTTTAATGAGATATAATTCTTAGGTTGAAAATTATTTTTCTTTTGGATTTTCAAAATATTTCCCCAATATCATCCACCATCCAGTGTTCCTGTTGAGAAAATGTATTCTTGCTTCAGAGCCTCTATCTGTTACTTTCTTTTCTATTTGTTTTATTTCCTTTAGGGAAGCTTTTAGCATCTTCTCAGCACCTCAGTTCTCTGAAATTTCACAGTAATGTGAGTTTATCTATGTTTTCTTTCATTTATTATATTTTGTGGGCACCTTCATTCTGGAAACTCATCTACAGCAAATTCCATTTCATTGTTTTTTTAATAACTTCCTGCCCCATGATTACTTTTCAGGCTTTTGTGGCAATTCTGTTATGAAGTAGGACCTCCAGAACTGATCTGGGTTTCCATCTTTTCTGTTGTTTCCAAGGGCTGACATTTTACCCGCTTTCTGTGCAGTTTCATCAACTTCTTCCAACCATTCATTGATGTTTTTCATTGTTCTGTGCATGATGGTGATGATGATGTTCTGTTTTGCTCCCTGTATTATCTCTGTTTCCTCTAACTCCCTTTTTTGTTCGTTTGCTTTGGTCTGTTTCTCGTTTTAGAAGTTTTCATTTTAGGACTTTTAATATTTAGAAATGAGGCCCTGTACAGCTGATTGCAGTGTGTATATGTGTACTATCTTTCCTGGGTCAACCAGCCCAGGCAGAATCCACCTTCCAGTCCCTTTCTTGGGATTTTAATCTTGGTTGTCAGTGCTCTAGAAATTGACAGACACAGAAAGAGCTGAGAGCATTCCATCACTCACCATGTAGATTCCAAGATAATATCGTGGCTTAAACTGTGGCATTCTCATTCTTAGTGATCCACAGGTCTAGAATCCCTTTGTTTCAATCTTCCCCATTTTATGTTGGAATGGGGAGTAGATCTGGAAGTCTTAGTGCCATGGTTAACCACAAGCCACCATCTTTATTCTCCGCTTTTGTAGAGCAAGTATTTTGTCACTCAGTTTGTATTTTCTTAAAGAATAAATGTAAATCTTAGAAAACTGAAAAATATTGAGGCAAATCCACCTCTATCCGACTTTTAATGTGCTTTATGTTTTGTCTAAATTAAAAGGATCTATATCCCTCTAAATAGGCTTACTGGGTGGCTCAGTGGTAAAGAATGTGCCTGCCAATGCAGGAGACACGGGTTCGATCCCTGGGTCAGGAAGATCACATGGAAAAGGGAATGGCTATCCACTAGAGTATTTTTGCCTGGAGAATCCCATGGACCGAGGAGCCTGGCGGGATACAGTTCATGAAGCTGCAAAGAGTCAGACATAACTTAGCAACGAAACAACAACAATATCCCTCTAATGTCATTAATGGGTGCATTTTCTCTTCACAATCCCAACAAGACTACCAGAGAAAATATTGCTGGCTCATCTGATGTGCTTGTAGAACATGGAAGAAACAGGTACTATACAGAGCATGATATGTTCTGTTTTTAACATGCTTCACAGTTGTAGAGTAAGATTGGAGGTGCTTGCTGGAGGGACTCTGACCTAGAGGGTTTTGTATACTAAGACTCAGTTTGAAATCTCACTATGGTAATTTACATCTTAGCTCGGCCAGAGGAACGTAAGAATCACCCTGCACTGGCATTTATTGCAAACACATTTTCTCTATGAAGGATTTCAAAGGTCTCTTCTAGAAATATAGGTGCATACACAACTGGCCATGAAGGCTCCTGTTTGTGTCAATTGGTAAATCCTTTTCTTACAAGACCTCTAGTCTGCACTGTGTTGTGCTTTGTCACTCAGCCATGCCTGACTCTTGCGACCCATGGGCTGTAGCCCACTGGGTCTTCTGTCCATGGGGATTCTCCAGGCAAGAATACTGGAGTGGGGTGCCATCCCCTCCTCCAGGGGATCTTCCCAACCCAGGGATAGCAGTCATGTCTCCCACATTGCAGGTGGATTCCTTAATGTCTGAGCCACCAGGGAAGCCCAAGAATACTGGAGTGGGTAGCCTATCCCTTCTCCAGGGCATCTCCCCAACCCAGGGATCAAGCCAGGGTCTCCTGCATTGCAGGTGGATTCTTTACCAGCTGAGCTACCAGGGAAGCCTGACCTTTACTCTGTGTGCTGTGCTTAGTTACGCAGTTGTTTCTGACTCTTTGTGACCACATGGACTGTAGCCCACCAGGCTCCTCTGTCCATGGATATTCTCCAGGCAAGAATACTGAAGTGGGTTGCAGTGCCCTTCACCAGGGGATCTTCCCAACCCAGGGATTGAACCCAGGTCTCCTGCATTGCAGGCAGATTCTTTACTATCTGAGCCACCAGGGAAGCCTGACCTTTAGTCTACACCTCAGCAAAAACTATCTGGGTAGTATTTTTTCATGTTAAATTACAAATTTGAACCATTCCTTAGACCTGTTTTTGCTGCCTGTATTTGCATGAAATATCTTTGTTCAGAACTCTTACCTATGCCATTTTTAGAAAAAGGATGTTTGGAATAAAACTACACTTCTAGAGTTTTACTTTATCCTGTCAGAACCTTTAATATGCATAACCAGGGAGGGAATCATGGATACATTTGGCATTGTTGTTGAGATTGTACATTCAGAACCAAATTCTTCTGGCAGGAAATACTTACCTCTCACTTGCAGCAGAGAGATTCTGTTATACAGCTATCTGAATAAAGAAATCACAAGAATATTAATAAAACAGAATTTAGTGTAGCATAAGCAAGGAAGCAATGTGGAGGCACTTTTCAGAACAGAAAACTTCATACCTGAGACCATTCTCTTTGGTACAGAAAAGAGAATGCTGCAGGAAGATGTTAAAAAATATATCTTCTATACTGTTTATTAAGTACTCCATATATCTTAAAGTTTAGTAGCACAAGTGAATGAGAATGTATTGAGAAACTCATCAACTATTGAAAAGACGTTTAAAAAATTTAGTATAAGACTATTTCTATTTGTTAATGAACAAATAAAAGGATTAGGAATATTGAACTATTTATGCCTCTGGCTCCACCCCTGCCTGTGAACACATTTGGCTTAAAATGAAGGGACAGATGAACAGAAGAATCCCTTTATGAAAATCAACTGTAGGCCAAAGAAAGTTTTGGTTAGAATAAATACTGACATCTGCAGATGGAATGAACTTCAGGGCAATGTTTAATATATCTCAGCTTTTCTTGTTTAACATTTATTGAGATTCAGCAATGTGCTGGCGGCTCTTCAGAATGTGAGCACAACAGGGTTTCTCTCTTCAAGAATGAAGCAAAAAAAAATGTTTCCTGGTTAGTTAAGGAGAACTTTGATATGAACATAATTTGTATGCCTTTGCCTGGGGAATTCAGGAAGCCCAGATTTATAAGATCATATGAAGTTAACAAGTAGATTAGCATCCAGTGCATTCTTACTGTGATGGTGGAATACAAGAAAAAAAAATCTTACTAAGGAAACAGTAAGAGAACTGATGTCATGAATAAAATGAAAGATGGTGTATCAGAGATTAAGTAAGAAAAGTATTAAAGGAGGGCAAAGAAGGGAGAAGTAAGTGTGAACTGGAATATGCAAGAGAGAAGAGTTAGGATGGAAATGAAAATAGACTGGCTTTCGAATATGCAGGGCACTGTGGACCCACACCTCCATTGGAGACTCCTGGACACTCACAGGCAAGTCTGGCTCAGTCTCTTGTGGGGATACTCTTCCTTTCTCCTGGCTCCTGGTGCACATGAGGTTTTGTTTGCACCCTCCAAGAGTCTGTTTCCCCAGTCCTGTGGACGTTCTGTAAGCAAATCCCACTGGCCTCCAAAGTCAAATTCCCTGGGGGTTCTCAGTCACTTTGCTGGATCCCCAGGTTGGGAAATCTGTTGTGGTCCCTAGAACTTTCTTAACAGTGAGAGAATTTCTTTGGTATAATTGTTCTGCAGTTCATGGGTCATCTGCTAGTTGTCTGTATGGTGGGGCTAATGGTGACTTCCTTCAGGAGGGCTTATCCCACACACTGCATGACCCAGACCTGGTGCAGCCAGAGCCCCTGTCCCCATAGCAGGTCACTGCTGACCCATGCCTCCACAGGAGACACTCAAACACTTAAGACGCTTGAGACACTCAAGGCAGGTCTGGCTCAGTCTCTGTGGGGTCTCTGGGTCCTGGTGCACACACGGTTTTGTTTGAGCCCTCTGAGCATCTCTGGTGGGTATGGGGTTTGATTCTAAATGTGATTTTGCCCCTCCTACCGTCTTGTTGGGGATTCTCCTTTGCCCTTGGATGTGGGGTATCTTTTTTGGTGGGGTACAATGTTCTCCTGTTGATGGTTGTTCAGCAGTGAGTTGCAATTTTGGAGTTCTCTCAGGAGAAGATGAACACACTTCCTTCTACTCTGCCATTATGTTAGGTCAGGAGCACTGAATACAACAGTGCTAGCACAAGTCCTTTTGAAAGAGGTCACCATTACCTTCATTACCCCTACCATAGTTTTGCCTCAGGCCAAACATCAGGGAGGGAACATAACCCTGACCATCATCAGAAAATAGGATTTAAGATTTATTGAGCATGGCCATACCCATCAGAACAAGACCCAGTTTCCCCCACAGTCAGTCTTTCCCATCAGCAAACTCCCATAAGCCTCTTATCCTTATCCATCAGAGGGTAGACAGAATGAAAACCACAATCACAGAAAACTAACCAAACTGATCACATGGACCACAGCCTTGTCTAACGCAATGAAACTACGAGGAATGCCATGTAGGGCCATCCAAGACAGACAGGTCATAGTGGAGAGTTCTGACAAAATGTGGTCCACTGGAGAAGGGAATGGCAAATCACTTCAGTGTGCTTGCCTTGAGAACACCACGAACAGTATGAAAAGGCAAAAAGATATGACACTGAAAGGCGACCTCCCATGTTGGTAGGGGCCAAGTGTGCTACTGGAGAAGAGTAGAGAAATAACTCCAGAAAGAATGAAAAGATGGAGCCAAAGCAAAAACAACACCCAGTTGTGGATGTGACTGGTGATGGAAGTAAAGTCTGATACTGTAAAGAACAATACTGCATAGGAACCTGGAATGTTAGGCCATGAATCAAGGTAAATTGGAAGTGGTAAAACAGGAGATGGCAAGAGTGAACATAGACATTTTAGGAATCAGTGAACTAAAATGGACTTGAATGGGCGAATTTAATTCAGATGATCATTATATCTACTACTGTGGGCAAGAATCCCTTCAAAGAAATGGAGTAACCCTCATAGTCAACAAAAGAATCTGAAATGCAGTACTTGGGTGCAATCTCAAAAATAACAGAATAATCTCTGTTCATTTCTAAGGCAAACAATTCAATATCACAGTAATGCAAATCTATACTCCAACCAATAAAGCCGAAGAAGCTGAAGTTGAACGGTTCTATGAATGCCTACAAGACCTTCTAGAACTAACACCAAAAACAGATGTCCTTTTCATCATAGGGAACTGGAATGCAAAAGTAGGAAGTAAAGAGACACCTGGAGTAACAGGCAAATTTGGCCTTGGGGTACAGAATGAAGCAGGGCAAAGGCTAACAGCATTTTGTCAAGAGAACGCACTGGTCATAGCAAACACCCTCTTCCAACAACACAAGAGATGACTACACATGGACATCACCAGATGGTCAGTAATGGAAATCAGATTGATTATATTCTTTGCAGCCAAAGATGGAGAAGTTCTAAACAGTCAGCAAAAAACAAGACCAGGAGCTGACTGTGGCTCAGATCATGAACTCCTTGTTGCAAAATTCAAACTTAAATTGAAGAAAGTAGGGGAAAATACTAACCATTCAGTTCAGTTCAGTTCAGTTCAGTCGCTCACTCATGTCCGACTCTTTGCGACCCCATGAATTGCAGCACACCAGGCCTCCCTGTCCATCACCAACTCCCGGAGTTCACCCAAACTCATGTCTATCGAGTCAGTGATGCCATCCAGCCAGGTATGACCTAAATCAAATCCCTTACGATTGTACAGTGGAAGTGACAAATAGATTCCAGGGATCGGATCTGACAGACAGAGTGCCTGAAGAACTATGGACAGAGGGTCGTGACATTGTACAAGAGGCAGTGATCAAGACCCTCCCCAAGAAAAAGAAATGTAAAAAGGAAAACGGTTGTCTGATAAGGCCTTAGAAATAGCTGAGAAAAGAAGAGAAGCTAAAGGCAAAAAAAAAAAAAAAAAGGAAAGATATACCCATCTGTGTTCAGAATTCGAAAGAATAGCAAGGAGAGATAAGAAAGCCTTTCTAAGTGATCAGTGCAAAGAAATAGAGGAAAACAACAGAATGGGAAAGACTAGAGATCTCTTCAAGAAAACTAGAGATACCAAGGGAATACTTCATGTATAAAGGGGCACAATAAAAGACAGAAATGGTATGGACCTAAAAGAAGCAGCAGATATTAAGAAGAGCCAGCAAGAATACACAGAACCATTCAAAAAATGTTAATGGTCCAGATAACCACGATGGTATGACCACTCACCTAGAGCCAGACATCCTGGAATGTGAAGTCAAGAGGGCCTTAGGAAGCATCATTATGAACAAAGCTAGTGGAGGTGATGGAATTCCACCTGAGCTATTTCAAATCCTAAAAGATGATGTTGTAAAAGTGCTGCACTCAATATGTCAGCAAATTTGGAAAACTCAGCAGTGGCCACAGGACTGGAAAAGGTCAGTTTTCATCCCAATCCCAAAGAAAGGCAATGCCAAAGAATGTTTAAACTACTGCACAATTGCACTCATCTCCCATGATCTCAAAGTCATGCTCAAAATTCTCCAAGCGAGGCTTCAACAGTACATGAACAAAGAACTTCCAGATGTTCAAGCTAGATTTAGAAAAGGCAGCACAACCAGACATCCGTTGGATCATAGAACAAGCAAAAGAGTTCCAGAAAAACATCTATTTCTGCTTTATTGACTATGCTAAAGCCTTTGATTGTGTGGATCATAACAAACCATGGAACATTCTTAAAGAGATGAGAATACCAGACCGCCTTACCTGCCTCCTGAGAAATCTGTATGCAGGTCAAGAAGCAACAGTTAGAACTGGACATGGAACAATGAACTTGTTCCAAATTGGGAAAGGAATACATCAAGGCTGTATATTGTCACCATGCTTACTAAACTCAAATGCAGAGTACATTGTGTGAAATGCTGGGTTGGATGAAGCACAGCTGGAGTCAAGATTGCCAAAAGAAATATCAATAACCTCAACTATGCAGATGACACCACCACTATGGCAGAAAGCGAAGAGGAACTAAAAAGCCTCTTGATGAAAGTGAAAGAGGAGAGTGAAAAAGCTGTCTTAAAACTCAACATTCTTAAAACTAAGATCATGGCATTCGGTCCCATCACTTCATGTCAAATAAATAGGGAAACAAGGGAAACAGGGAGAGACTATTTTCTTGGGCTCCAAAATCACTGCAGATGGTGACTGCAGCAATGAAATTAAAAGATGTTTGCTCCTTGGAAGAAAAGTTATGACCAACCTAGACAGCATATTCAAAAGCAGAGATGTTACTTTGCCAAAATATGTCCATCTAGTCAAAACTATGGTTTTCCCAGTAGTCATGTATGAATGTGAGAGTTGGACCATAAAGAAAGCTGAGTGCCAAAGAATTAATGCTTTTGAACTGTGGTGTTGGAGAAGACTCTTGAGACTCCCTTGAACAGCAAGGAGATCCAACCAGTCCATCCTAAATGAAATCAGTCCTGAATATTCATTGGAAGGACTGATGCTGAAGCTGAAACTCCAATACTTTGGCCACCTGTTGGGAAGAACTGATTCATTTAAAAATACCCTGATGCTGGGAAAGACTGAAGGCGGGAGGAGAAGGGGACGACAGAGGATGAGATGGTTGGATGGCATCACCAACTCAATGGACATGCGTTTGAGTAAGCTCCAGGAGTTGGTGATGGACAGGGAGGCCTGGCGTGCTGCAGTCCATGGGGTTGCAAAATGTCAGACACAACTGAGTGATTGAACTGAACTGAACCTGCAAAGCATTAGTACTTTTCAAGAATTTTGTACTTATGTCATCTTTCATAAATGACTGTGTGGCAGTAAAAAGAAAATAAAGATGAGTGAAATATTTGATGTCTTAATTTCTGTCGAGAAACTTTTTCTATATACCCCATTCCAATACTTAGCATTCTTAATTATATTTATCAGTCCTTCCCACTAGACCAGTACTGTCCCATAGAAATATAATGTAAGCCCCATAAGCAATTTAGAATTCTCTAGTAGAGACACTTAAAACATAAAAAGAAACAGGTGAAATCATGTTAGCATATTTTATTAAATTGTGTCCAAATTATTATTTTGACATGTCATCAGTATGTAAAGTTAGTAATGAAATATTTGACATTTATTAACTAAATCTTCAAAATCTGTTATGTACTTTTATACTTATGTGAAAGTGAAGTCACTCAGTTGTGTCCGACTCTTTGTGACCCCATGGACTGTAGCCCACCAAGCTCCTCTGTCCATGGGATTCTCCAGGCAGGAGTACTGGAGTGGGTTGCCATTTCCTTCTCCAGGGGATCTTCCTGACTCAGGGATCGAACCCAGGTCTCCCCCATTGCAGGCAGACACTTTAACCTCTGAGCCACCAGGGAAGACTAGCCACATGTCAACTGGTTAGTAGTGACACATATATAGTGGCTACCATACTGAACAATGGAGTTCTTCATTCAGTTCAGTTCAGTCGCTCAGTCGTGTCCGACTCTTTGCGACCCCATGAATCGCAGCACGCCAGGCCTCCCTGTCCATCACCATCTCCCAGAGTTCACTCAGACTCACGTCCATCGAGTCAGTGATGCCATCCAGCCATCTCATCCTGTCGCCCCCTTCTCCTCCTGCCCCCAATCCCTCCCAGCATCAGAGTCTTTTCCAATGAGTCAACTCTTCGCATGAGGTCGCCAGAGTACTGGAGTTTCAGCTTTAGCATCATTCCTTCCAAAGAAATCCCAGGGCTGATCTCCTTCAGAATGGACTGGTTGGATCTCCTTGCAGTCCAAGGGACTCTCAAGAGTCTTCGCCAACACCACAGTTCAAAAGCATCAACTCTTCGGCGCTCAGTCTTCTTCACAGTTCAACTCTCACATCCATACATGACCACTGGAAAAACCATAGCCTTGACTAGATGGACCTTAGTCGGCAAAGTAATATCTCTGCTTTTGAATATGTTATCTAGGTTGGTCATAACTTTCCTTCCAAGGAGTAAGCGTCTTTTAATTTCATGGCTGCAGTCACCATCTGCAGTGATTTTGGAGCCCCCCAAAATAAAGTCTGACACTGTTTCCACTTCTTAAATATCCTTGAAATTTACTGTGTAGGAACTTAGAAAACCCTTGTATTCCCAACCCCAGCTCAGAGACTAGCAGATAATTAAATAAATGAATAAAATACATTCTTATGTTATTATTGATTGCCTTATCAAGTATAATAAGGTCCATTTTAGGTATTATGGAAAGGAACAAAAATGAAGAAAGGACAGGAATAAATATTTTATATATGTGTATATGTCTCCTCTAAGGTCTTGGGAGGACAGTGAGCTGTTCATCTTTACCCTGTTTCTACCATTTTGGAATCTAAAATGGCAGATAGAAAAAATTCTTTTGGAATGTTCTCCTTTTGTTATATACAATATGTCATGTAGTTTTTTTTTTTTTTTTTTTTTTAACCTCTGCTACATAATAGGAGAAGAAAATGGCAACCCACTCCAGTATTCTTGCCTGGAGAATCCCAGGGACAGAGGAGCCTGATGGACTGCCGTCTGTGGGGTCGCACAGAGTCAGACACGACTGACCCTACTTAGCAGCAGCAGCAGCAGCAGCTACATAATAGGGGCATTTGAAGACAGTATCCCTTTCTGATTCATCTTCTTATCCCCTACTATGTGAACAACAGAATATTCACTCCATAAAGATTTGTGCCATTCTTTAGAGTAGGTTTCCTCAGGTCTGCCTTTTCCCTTACAGTTTATTGACTATAACTATGTGGAATCTGCCTGCTGCTGGCATAGTTCTCAAAGGTGGTTAGCTTCCTTAAGATAACATAGTGCCAAAAATGCAATTTTCATGAAAAGCATGTGTAAATAAAAGGTGCAGAGGAGGTTTTTGGGAAACTGTATGGAACAGAAAGGCAAAGTCACTAAAGTCATGTATTCATTTTTGTCAGGGGCCTGTACTATTCTTGGAAGTAAGATGATTAGAAAATATTTTGTGTTCTCCTTTACATTAATGTCTTTGAACTAAATGTATTTTTACATGAAGAGTGAGGAGAAGTATAAATAAAATTCTTAAATAGTGATTTACTCTCTTCTCTCCAAGTTAGTAAAAATTCCTTTCTTGGTTTGTGTGTTTACTTGCTTATTGTCTTTCACTCCCACCAAACTGTAGTGCCCATAAAAACGAGTGATCATATCTTTCTTTTTAATCAGTATGTACCCAAATGGCAATCCATTCCAGTATTCTTGTCTGGAAAATCCCAAGGACAGAGGAGCCTGGCGGGCTACAGGTTATGGGGTCGCAAAGAGTCGGACACGACTGAGCAATTAAACAATACCCCAATGTAGTACTATGTTGGGCATATAGAAGGTGCTCAATAAATAATACTGGATTAATAAGAAAGAAAGAAAGCGCTAAGTCATGTCCGACCCTTGTGACCCTATGGACTGTAGTCTGCCAGGATCCTCTGTCCTTGGGATTTTCCAAGCAAGAATACTGGAGTGGGTTGCCATTTCCTACTCCAGGGGACCTTCCTTGGGCTTCCCTGGTGGCTCAGCTGATAAAGAATCCACCTTCAATGCGGGAAACCTGGGTTCGATCCCTGGGTTGGGAAGATCCCCTGGAGAAGGGAAAGGCTACCCACTCCAGTATTCTGGCCTGGAGAATTTCATGGACTGTATAATCCATAGGGTTGCAAAGAAAAATCAAGCAATACTGGATTAATGAAAGAATGGGATATTTATTACACTGCAATAATATTCATGACTTTTACAAATGGATGATCAAAATTTAACTGAGAAGTAGGGAAAAACACAAAGTGTCATGATTCTTGAAGTTTTTTGTGTGTAAATAAAAATGATTTACTGAATATTGTTCCTCAAATAACTGAAGAATCTGCTGGATTTCTGATTAAGTTCTGTTTGCTTTACATCCATCATCCGTGGAACTAAATAAACTCTATCCAATTATTTTTCATTCACTATATATAATAATACATTGCTTAAAAAAAAGATGAAGATGGGACTTCATATTTTACTTTGGAAGCATAAGGCTTGTTATTATTATTATTTTTTGGGGTGTAAGCTAGAACTTCACTGACCTACTTAGATGAAGTTTAGCTAAATTTAACCATGAGAAAAAAAGTTTTGAGAACTAGGACAGTTGATAGTTTAGTTCCAGTTTGATTCCCAAAGCCCAAGATCCAGCAGAGTTGATGCTGTGAGTTCCAGTCTGAAAGCCAACAGGCTCAAGACCCATGAAGAGCTGATGTTTCAGTTCTCGTCCTAAGGCATGAAAAGATCCATGTCCCAGATCAAGTTGTCAGGGCAAAAGAGTTCCCTCTTTTTCAAGATATAAGCGTGTTCATCCTTTTTGTATTAGGGAAAGCAATCAGCTTTGCTCAATCTACCCATTCAAACCTTAATCTCATTCAAAAAACACACTCACAGACACACCCAGTATAATGTTTGACCAATATCTGAACACCCTGTGGCTAGGTCAGGTTATTTAATAAAATAAGTCATCACAGGTACTCCCAGAAAGAAACTCCTGAGATATTATAGATGGAGATTTTTATTGTTGCTGCATTGTTCTGTTTAGCTCAGTTATATCTTGAATCTTTGTTAAAACTATCTTGTAAATCTGTTAAAGTGAACTAGTGGTTCAATAGAGTCTAGCTAAGGTTATCCACAAAGAATAGTGTGATTATGTACTATGATAATTTGGGGAGGGGTTAGAAAGAGCTGTTGCATAATTGGTCACCGCATGATTACATAATTTCTTAACATCTAGTAAATTATGGAACTAACTTGTCTGAACCTTCTCTTCAGTTCAGTTCAGTCACTCAGTCGTGTCCAATTCTTTGCGACCCCATGAACCACAGCATGCCAGGCCTCCCTGTCCATCACCAACTCCCGGAATCCACCAGAACCCATGTCCATTGAGTCGGTGATGCCATCCAGCCATCTCACCTTCTGTCATCCCCTTCTCCTCCTGCTCTCAATCTTTCCCAGCATCAGGGTCTTTTCAAATGAGTCAGATCTTCGCATCAGGTGGCCAAAGTATTGGAGTTTCAGCTTCAACATCAGTCCTTCCAATGAACACCCAGTACTGATCTCCTTTAGAATGGACTGATTGGATCTCCTTGCAGTCCAAGGGACTCTCAAGAGTCTTCTCCAACACCACAGTTCAAAAGCATCAATTCTTCGGTGCTCAGCTTTCTTTATAGTCCAACTCTCACATCCATATGTGACTACTGGAAAAACCACAGCCTTGACTAGATGGACTTTGGTTGACAAAGTAATGTCTCTGCTTTTTAATACGCTATCTAGGTTGGTCATAACTTTCCTTCCAAGGAGTAAGCATCTTTTAATTTCATGGCTGCAATCACCATCTGCAGTGATTTTGGAGCCCAGAAAAATAAAGTCAGCCACTGTTTCCATTGTTTCCCCATCTATTTGCCATGAAGTGATGGGACCGGATGCCATGATCTTAGTTTTCTGAATGCTGAGCTTTAAGCCGACTTTTTCACTCTCCACTTTCACTTTCATCAAGAAGCTCTTTAGTTTTCTTCACTTTCTGCCATAAGAGTGGTGTCATCTGCATATCTGAGATTATTGATATTTCTCCTGGCAATCTTGATTCCAGCTTGTGCTTCCTTCAGCCCAGCATTTCTCATGATGTACTCTGTATATAAGTTAAATAAGCAGGGTGACAATATATAGCCTTGACGTACTCCTTTTCCTATTTGGAACCAGTCTGTTGTTCCATGTCCAGTTCTAACTGTTGCTTCTTGACCTGCATGCAGGTTTCTCAAGAGGCAGGTCAGGTGGTCTGTATTCCTACCTCTTTCAGAATTTTCCACAGTTTATTGTGATCCACACAGTTGAAGGCTTTGGCATGGTTAATAAAGCAGAAATAGATGTTTTTCTGGAACTCTCTTGCTTTTTCGATGATCCAGCAGATGTTGGCAATTTGATCCCTGGTTCCTCTGCCTTTTCTAAAACCAGCTTGAACATCTGGAAGTTCAGGTATTGCTGAAGCCTGGCTTGGAGAATTTTGAGCATTACTTTACTAGCATGTGAGATGAGTGCAATCGTGCAGTAGTTTGAGCATTCTTTGGCAGTGCCTTTCTTTGGGATTAGAATGAAAACTGACCTTTTCCAGTCCTGTGGCCACTGCTGAGTTTTCCAAATTTGCTGGCATATTGAGTGCAGCATTTTCACAGCATCATCTTTCAGGATTTGAAATAGCTCAACTGGAATTCCATCACCTCCACTAGCTCTGTTCTTAGTGATGCTTCCTAAGGCCCACTTGACTTCACATTCCAAGATGTCTGGCTCTAGCTGAGTGTGAGTGATCACACCATCATGATTATCTGGGTAGGGAAAATCTTTTTTTGTACGGTTCTTCTGTGAATTCTTGCCACCTCTTCTTAATATCTTCTGCTTCTTTTAGGTCCATACCATTTCTGTCCTTTATTGAGCCTATCTTTGCATGAAATGTTCCCTTGGTATCTCTCATTTTCTTGAAGAGATCTCTAGTCTTTCCCATTCTGTTGTTTTCCTCTGTTTCTTTGCATTGATTGCTGAGGTCTGAGGAAGCCTTACAGATAGTTGTGAAAAGAAGAGAAGCGAAAACCAAAGGAGAAAAGGAAAGATATACCCATTTGAATGCAGAGTTCTAAAGAATAGCAAGGAGAGATAAGAAAGCCTTCTTCAGTGACTGAAGCATACATAGGGACAAAAAACATGGCAGCAACATGTTCACAAGAAAACTCTCTGTCCTCATTGCCAACTGCCAGAGAATAACAATCATTTCTCTTCTTTCATGGACCTTTGTGAATAAATATATAAACCACACAACTGACTAAAGTCAGAAACATAAGACAGCATAGTATGGCCACTGCTAGCGTTTTGTTTTTATCATCTCAGTTAATTCTCACAATACCCTGGTGACGTACTTACTATTGCTATCCTCGTTTTACAGATGTAGAGACCAAGATTAAGTGAGAATAAGTAAACCTAACAGTTTAGCCAGCTAGCAAATGGTTAGCACAGCTAGGATTTAGATGCCAACAAAATGGCTCCAGGCCCCCTCAATCCCATAAATCTAATATATCAAACCATGATTTGTCATTATGACTTGATGCTCCATTCAGTACTTAAGGTTTTAAAAGTTTGAACTTAAGTAAAATTTAAAGAAAAACACTACCATGCCTGATGCCAAAGTAAGGCAACGTTTGTCAAGGGTCACATGGGTTACTACAGTTGGGAAAACACAAATTCACTGTGGAAATCTGAGCTGTGAAGGGACACACTTCCTGAGCTGTCATAGAATTTCTCAGGTAGTCTAATGCAAATTATGATGAAAACTCTAATAGGTCTCTCATGAGATAACTAATATTAAGCCAAAATTGTGCATAGGCTATCAAGCCAAGAGAGGCAGAGGCCTGCTGAACTCAACCAGGGCCAACATGAGGAAACATCTTGGTTAAAATCAGGAAGAGGTATCAGACTGCCATCTCTTACCATCTTTTTGAAAAAGAACTGGTCACCAAACTCTTTTTTAGTTAATTTCTTGCGGACTCTCTAGAAACATGAAGCAGAAGGCATTATGCCTTAGACACTGTAGGTGAGATGACCCGGTCCCATGATACATTTAGTGAAGTGAAGTCGCTCAGTTGTGTCTGACTCTTTGCGACCCCGTGGACTGTAGCCCACCAGGCTCCTCCGTCCATGGGATTCTCCAGGCAAGAATACTGGAGTGTGTTGCCATTTCCTTCTCCAGGGGATCTTCCCGACCCAGGGACTGAACCTAGGTCTCCCACATTGCTGGCAGACGCTTTAACCTCTGAGCCACCAGGGAAGCCCATGATACATTTAGGAGCCTACAAAAATGATTTGGTTTCTGATCTCAAATGGGGTGGACAAAAATGGTTGTGTAATATAACACAAGATAAGTAAATTGTCAAGTATAGAGCCCATTGTTAGAAGTTATTTTCAGTATTTAGGATATTAACAAGTCTTGGGGCATCCATAAAACACTTCTTCAAGGAAAAATCATAGAGTCTGTGATCTGGCCTGGCTCTCTCTTATTTGACAATAAATAAAATTTATTTATTCCTCAGCAAGGGCTCAGGAAGGTTTCTAGAAAACATGACGAGGCCAGATGAGGGGGTGGGGGAGGCAGCTGCAAGAAAGCAGGTAATTTAGCCAGTCTACAGCCAGAAGCAATAAGAACTGTTTATAAAGATGTAGCACAATACATAGTTGCAACAAAGGCAAAAACAAAAGGAAAGGGCTCTCTCTGTACCCCATAAACATTCTTGAGTGTTCTAAACACTGTGCAGGTTTCTACACTTGCAATTTGATGTGGATTTGTTACTAAAATAGGCTAAAGGCCTTTCTTAAGGGGGTGGGTTGGGTTTTGTTGTTTTCATTGTGCATCTGAGCACCCCGCCTGCTCAGAAAACCCAACCCTGTACTCCTGCTGGAATGTGGCAGACTGGGACTTCAGCCTCACTGCAAAAACTCAGAGCAAGCAAAGGCCTAGCTGGTCCACTTATACACGGGCTTCTTTTTTTTTTTTTTTTTTTCCTGTAAACAAACAGACGGCCCTCCATATCTGTGGGTTTCACATCCACAGATGTGGAAGGCCCACTTTGGAACTTGAGCATCCACAGATTTTTGTATCCCCTGCGGGTCCGGGAACCAATCCCCGGCGACACCAAGGGGTGAACGTATTAGTTTGATTGCTTCTCCTTACTTAGTACTGGCTGCTGGATATGGCGGGCTGGGCCAGGAGATAATCCCCAAACGTTTCTCCAAGGCCTACGGAGCTAGGGTGAGGGCCTGCTCTTCACGTCCACAAATCAGGCACAGGCCCTTGGTCTGGGAAGACGCTGGAGCAAGTTTGCAGTACTTGGTCACTAAGTTGCAACTTGGAGGCCTGAGTTCTGCTCTCACGCTCCCTACCAGCGCCCCAGGTGGTGCGCACCTGGAGTCCCCGCGCCGCCCCCGCACCTCTTGCCCACCCCGCCCCGGCCCCCAGGACAGCCAAGCTCCTGCCGCATGCGCACCTCAGCTGACCCAACCCCCAGCAGCTGATGATAAACCCCCAGAGAGCGTGTATCCAGACTCTAGTCCTGACCCGCCACCAGAGTAGTCCTAGCGGTGCCAGATCGCAGGCCGCCGCTTCTAGCCCTGAGTCCAGAGCTGGGGTCTCGGGAGATCCAGGACAGCCTCCGCTGAAGACACAGCCTCCTGGACAGCGGTCGGAACATGAAGCCTCAGCCGCAGCGTGGCCACAATGCCGATGCCAACACCGACGCGGTCGCTGCGGGCTTCCTCAGGCTGTGGGTCAAGGAGAATTGGGAAGAAGCTCATGGTCAGTGGCAGGCTGGGCGCTCGGTTCAGAGGGTACCTGGAAACGAATTTCCCTAGGGAGGGTCGAGCGGGAGGCTTCCTCCTCAGACGCAGCGGGTTCCTGCCTCTTCCTCAGCGGGCTTGCTCGACGGCCTGATCATTGGCTTTTGGTTTCTTCTTTTGCAGAGGCCGAGCCCGCGAGCCTCTGGCTTCCTCGAGAGAGGGGAGAGAAGCCGAAGGCTCAGTCCGAACCTGAGCAGGGAGCAGCCGCGGAGGGGAAAGAGGCGCGATATGAAGAAGGAGAAGAAAAGGAAGGCGGCGATGTGGGCGCGGGAGCTGCGAGTCCCCCGGATGGGGAAAGCCACGAGGCCAAGGCTGAGGCGGGCGCGGGCGGCGGCGAAGGCGGAGAGAAGGGCGGGGAGGAGCAGCGCCTGGGAGCCGCCGTCGAGGTTCTGAAGGCGGCAGACAGGCGCCACCGAGTCTCCCGGCACACCTTCACGCTGGAGCAGCTGCGGGAGCTGGAGGGAGTTTTCCACCGCACTCAGTATCTCAGCGTCGCCTTGCGGTAAGCGGGCAGCTCTGGGGGCGCCGGCTGAGGCGAGCGCGTCCCTGTCCTCAGCTCCGGAGTTGAAAACCCCAGGGCCTGGGGCGGGGGCGGAGGCTCTGCCCGGTGGGAATGAGTCAGTATTACGGTGGGGAGTTTGAATAAGTCACGTCGGGAAACTGTCGGCCCTCAGTTAACAAATGAGTCGCCTGAGGCATGGTGAAGTACGTGCGCGATTGGATTCTACTTTGATTTAAAATATTGGTCATCATTTATTCATGGATTATATTTGCATTAATGTAAATACATTTAACGTGAAAGTGAAAGTCGCTCAGTCGTGTCAGACTCTTCTATACAGCCCATGGAATTCTCCAGGCCAGAATACTGGAGTGGGTAGCAGTTCCCTTCTCCAGGGGATCTTCCTAACCCAGGGATCGAACCCACGTCTCCCGCATTGCAAGAGGATGCTTCACCAGCTGAGCCACCAGGGAAGCCCAAATCCTACATTGAAAGAAAAGTGAAAGTGAAGTCGCTCAGTCGTGTCGGACTCTTTGCGATCCCATGAACTGTAGTCTACCAGGCTTCTCTGTTCATGGGATTTTCCAGGCAAGAGTACTGGAGTGGGTTGCCATTTCCTTTTCCAGGGGATCTTCCTGACTTAGGGATTGAACCCAGGTCTCCTGCATTGCAGGCAGACGCTTTACCCTCTGAGCCACCAGGGAATACTACATTAAAACATCCTTTATCTTAATTACTGAATTTTTAGTTACCCTTAAAGTTTGTGCCTGAGGTAGAATTGTCCCTAAAGCAAGCTACAGGAATGAATGGATTGCTGAGTGTCTGTGAATGCAGATAAAATTTTAAAAGCTATCATTTATGTTGCACTTACTGTGTTAAGCACTTGTCCTAAAGGGTTTTCTACAGATTGTCATTGAATCTTCACAACCTTATGTAAATGTGGTAGCTACTGGTTTTTATCCGCGCTTCACCTGTTAAAAAACTGAAGCCCAGAGACGTGAAGAGACCTGCCCAAGATCCACACAGCTGGGATGTGGCTGAGATTTGATCCAAGCAGGCTGTTTAGTAGGCAAGTCCAGAGGTGATGGTGTGTTGGTCCAGGTAGTGGTAATGGATAGAAGTGAACAGATTAGAGAGGTATTTAGAAGGTAAAATTGATAGCAATTCGTGGTAATTTGGACATAGGAGTAAAAGGAAATGATTAAGAAAAATATCTGAATTTCTGATTTGCCCGACTGAATGGCGGATGGTATACTCACTGAGCTAGGGAATACTGAAAGGGTGACAAGTTTGCAAGAGACAGAGGACTAATTGGAGAGGCTGTAGGCAAACCATATCATGGAAACCTCCATGGTGGTAGATGATTTAATGAGAAAGGATGGTAAATAGCATCAACTTTGGCTCAGTATTTTCTGTTCAGTTTGATTACTCCAAGTTCGGTTTGCTTTTGCTGTGTGATAATTCTAAGAATCAGCCCAATTTCTCCCTTTCTCAAGTGTCAAACTCTTGGTTTGCCCCTTGGTTTGGGTGTCTGCTGCTGCTAAGTTGCATCAGTTGTGTCTGACTCTATGCAACCCTATAGATGGCAGTCCACCAGGCTCCTCCATCCCTGGGATTCTCCAAGCAAGAACACTGGAGTGGGTTGCCATTTCCTTCTCCAATGCATGAAAGTGAAAAGTGAAAGGGAAGTCGCTCAGTTGTGCCCGACTCCTAGCGACCCAATGGACTGCAGCCCACCAGGCTCCTCTGTCCATGGGATTTTCCAGGCAAGAGTACTGGAGTGGGGTGCCATTGTCTTCTTCGATTTGGGTGTCTAGCTAGAACTGCCTATATCTCATTTATACCTTTTGACTGCCTTCACCCAGTTCCCCCACCTGACTCCCTCTGGTAACCACCAATCTAATCTCTTTTTTTTAGTTTGTTTCCTTTTGAAGTATAATTGACCTACAACAATATGTTAGTTCCTGTTATACAACATAGTGATTAATTATTTCTGTACATTTAAAAATGATCACCGTGAGTCTGTCACCATAAAAGATATTATATAATTATTGACTGTATTCCCCACACTGTACATTTCATACCAGTTATTCATTTATTTTGCAACTGGAAGTTTTTACCTCAATCTCCTTCACCTATTTCTCTCCTCCCCCAACCCCTCTTTTCAACCACCTGTTTTTTCCCCTCTGTATATATAATTTTGTCTCTGTTTAGTTACATTTGTTCATTTTTTTCATTTACTAGATTCCACATGTAAGTGAAATCATACAGTGTTTGTCTTTCTGTGTCTGACTTATTTCACTAAACATAATACTCTCTAGGTCCATCCACATTGTTATAAATAGCATAATTTCATTCATTTTTATGACTGAGAAGTATTCCATTTTATATATATGCCACATCTTCTTTATCCATGTATCTGTTACTGGGCACTTAGGTTGCTTTCATATTTTGGCTGTTGTAAATAATGCTGCTGTGAACATTGAGGTGCAAATATCATTTTGAATTACTGTTTTCATTTTCTTTGATATTAACCCAAGAGTGGAATTGCTGGATCATATGATAGTTCTATTTTTAGTTTTTTGGAGAAACCTCCATACTGTTTTCCATAGTGGCTGCACCAGTTTACATTCCCACAGTGTAGGATTCCCTTTTCTCCACATCCTTGCCAACATTTGTTACCCTTTTGGTGATAGCCATTTGACAGGTGTGAGGTGATCTCATTATGCTTTTGATTTGCATTTCTCTGACAATTAACAGTGTTGAGCTTTTTTTTTTTTCATATGCCTGTTGGCCATCTGTGTATCTTCTTTGGCAAAATGTCTATTCAGGTCTTCTGCCCATTTTTGCATTAGGTTTTTGTTTTTTGATACTGAGTTGTATGAAGTGGAGTGAAAGTCACTCAGTTGTGTCCGACTCTGACCCCATGGACTATACAGTTCATGGAATTCTCCAGGCCAGAATACTAGAGTGGGTAGCCTTTGCCTTCTACAGGGGATCTTCCCAATCCAGGGCTTGAACTCAGGTCTTCTGCATTGCAGGTGGATTCTTTACCAGCTGAGCCACACAAGGGAAGCCCAAGAATACTGAAGTGGGTAGCCTATCCCTTCTCCAGCAGATCTTCCCAACCCAGGAATAGAACCAGGGTCGCCTGCATTGCAGGCGGATTCTTTACCATCTGAGTTATGAGGGAAGCCCAACCTGTTTTTATAAACGTTGGATATTAACTCCTTGTCAGTAATATCCTTTGCAAAAATTTTCTCCCATCCAGTAGGTTGTCCTTTTGTTTTGTATATGGTTTCCTTTTCCTGGGTTTCCTTACCCTACTGCTCTCCACCCGGGTGCCCTTTCCCAATAAAATCTCTTGCTTTGTCAGCACATGTGTCTCCTCGGACAATTCATTTCCAAGTGTTAGACAAGAGCCCAGTTTCGGGCCCTGGAAGGGGTCCACCTTCCTCCAACAAATGGCGACTCTGGCGGGGACTCTTCTTCGCTGAGACTGACATCCTGACCACTCGGGGTACTCAGGGGCCAGCTTGCCTGCCAATGGACCAGACCCAGCAGCCGCAACTGGGACCCTTTTGTCCCTGGTCTCCTCCTGACACGGACAACTGGCCAGAGTGCCCCGACCAGTAAGGAACAAGAGACTTTATTGACCTCTCTCCCCTTCCCTCTCTCTTTCCTCTCCTTAACCCTTCCTATCCTTCCCTGTTTTTCTAGTCCCCCGGTCCTGGATGCAGGAATCTGGTCGAAGGGCCCTCAGCCTGAGCTGAGGATTGGAGACTGATCATCTCCTCTTGGCAGAGAACTTGAATTCTGGTTCTGGTCTGGTCTGATTTCTGGTAGGGCCGAGTTCCAGTCCTCCCTTCTCTGTAGGCCCAGGGAAAAGTCCCATAACGCCTGGGTATCTGTAGGTGGCAGGAGACGTCTGTAAGGCCACCCCTTTTGCCCCCCTCTCCCACCTCCTTCCCCTTCTTCTTTCAACCTGGCTTCCTTTCCTCCCTTGAAATCTTTGATGTTAGTACTTAGATCTGAAGTTCTGTGTCTCTATAGGAGGTTTTCTGAGAGACTGTATTCTTGTATTTAAAGGCTTCCCTGGTGGAGCCGAGGTTAAAGCATCTGCCTGCAGTGTGGGAGACCGGGGTTCAATCCCTGGGTCGGCAAGATCCCCTGGAGAAGGAAATGGCAACCCACTCCAGTGTTCTTGCCTGGAGAATCCCATGGACGGAGGAGCTTCGTGGGCTACAGTCCACGGGTCGCAAAGAGTAGGACACGACTTCACTTTCACTTTCACTGGGTCGCAAAGAGTCAGACACGACTTCACTTTGACTTTCACTTTGCTGTGCAAAAGCTTTTAAGTTTAATTAGGTCTCATTTGTTTGTTTTTGCTTGTTTTTTTCTTTTTTTTTTTTTGGTCTTAGGAGACAGATCCCAAAAAGTATTGCTGTGATTCATGTCAAAGAATGTTCTGCCTGTGTTTTCCTCTAGGAGTTTTATAGTATCTAGTCTTATATTGCCTTATAGAGAAGGCAATGGCACCCCACTCCAGTACTCTTTCCTGGAAGATCCCATGGACAGAGGACCCTAGTAGGCTGCGGTCCATGGGGTCGCTAAGAGTCAGACATGACTGAGCGACTTCACTTTCACTTTTCACTTTCATGCATTGGAGAAAGAAGTGGCAACCCACTCCAGTGTTCTTACCTGAAGAATCCCAGGGACGGGGGTGCCTTGTGGGCTGCTGTCTATGGGGTTTCGCAAAGTCAGACATGACTGAAGTGACTTAGCAGTCTTACATTTAGGTCATTAATCCATTTTGAGCTTATTTTTTAATGTTCTGTGAGAAAATGTTCTAATTTCTTTGACATGCAGCTGTCCAGTATTCCTCAGTCAGCCAGTCAGTTCAGTTGCTCAGTTGTGTCTGACTCTTTGGGACCCCATGAATTGCAGCACACCAGGCCTCCCTGTCCATCACCAACTCCAAGAGTTCACTCAAACTCATGTCCATCGAGTCGGCGATGCCATCCAGCCATCTCATCCTCTGTCGTCCCCTTTTCCTCCTGCCCCCAATCCCTCCCAGCATCAGAGTCTTTTCCAATGAGTCAACTCTTCGCATGAGGTGGCCAAAGTACTGGAGTTTCAGCTTTAGCATCATTCTTCCCAAAGAACACCCAGGACTGATCTCCTTTAGAATGAGTGAGTCTGAGTGAACTCTGGGAGTTGGATCTCCTTGCAGGCCAAGGGACTCTCAAGAGTCTTCTCCAACACCACAGTTCAAAAGCATCAATTCTTCGGTGCTCAGCTTTCTTCACAGTCCAACTCTCACATCCATATACCTGGCACCACTTATTAAAGAGACTGTTTTCCCTGTTGTGTATTCTTACCTGCTTTGTCATAGATTAATTGACGATAAGTACTTGGGTTTATTTCTGGACTTTCTAGTCTGTTCTAGTGATCTGTGTGTCTGTTTTTAATGCCAGTACCATATTGTGATTGTTTTTGTTGTTGTTTTGCTACACCCCATGGCTGGAAAATGAGTACGTCAAGGCTGTATATTGTCACCCTGCTTATTTAACTTATATGCAGAGTACATCATGAGAAACACTGGGCTGGAAGAAGCACCAGCTGGAATCAAGATTGCTGGGAGAAATATCAATAACCTCAGATATGCAGGTGACACCACCCTTATGGCAGAAAGTGAAGAGGAACTAAAAAGCCTCTTGATGAAAGTAAAAGTGGAGAGTGAAAAAGTTGGCTTAAAGCTCAACATTAAAAAAAAGAAGATCATGGCATCCAGTCCCATCACTTCATGGGAAATAGATGGGGAAACAGTGGAAACAGTGTCAGATTTTATTTTTGGGGGCTCCAAAATCACTGCCGATGGTGACTGCAGCCATGAAATTAAAAGACGCTTACTTGTTGAAAGGAAAGTTACGACCAACCTAGATAGCATATTCAAAAGCAGAGACATTACTTTGCCAACAAAGGTCCATCTAGTCAAGGCTATGGTTCTTCCAGTGGTCATGTATGGATGTGAGAGTTGGACTGTGAAGAAAGCTGAGCACCAAAAATTGATGCTTTTGAACTGTGGTGTTGGCGAAGACTCTTGAGAGTCCCTTGGACTGCAAGGAGATCCAATCAGTCCATTCTGAAGGAGATCAGTCCTGCGTGTTCTTTGGAAGGACTGATGCTAAAGCTGAAACTCCAGTACTTTGGCCACCTCATGGAAGAGTTGACTCATTGGAAAAGACTGATGCTGGGAGGGATTGGGGGCAGGAGGAGAAGGGGACGACAGAGGATGAGATGGCTGGATGGCATCACCGATTCGATGGACGTGAGTCTGAGTGAACTCTGGGAGTTGGTGATGGACAGGGAGGCCTGGTGTGCTGCAATTCATGGGGTCGCAAACAGTCAGACACGACTAAGTGACTGAAGTGAACTAAACTGAATGCTATTTTAAGTGGGATTGTTTTCTTGCTTTCTCTGATAGCTTATTATTAAGTGTATAGAAAAGCAACACATTTCTATATATTAATCTTGAATCCTGAAACTACTGAATTCATTTATTAGTTCTAATAGATTTTTGGTGGAGACTTTAAAGTTATCTTTTTTAAAAATTTGAGGAATAGTTGATATACAATATTATATAAGTTTTAGGTGTACAACATAATGATTCACAATTTTTAAAGGTTGTACTCCACTATAGTTCTTATGAAATACTGGCTATATTCCCTGTGCTGTACAATGTATTGTTGTAGCTTATTTATTTTATACATAGTAGTTTGTACTTATTAATCCACTACCCCTGTCTTGTCCCTCTCTCCTGTCTCTACTCATTGGTAACCACTAGTTTATTCTCTGTATCTGTGAGACTTCTTTTTTGTTATATTCAATAGTTTGTTTTCATTTTTAGATTCCACATATAAGTGGTATCATACACTACCTGCCTTTCTTTGTCCTACTTATTTATTTCACTGAGCATCATACCCTCCAAGTCCATCCATGTTGTTACAGATGGCAAAATTTCATTCTTCTTAATGTTGAGTAGTATTCTGTTGTATGTATATACCATATCTTCTTTATCCATTCCTATGTTGATGGACACTTATGTTTCTTCCGTATCTTGGCTGTTGTGAGTAATGCTGGTATGAACATTGGGGTGCATGTATCTTTTGGGGTTAGTTTTTCTTTTTTTTTAGATATATACCCAGGATTGAAATTTCTGGGTCATATGGTAGTTCTGTTTTTAATTTTTTGAGAAACCTCCATACTGTTTTTACAGTAGCTGCACCAATTTACATTCCCACCAACAGTGTGCAAGTGTTCTCTTTTCTCCACAAGCTTACCAACATTTGTTATTTGTAGTCTTTTTGATGATAGCCATTCTGACATGTGTCAGGTGATATCTCGTTGTAGTTTTGGTTTGCATTTCTCTCGTGATTAGTGATGTCTGTTTTATTGAGGTGTAGTTGATTTCAAATATTCTATTAGTTTCAGATGTGCAACATACTGACTGAAAATTTTTATAGATTATTCTTCATTTAAAGTTATTATAAGATATTGGCTATATTCCTGCTGCTGTAAAATAAATACATCCTTTAAAATTTTCCAATTCAGTTTCATTACTAGTAATTGATCTGTTCAAATTTTCTATTTCTTCTTGCTTCAGTCTTGGTAGACTATACATTTCTAGGAATTTGTTCATTTCTTCTAGGTTATCCACTTTACTGATGTCTAATTAATTGCTCATAGTAGTCTCTTATGATCCTTTGTATTTCTGTGGTGTTGATTGTAACTTCGTTTTCATTTCTGATTTTATCGATTTGGACCTTCTTTTTCTTGAGTCAGGCTAAAGATTTATTAATTTTATTTACTTTTTCAAAGAATCAACTCTTATTTGCATTGCTATTTTATATAAAAATATATTTCATTTATTTCTTCTCTGATCTTTATGATTTCTCCCTTGTACTAACTTTGGGTTTTGTTAGTTCTCCTTTTTCTAGTTCCTTTAGGTGTGCGGTTAGGTTGCTTATGTGAGATTTTTCTTATTTCCTGAGGAAAGCTTGAATTACTAACCTCCCTCTGAAAACTGCTTTTAGTGCATCCCATAGATTTTGGATTATTGTGTTTTCATTTTCGTTTGTTGCCATGATCTTAATTTTCTGAATATTGAGTTTTAAGCCAACGTTTTCACTCTCCTCTTTCACTTACATCAAGAGGCTCTTTAGTTGTTCTTCACTTTCTGCCATAAAGGTGGTGTAATCTGCATATTTGAGGTTATTGATATTTCTCCTGGCGATCTTGATTCAAGCTTGTGCTTCATCCAGCCCAGTGTTTCTCATGATGTACTCTGCATATAAGTTAAATAAACAGGGTGACAATATACAGCCTTGACATTCTCCTTTTCCTATTTGGAACCAGTCTGTTGTTCCATGTCCAGTTCTAACTGTTGCTTCCTGACCTGCATACAGATTTCTCAGGAAGCAGGTCAGGTGGTTTGGTATTCCCATCTCTCTAACAATTTTCCACAGTTTATTGTGATCCACACAGTCAAAGGCTTTGGAATAGGCATTAAAGCAGAAATAGATGTTTATCTGGAACTCTATTGCTTTTTTGATGATTCAGCGGATGTTGGCTATTTGCTCTCTGGTTGGAAGTTCATGGTTCATACACTATTGAGGCCTGGCTTGGAGAATTTTGAGCATTACTTTACTAGCATGTGAGATGAGTGCAATTGTGCCATAGTTTGAGCATTCTTTGGCATTGCCTTTCTTTGGGATTGGAATGAAAACTGACCTTTTCCAGTCCTGTGGCCACTGCTGAGTTTTCCAAATGTTCTGGCATATTGAGTGCAGCACTTTCACAGCATCATCTTTCAGGATTTGAAATAGCTCCACTGGAATTCCATCACCTCCACTAGCTTTATAGTGATGCTTCCTAAGTCCCACTTGACTTCACATTCCAGGATATCTGGCTCGAGGTGAGTAATCACACCATCATCTTCATCTGGGTCATTAAGAAAGTTTTTGTTTAGTTCTTCTATGTATTCTTGCCACCTCTTAATATATTCTGCTTCTGTTAGGTCCCTACCATTTCTGTCCCTTATTGTGCCCATCTTGGCATGAAATGTTCTCTTGGTATCTCTAATTTTCTTTTTTTTGTTATTTTTATTTGTAATGTTATTGATGTATAGTTGACATACAATATTATACTGGTTTTAAGTATAAAACTCATGATTCATCATTTGTATACATTGTGCAGTGATTACAACAATAAGTTTAGTTATCCTGTGCCACCATACAAAGTAATACAATAATATTAACTACAATTCCTATGCTGTATGTTACATCCCCATGACATGTTTTTTTAAATTTTTATTTATTTATTTATTTATTTTTATTTTACTTTACTTTACAATATTGTATTGGTTTTGCCATACATCAACATGAATCCGCCACGGGTGCACATGAGTTCCCCATCCTGAACCCCCGTCCCACCTCCCTTTCCATACCATCTCTCTGGGTCATCCCAGTGCACCAGCCTCAAGCATCCTATATCCTGCATCAAACCTAGACTGGCGATTCATTTCTTACATGATATTATACATCTTTCAATGCCATTCTCCCAAATCATCCCACCCTCTCCCTCTCCCACAGAGTCCAAAAGTCTGTTCTATACATCTGTGTCTTTTTTGCTGTCTCGCATACAGGGTTATCGTTACCATCTTTCTAAATTCCATATATATGTGTTACTATACTGTATTGGTGTTTTTCTTTCTGGCTTACTTCACTCTGTATAATCGGCTCCAGTTTCATCCACCTCATTAGAACTGATTCAAATGTATTCTTTTTAATGGCTGAGTAGTACGCCATTGTGTGTATGTACCACAGCTTTCTTATCCATTCATCTGCTGATGGACATCTAGGTTGCTTCCATGTCCTGGCTATTATAAACAGTGCTGTGATGAACATTGGGGTACACGTGTCTCTTTCAGTTCTGGTTTCCTCGGTGTGTATGCCCAGCAGTGGGATTGCTGGGTCATAAGGCAGTTCTATTTGCAATTTTTTAAGAAATCTCCACACTGTTCTCCATAGTGGCTGTACTAGTTTGCATTCCCACCAACAGTGTAAGAGGGTTCCCTTTTCTCCACACCCTCTCCAGCATTTATTGCTTGTAGACTTTTGGATCGCAGCCATTCAGACTGGCGTGAAATGGTACCTCATTGTGGTTTTGATTTGCATTTCTCTGATAATGAGTGATGTCGAGCATCTTTTCATGTGTTTGTTAGCCATCTGTATGTCTTCTTTGGAGAAATGTCGATTTAGTTCTTTGGCCCAGTTTTTGATTGGGTCGTTTATTTTTCTAGAATTGAGCTGCATAAGTTGCTTGTTTATTTTTTGAGATTAGTTCTTTATCAGTTGCTTCATTTGCTATTATTTTCTCCCATTCTGAAGGCTGTCTTTTCACCTTGCTTATAATTTCCTTTGTTGTGCAGAAGCTTTTAATTTTAATTAGATCCCATTTGTTTACTTTTGCTTTTATTTCCAATATTCTGGGAGGTGGGTCATAGGGGATCCTGCTGTGATTTATGTTGGAGAGTGTTTTGCCTGTTCTCCTCTAGGAGTTTTATAGTTTCTGGTCTTACATTTAGATCTTTAATCCATTTTGAGTTTATTTTTGTGTGTGGTGTTAGAAAGTGTTCTAGTTTCATTGTTTTACAAGTAGTTGACCAGTTTTCCCAGCAACACTTGTTAAAGAGATTGTCCTTAATCCATTGTATATTCTTGCCTCCTTTGTCAAAGATAAGGTGTCCATATGTGCATAGATTTATCTCTGGGCTTTCTATTTTGTTCCATTGATCTCTATTTCTGTCTTTGTGCCAGTACCATACTGTCTTGATGACTGTGGCTTTGTAGTAGAGCCTGAAGTCAGGCAGGTTGATTCCTCCAGTTCCATTCTTATTTCTCATGATTGCTTTGGCTATTCGAGGTTTTTTGTATTTCCATATAAATTGTGAAATTATTTTTTCTAGCTCTGAAAAATACCATTGGTAGCTTGATAGGATTGCATTGAATCTATAAATTGCTTTGGGTAGTATACTCATTTTCAGTATATTGATTCTTCCGATCCATGAATATGGTATATTTCTCCATCTGTTAGTGTCCTCTTTGATTTCTTTCACCAGTGTTATAGTTTTCTATATATAGGTCTTTAGTTTCTTTAGGTAGATATATTCCTAAGTATTTTATTCTTTTCATTGCAATGGTGAATGGAATTGTTTCCTTAATTTCTCTTTCTATTTTCTCATTATTAGTGTAGAGGAATGCAAGGGATTTCTGTGTGTTGATTTTATATCCTGCAACTTTACTGTATTCATTGATTAGCTCTAGTAATTTTCTGGTGGAGTCTTTAGGGTTTTCTATGTAGAGGATCATGTCATCTGCAAACAGTGAGTTTTACTTCTTCTTTTCCAATTAGGATTCCTTTTATTATTATTTTTTTTCTGCTCTGATTGCTGTGGCCAAAATTTCCAAAAGTATGTTGAATAGTAGTGGTGAAAGTGGGCACCCTAGTCCTGTTCCGACTTTAGGGGAAATGCTTTCAATTTTTCACCATTGAGGATAATGTTTGCTGTGGGTTTGTCATATATAGCTTTTATTATGTTGAGGTATGTTCCTTCTATTCCTGCTTTCTGGAGAGTTTTTATCATAAATGGGTGTTGAATTTTTCAAAGGCTTTCTCTGCATCTATTGAGATAATCATATGGCTTTTATTTTTCAATTTGTTAATGTGGTGTATTACATGGATTGATTTGCAGATATTGAAGAATCCTTGCATCCCTGGGATAAAGCCCACTTGGTCATGGTGTATGATCTTTTCAATGTGTTGTTGGATTCTGATTGCTAGAATTTTGTTAAGGATTTTTGCATCTATGTTCATCAGTGATATTGGCCTGTAGTTTTCTTTTTTTGTGCCATCTTTGTCAGGTATTGGTATTAGGATGATGGTGGCCTCATAGAATGAGTTTGGAAGTGTACCTTCTTATGCAATTTTCTGGATGAGTTTGAGTAGGATAGGTGTTAGCTCTTCTCTAAATTTTTGATAGAATTCAGCTGTGAAGCCATTTGGACATGGGCTTTTGTTTGCTGGAAGATTTCTGATTACAGTTTCAATTTCCGTGCTTGTGATGGGTCTGTTAAGGTTTTCTGTTTCTCCCTGGTTCAGTTTTGGAAAGTTGAACTTTTCTAAGAATTTGTCCATTTCTTTCAAGTTGTCCATTTTATTGGCATATAATTGCTGATAGCAGTCTCTTATGATCCTTTGTATTTCTGTGTTGTCTGTTGTGGTCTCTCCATTTTCATTTCTAAGTTTATTGATTTGATTTTTCTCCCTTTGTTTCTTGATGAGTCTGGCTAATGGTTTATCAATTTTATTTATCCTTTCAAAGAACCAGTTTTTGGCTTTGTTGATTTTTGCTATGGTCTCTTTTGTTTCTTTTGCATTTATTTCTGCCCTCATTTTTAAGATTTCTTTCCTTCTACCAACCTTGGGGTTCTTCATTTCTTCCGTTTCTAGTTGCTTTAGGTGTAGAGTTAGGTTATTTATTTGACTTTTTTCTTGTTTCTTGAGGTATGCCTGTACTGCTATGAACTTTTGCCCTAGCACTACTTTTACAGTGTCCCACAGGTTTTGGGTTGTTGTGTTTTCATTTTCATTCGTTTCTATGCATATTTTGATTTCTTTTTTTATTTCTTCTGTGATTTGTTGGTTATTCAGCAACGTGTTGTTCAGCTTCCATATGTTGGAATTTTTAATAGTTTTTCTCCTGTAATTGAGATCTAATCTTACTGCATTATGGTCAGAAAAGAAGCTTGGAGTGATTTAAATTTTTTTGAGTTTACCAAGGCTAGATTTACGGCCCAGGATGTGATCTATCCTGGAGAAGGTTCTGTGAGCACTTGATAAAAAGGTGAAATTCATTGTTTTGGGGTGAAATGTCCTATCAATATCAATTAGGTCTAACTGGTCTATTGTATCATTTAATGTTTGTGTTTCCTTGTTAATTTTCTGTTTAGTTGATCTATCCATAGATGTGAGTGGGGTATTAAAGTCTCCCACTATTATTATGTTAGTGTTAATTTCCCCTTTCATACTTGTTAGCATTTGCCTTACATATTGCTGTGCTCCTATATTGGGTGCATATATATTTATAATTGTTATATCTTCTTCTTGGATTGATCCTTTGATCATTATGTAGTGTCCTTCTTTGTCTCTTTTCACAGCCTTTGTTTTAAAGTCTATTTTATCTGATATGAGTATTGCTACTCCTGCTTTCTTTTGGTCTCTATTTGCATGGGATATCTTTTTCTAGCCCTTCACTTTCAGTCTATATGTGTCCCCTGTTTTGAGGTGGGTCTCTTGTAGACAACATATATAGGCGTCTTGCTCTTGTATCCATTCAGCCAGTCTTTGTCTTTTGGTTCGGGCATTCAACTCATTGACGTTTAAGGTAATTACTGATAAGTATGATCCTGTTGCCATTTACTTTATTGTTTTGGGCTCGAGTTTATCACCCTTTTGGTGTTTCTTGTCTAGAGAAGATCCTTTCTTAGCATTTGTTGGAGAGCTGGTTTGGTGGTGCTGAATTCTCTCAGCTTTGCTTGTCTGTAAAGCTTTTGATTTATCCTTCATATTTGAATGAGATCCTTGCTGGGTACAGTAATCTGGGCTGTAGGTTATTTTCTTTCATTACTTTAAGTATGTCCTGCCCTTCCCTCCTGGCCTGAAGAGTTTCTATTGAAAGATCAGCTGTTATCCTTATGGGAATCCCCTTGTGTGTTATTTGTTGTTTTTCCCTTGATGCTTTTAATATTTGTTCTTTGTGTTTGATCTTTGTTAATTTGATTAATATGTGTCTTGGGGTGTTTTACCTTGGGTTTATCCTGTTTGGGACCCACTGGGTTTCTTGGACTTGGGTGATAATTTCCTTCCCCATTTTAGGGACGTTTTCAACTATTATCTCTTCAAGTATTTTCTCATGGTTTTTCTTTCTGTCTTCTTCTTCTGGGACTCCTATGACTCGAATATTGGGGCATTTAACATTGTCCCAGAGGTCTCTGAGGTTGTCCTCATTTCTTCTAATTCGTGTTTCTCTTTTCCTCTGTTTCATTTATTTCTACCATTGTATCTTCTACCTCACTTATCATATCTTCTGCCTCCGTTATTCTACCTTTGGTTCCCTCCAGAGTGTTTTAGATCTCATTTATTGCATTATTCATTATATATTGACTCTTTTTTATTTCTTCTAGGTCCTTGTTAAACCTTTCTTGCATCGTCTCAATCCTTGTCTCCAGGCTATTTATCTGTAACTCCAATTTGTTTTCAAGATTTTGGATCATTTTCGCTATTATTATTCAGAATTCTTTATCAGGTAGACTCCCTATTTCTTCCTCTTTTGCTTGGTTTGGTGTGCATTTATCCTGTTCCTTTTCCTGCTGGGTATTTCTCTGTCTTTTCTTCTTGTTTATATTGCTGTGTTTGGGGTGGCCTTTTTGTATTCTGGCAGTTTGTGGTTCCTGTTTATTGTGGAGGTTCCTCACTGTGGGTGGGGTGAACGGGTGGCTTGTCAAGGTTTCCTGGTTAGGGAAGCTTGTGTTGGTGTTCTGATGGGTGGAGCTGGATTTCTTCTCTGTGGAGTGCAGTGAAGTGTCCAGTAATGAGTTTTAAGATGTCAATGTGTTTGGTGTGACTTTGGGCAGCCTGTATATTGAGGCTCAGGGTTATGTTCCTGTGTTGTTGGAGAATTTGCGTGGTAAGTCTTGCTGTGGAGCTTGTTGGCCCTTGAGTGGTGCTTGGTTTCAGTGTAGGTATGGTGGCGTTTGATAAGCTCCTATTGATTAATGTTCCCTGGATTCAGGAGTTCTCTGGTGTTCTCAGGATTTGGACTTAAAGTTACTGCCTCTGGTTTTCAGTCTTATTCTTACAGTAGCCTGAAGACTTCTCCATCTATACAGCACTGATGATAAAATATCTAGGTTAATGATGAAGTGTTTCTCCACTGTGAGGGACACCCGTAGAGGTACACAAAGTTACATGGAGAAGAGAAGAAGGAGGAGGGAGATAGAGGTGACCAGGATGAGAAGAGGGGGAATCAAAAGGGGAGAGAGCAAGCTAGCCAGTAATCACTTCCCCATGTGCTCTCCACAATCTGGATCCCTCAGAGACGTTCATGGAGTTACACAGAGAAGAGAAGAGGGAGGAAGGAGACAGAGGTGGCCAGGAGGATAAAAGGGGGAATCGAAAGGAGAGAGACAGATCCAGCCAGTAATCAGTTCCTTAAGTGTTCTCCACAGCCGGGAACACACAAGGAGATTCACCTAGTTGGGTAGAGAAGAAAAGGGGGAGGCGGAAGATAGAGGCAACCTGGTGGAGAAAAAGGAGAGTCCAGAGGGGGAGAGAGCAATCAGGCCAGTGATCTCACTCCCAAGGAAAAATGGGTACTGAAGATTGGGTTCTTAAGGGTACAAAGCTGATAACAGATACCAAAAAGCAAGGATTAAAAATCTTGAGTAGAGGTTAGATTCTCAAAAATACAATATTAAAAAAACAAAAACGAAACCAAAAGAAAAACAAAAGAAAAACACAAAGTCACAGAAATTATAAAATATATATATATATATGAAATTTGCTTTAAAAATAGGGTCTTTCTTTTTTTTTTGCAAAGTGATAGTACGTTATAAAAATGGAAATTAAAGGAGTAATGGAGACTTAAAAGTAACAAAAAATAAAATAATAAAATTAAAACAAAAAAATTTTAATAAAAAAATGATAATAGTAAAAATATATCTAAGACTTTCCCTGGAGCTGTTGTGGACAGTGTGGGGTCAGTTCATTTTCAGATAGTTCCTTGGTCCGGCTTTTACTTCTCACTGTCTATAGGCCCCTTCCTATGTAGTCAGTGCTAACTACAGGGTTTTAATCTATTGCACCTGCCACTTCCAAAGCGGTTCCCTCTGTTTATGTTAGCTTCTGCTGTTTGCTGGTCTCTTCAGTGTCTAATTTCCACCCTGACACAAGGGGTGCTGTGGTGGTCACTTTTTTTTTTAGGCTTGCTTGTTCAGTCGTGCTTTGGGGAGGCAGGAACACTGCAAACAAATATTACTGGCGTGTGTTCACAGTGATTCAGCCACACTGGATTTGCTCTTCTCATGGTGTATGTGCTTTCCCAGTCTACACTGCTCAGACTCTAGGTTGCTTTGCCAGGAACTGTCTGATGCAGGCCGTGGTTTGCATGCACTTCTCAGGTCTAAGCTGCTCAGGTTCAGGTTCTTGGGTACTCCGCAAAGGTGCAGACTTGATTGGGCCTGAGTTTTGCACCCGTCCCAGGTCTGAGCAGCTCAGGTGACCAGGTCCTTGGCACGCGTAGTTGCCCCCAGTTGAAGGCTGCGACTTATCGCCTCCCTTGTCCTCACTCGGTTTTCTGGGTGTACAACGGGCACGCCTTCTCTCTTCTGGGAAGCTGATCTCTGGCTGCGACCCTCCTGGCAGATGTCGACCGTCCAGAATCCCAAAAAGTCTTGGTTAGCAACGATGTCTGCTTGCGGTTTGGTATAGGATGGCTCTCTGGGGCCGTGATTGCCCCCTTCCAGCTCTGGCTGCCCTCGCCTGCCTGTCTTGGGTGGGGGATGGGCCAGTCCACAGCCGGCTAGCTCTGCTCAGTCCTTTGTTCTGTGAGCGTGCCTGGTGGTGGTTAGGGCTTTTTGCGGGATTGCGGGATAGCTATCCCACAGTCTGGGTTGCTATCTCAAGCTCGGTCCCTCAGATTACCCTCAGGGCATTCAGGCCCAGTCCTTATCCTAAGCAATGCCACCCACTCCTCCCTGTCCCTCCCCTGCTTGGTGGTGAGGCATGCGAGCCAGCCTCTGGGCTGTCACACCGCTGGGAATTGCTGTTTGGCACGTAATCTGTGGGTTTTAATTAATTAATTTATTTTTTCTCCCTGTTATTTTGCCCTCTGAGATTCCAAGGCTCCCCACAAACCCACTGGAGAGAGTATTTCCTGGTGTTTGGAAACTTCTCTCTTTTTTAAGACTCCCTTCCCCGGACGGATCTCCGTCCCTACCTCTTTTGTCTCTCTTTTTATCTTTTATATTTTATCCTACCTCCTTTCGAAGACAAGGGGCTGCTTTTCTGGGTGCCTGATGTCCTCTGCCAGCATTAAGAAGTTGTTCTGTGGAATTTGCTCGGTGCTCAAATGTTCTTTCGATGAATTTGTAGGGGAAAAAGTGGTCTTCCCGTCCTATTCCTCCGCCATCTTAGGACCTCCCCCTCTAATTTTCTTGAAGAGAGTTGTAGTCTTTCCCATTCTATTGTTTTTCTCTATTTCTTTGCATTGATTGCTGAAGAAGTCTTTCTTATCTCTCCTTGCTATTCTTTGGAACTCTGCATTCAAATAGGTATATCTTTCCTTTTCTCCTTTGTCTTTTGCTTCTCTTCTTTTCATAGCTATTTCTAAGGCCTTCTTACACAACCATTTTGCCTTTTTCATTTTTTTGCCTTGGGGATGGTCTCGATCCCTGCCTCCTGTACAATGTCACAAACCTCCATCCATAGTTCTTCAGGCACTCTATCAGATCTAATCCCTTGAATCTATTTGTCACTTCCACTGTACAATCATAAGGAATTTAATTTAGGTCATATTTGAACGGTGTAGTGCTTTTCCCTACTTTCTTCAATTTAAGTCCGAATTTGCCAATAAGGAGTTTATGGTCTGTGCCACAGTCAGCTCCCAGTCTTGTTTTTGCTGACTATATAGAACTCCTCTGTCTTTGGCTGCAAAGAATATAATTGGTCTGATTTTGGTATTGACCATCTGGTGATGTTCATGTGCAGAATCTTCTTTTGTGTTGTTTGAAGAGGGTGTTTGCTATGACCAGTGCATTCTCTTGGCAAAACTCTGTTAGCCTTTGCCCTGCTTCATTTTGTACTCCAGGGCCAAATTTGCCTGTTATTCCAGGTATCTCTTGACTTTCTACTTTTGCATTCCAGTCCCCTATAATGAAAAGGACACCTTTTTTTTTTTTTTTTTTTTTTTTTGGTGTTAGTTCTAGAAGGTCTTGTAGGTCTTCATAGAACCGTTCAACTTCAGCTTCTTCTGCATTACTGGTCAGGGCATAGACTTGGATTACTGTGATATTGAATGGTTTGCCTTGGAAATGAACAGAGATCATTCTGTCCTTTTAGAGATTTCATCCACGTACTTCATTTCGGACTCCTTTGTTGACCATGATGGCTATTCCATTTCTTTTGAGGGATTCCTGCCCACAGTAGTAGATATAATGGGCATCCAAGCTAAATTCACCTATTCCAGTCCACCTTAGTTCACTGATTCCTAAAATGTCGACATTCCTAAAATGTCAACGTGTATTCTGCTGCTTTTGGATGGGATGCTCTATTAGTCCATTAAGTCTAATATGTCATTTGAGGTCAGTGTTTCCTTATTGATTTTCTGTCTGGATGATCTGTCCGTTGATGTAAGTGGGGTGTCAAAGTCCTGAATATCATGTTTACTGTCAGTTTGTCCTTTATGTTTGTTAGTATGTACTGTATGTATTTTAGGTGCTCTTATGTTGGGCGCCTATGTATTTACAGTTGTTACATCTTGAGTTGATTCTATGTTCATTATGTAATGTCTGTCTCTTGTTATGGTCTCTGTTTGAAAGACTAGTTTATCTGATACAGGTGTTGCTACCCCAGCTTTCTTCTGATTTACATTTGCATGGGATACCTTTTTCCATCCTCTCACTTTTTGTCTGAGTATTTAGATCTGAAGGGAGACTCCTGTAAGCAGCATGTATGTGGGATTTGTTTCTGTGTCCAGTCAGCCACTCTGTGTCTTTTAATTGAAGCATTTATTCCATTTATATTTAAAGTAATTATTGGTAGGTATATATTTACTGCCATTTTGTTAATTCTTTTCTTTTTGTTTTTTTCTTCTTCTTTGCTCTCTTCCTTTGTGATTTGATGGCTTTCTTTAGTGTTATGTTTGGATTCCTTTTTCTTTTGTTGTATGTGTGTCTGTTATAGATTTCTGGTTTGTGGTTACCATGAGGTTTATATAGATAGTGTATTTGGTTATACTTAGATATATATATGTATATGTATTCTTTTTCAAATTCTTTTCCATTCCAGTTTATTATAAGATATTGAATAACTTTCCCTGTGCTATACAGTAAATCCTATTGTTTATCTATTTATATATGGTAGTGTGCATCTGTTAATCCTATACTCCCAACTTATTCCCCCTCCTCAGCAACCATAAATTTATTTTCTACCTCTGTGAATGTGTTTCTGTTTTGTAAAAAAGTTCATTTGTACTGTTTTTTGATTCTGCATGTAAGTGATATCTTATAATGTTTGTCGTTGTTGGAATTAATTCACTTTGCCTAATACTATCCAGGTGCACCCATATACATACCACATCTTTATCCATTCATCTGTTGATGAACACTTAGAGTGCTTCCGTGTTTTAGCTATTGTAAACAGTGCCACTGTGAACATTGGTGTATGTGTATCTTTTCTAATTAGAATTTTGCTCTTTTCTAGGTATATGCCCACATGTGGGATGAGCAGTGTTGAGAATCTTTTCATGTGCCTGATGGCCATCTCTATGTCTTCTTTGAAGAAATGTCTGGGCTTAATTTCCAAAATACAGAAATAGCTCATACAACTTAATAACAACAGCAACAAAAACCCAACCCAATCAAAACATGGGCAGAAGACCAAAACAGAGATTTCTCCAAAGAAGACATGTGTGTGTATGTGCACATTTGTGTCCAACTCTTTGTGACCCCATGGATTCTTGTCTTGGAAATTCCATGCACAGAGAAGCCTGACAGGCTACAGTCCCGTACATTCACAATGAGTCAAACACGATAGAGCACATATGTGCCCACACATGCACACATGTCTTCTGGAGAAATGTCAATTTAGGTCTTCTCATTTTTTGATTGGGTTGTTTTTTGTCGTTGTTATTGAGTTGTATGAGCTGTTTGCATATTTTGAAAATTAAGCTCATGTCGATTGCATCATTCGCAAATACTTTCTTCTGTTTCATAAACTTGTGGACTTTCATTTTCTTTATGGCTTCCTTTGCTGTGTAAAAGCTTATAACTTTACTTTTTATTCTTTTCTCATTTGTGTTAATACCCTTTTCTTTTTTGCTTAGAGAAGTTCCTTTAACATTTCTTGTAAAGCATGTTTTGTGTTGAACACTTAGCTTTTGCTTGTCTCTAAAAGTCGTCTTCAACTCTGAATGATAGCTTTTCCAGGTAGAGTATTCTTTGTTGTAGGTTTTTCCCCTTTGATCACATTAAATATACTGTGTCACTTTCTCTGGTCATCAGAGCTGTATGCTCCAGGAGTGCTTTCTATATGGGCTGCATGAGCCCTTCTTTTGTGGTGTGCTGACTACCATGGGTGGACCCCTGGTCTGTTGGTTACCAGGCATCGCCTAGTGCATAGGCTGCTGGCCCACTGGTATTTGGGGCTGGGTCCTGGGACCTCTGGTGGGCAAGTGTGGTTCTTGGGTGACTGGGGACTCAAAAGCTCCTATGGCAAATGACTTGTTGGTGAGTGAGTCTGTGTCCCTGCCTGGCTAGCTGGTTGGTTTGGGGTGCACCAGGATTAATGCCAATAGACTGGTGGGAGGGCTGGGTCACAGTACTGATAATCTAGAGGGAGGATTTCAAAATGGCCCTTGCCAGCAGCAGAGTCTCCATGGTCCAACGAGCACCTTAAAATGGGTGCTGCCAGCATCTGTGTCCCCAGGGTGAGCTGTAGTTGTTTCCTGCCTCTTCAGGAGATTCCCCAGATCAACAGGTAGGTCTGACCGAGGCTCCTTTCAAATCACTGCTTCTGCCCTCGGTCCCGGAGCATGTGAGATTTGGGGTTCAACCTTTCAGAGTGGAGTCTCAATTTCTCACAGCTCCTGGGTCTCCTGAAAGGAAGCCCTGCTGGCCTTCAAAGCCAAATATTCTGCGAGCTTATCTTCCCAGCTCAGAACCCCAGGCTAGGAAATCTAGTGTGCTCAGACCCCTTGCTTCTTGTGGTGAATCTCTTCAATTATAATTATCCTCCTGTATATCGGTTGCTTGGTGGCTCAGATGATTAAGAATCCACCTGCAATGCAGAAGACCTGGGTTTGACTCCTGGGTTGGGAAGATCCCCTGGAGGAGGGCTTGGCAATCGACTCCAGTTTTCTTGCTTGGAGAATCGCCATGGACAGAGAAGCCTGGTGGGCTACAGTCCATGGTGTCCCAAAGAGTGGGACACAGCTGAGCGACTAAACCCAGCACATATGGGTTGCCGACCTGTGAGTGTGAGGCTTGACTATACTCCTTCTCCACCCTACCTGTCCGTCTTATCGTGTCTTCTTCTTTATATCTGTAGTTGTGGAAGATCTTGTCTGCTCATCTTTCAGGTCATTCTCATCAATAGCCTCTCTATATATAGTTGTAATTTTGGTGTGCCCAAGGGAGGATGTAAGCTCAGAGTTTTCTTACGCTGTTATCTTGGCTACTCTCTGAGTAAATATTTTAAATAGTGAGAAATGTAAACGTATATTTCATTTCATGCATAATGTCAAATGCTGAATATTTGTAATTATTCCCCCTCAGACAGGAGCTTGCAAGACACATGGGAGTGACTGAAGATAGAATGCAGGTGAGTAAACTGGAAAAAAGCACTTTGGTGTAACAGCCATTCTAAAACCCACTTCAGGAACTGGATCCTTTGTCCTGGACATTCTCACATTGGTTTGTTTTTGTAGCCTTCACTATGTTTGGGAAGTAAGATTGGAACTTCTGGGACTTTGGGGCCAGAATATATACCTCTTCAGTAAAGTAAACTCCTTCTAACACTGATATCCTTTAGGGGGCAATTTTCTGTGGACTCAGGTTGGGACTGAGTCTGACTTGGGAATTATTCAAATTAATATGCCAGATAGCTGGGTTATAAGAGGGTCCACCCCTTGAGTGGCAACTCACTCCAATATTCTTGCCTGGAGAATCCCCATGGACAGAGGAGCCTGGTGGGCTACAGTCCATGGGGTCACAAAGAGTCGGACATGACTGAGTGACTAAGCACACAAGGGGGTCCAAGTATACTAAATTATTTAAAATATTTAAGCCAGGCACCAGCTCTTTCTGCAAGGAGTGAATTTTCAAGTATTCAGGCATTTGAATAAGGGAATAATTCACCTCAGGATGCAACATATGAGCAACAAATGTACGTTTAGTTTAGCTGAGACTGATGGGGAGGGGGATAATTTAAAATTCCAAGTGCCCGATCCTTCTGCTGTTGTTTTTGTGTGTTTGGTAGAGCAACGCAGGAGACACAAGAAACGTGGGGTCCATCCTTATTTTAGGAAGACCTCCTGGAGTAGGAAATGGCAACCTGCTTCAGTATTCCTGCCTGGAAAATACCATGGAAAGAGGAGCTTGGCAGGCTCTGTGGGGTCACAGAGTCAGACACAACTGAACACACACATACTCACACTCACAACAGTGTAGAGTTTCAGCTGTAAATTTTAATTTTCTGAAATTGTTTGAAGTGCAGCCTGAAAACATTCCTAACATAGTAGGTTGTGCATTATGATGAAGGAAAGGTTTGCAGCCCTTAGGAATTTGTCTAAATATATATATTTTAAAAAGTTGAGTAAATTTCCACTGACCTAGAAAGGTGAGTTTGAGAAAATTGGACACTATTACTATATTTATTGGAGATACTGCATATATGCAACATTATGAAACTACCAGATGTATGAGTGAATATTATTTTGAGCAATTTCCAATGTCTAAGGATTTTTTTCTGCCCTTTTCATACTATTTTTAGGGATTGGTTTTGAAGAATTTCTCTCTGATGGTCCATGGTCCATGGCTCTCAGCCATGGACTTGTGTTAATTTGTGTTAACATTACTTGTGTTAATTTGAAGTACTTGCCCATTTACTTAGATGGTAATGACTACTTGGTACCTCCAGGCACAGAAACTGAATATTTGTTCTTAGAACAGAGTAAGTTGTATCAAGGGAATATTTTTTTAAAGTAGAAAATTAAGAAAGGAAGGAAGAAAAATCAGGAAGGTTTTATTATTTGCTTTGCTGCAGAGCCCCTGTGTGAAGGCAGTGATGGATGCGGGCTGCAGACCTGGTGGGGGTGGGGGTGGGGGGCCTGGAAAGCAAGGCTGGGAGCCTAAGGCCAGGGCTGGGCTCACAGTCAGGTCTGGCCAGGGCTTGGGAGGTCTGGGCCTCTGCTCTCTCATGAAGGCAAAGCAAGCTCACTGGGAAAGGAAACCTGAAGTTTTGGTGACATGCTTCTCCTGGGTTTACATAGTGGTCTCTTAGTGGAGTTTGGAAGGGAAAAGGATGCACATGAAACAAATAAGGGAAAAGAGAGAATGTTCCCATCTATTTCCAAATTCTATGGCACGAATTTCCCAAAGAACTATTTAATGGACACCTCCCCTTGTTTTCACAGACAGCAAGAGTTACTCTATGAAAGCAGTACTGGGATTATGGAAGTAGTAGCCGACAGTATTTCAGTTAGCCAGTTTTGCATTTTGCTTATCTTTATGCAGATTTGATCCTTGGTACAGTCTATCCCCCGCTCCAAAATGAGCTCTATTAATGTGGCTCCTTAAGACTATATATTCATGCATCAGAAGGGCCCAGATACTAAGATGGGAGAGGAAAAATGAGGTGATAGACAGAGGCCTTTGGTTTCAAGTAAAATTTGCAGAGTGAAAACATCCAAAAATGTTAAATATGATGTAATTCCAATAACTGAGATGCTGAGGGAGCAGTGGCACCCACAGCACAGGTTTTTCTTTCAGTTGTTTAAAGTTGGCTCGTATTTCGGAAGGAGCCATTTTGTGAATCCTGACCCACGTGTTTGTCAATTCTCTTCCTAATATGCAGGTTGCATGCTCTTGCCTTAATCATGAGGGGACAATGAGGCTCTCCTGGTTGAGTGGCAGCGTCTAGAGAGCAGGGCTATGCTGGGCACCAGAGACTCTGGTCCAAGGTCCTGCAGCTGCACCCAGAGCAGAGGGAGCTGACTGGGTCATGAGCCTGGGCAAATTTGGAGGGTGGGGCAGGGTGGAGAGTGCAGAGCTGAGAAAGACAACAGTGGTTGCGTCCTCCCCGCCATCTCTTGGCTGGCCAAGACTTTAAGAATGTTAGTCAATTTGGGCCAAGTTTGTTCCATGGACAGAGGAGCCTGGCAGGCTGCAGTCCATAGGGTCGCCCAGAGTCGGACAGGACTGAAGCCACTAAGCAGCAGCAGCAGCAGCAGCAGCAGCAGCAGTCTAAACCTCTCGATCTGCAGTCTAGTACTAAGGCAGTGTCCAGGGCTTCAACTCCATTGTTGTCAGCAGATGAGCCACAGAGTCCCTGGGCCCCCACGACCAAACCTCACTGGCAACACCAGCTCCGTCTCTATAACCGTCCCAGCGGTCCCTGAGGACAGTTTTTATTTACAAATCCAGCCCGTGCCTATTGATTACTTACTGTGAACCAAAGATGGGTCATTCAAAATGGGTTCCATTCCTCTCAGTATGATTTTAAAAGGCACCCACTTTATCATGTACTCAACTTCCTCCATCATGAAGGTGCACCTGCCCAGTGAGTGGGGTTAGTGGCAGGAATCGTAATAGGTGGGAGGAGAGACAAGGTGAGAAGCCAGTCCAGAGCCAGGCTCACTTGCTGGGGATGGGGTTGGGGGTGCTGAGGAGATGGCCTTTAAGTAAATGTCCTAAAAAATTTTAACCAGAAGGAAATAGCCTCTTCTCCTGGTGTAGTTTCCCATCTTCAAATCACCAAGATTTCCCTGCTCCCATTTTTTCCTGTCTGACATTAACTGGTCCATGTACTAACCCAGCCCCCGTTTCTCTCTGATTGGAGGTGTGGTTTAAGCAAAGAAGGGCCAAGTGGAGGAAATATCAGAGAACACTGAGGTTCAGAGATGCGCCGCCTCTGCTCCTGGCCCACCATGTGGTCAGCAACTGGGGTGGACCCTGCAACACCATCCTCATTCAGGAGCCGATTTGGGTCTGGGTCCTTCTGGAGCCGATACCCCTGGAGCTGATGCCCTTGCCGCCCATGCCCCCCAGGCTGCCCCTGATGCCCATGCTGCCCTTACCCCCGCTGTTTCTGCTTCCTCTGCCCTGGATTCTTCCACCCTCCATTCGCTCTGGCTGCCCTCACATGGCCTTGCCTGGTCCCCTACCACCGGTGGCCTTTCTGTAGCCCTGTTTCCTCTTGAATGGTCTCCGTGACAGCTTTGTCGAAAGTGCCTTTGAGCCAGATTGAAGTTCTGATACCTCACCATCAAGCATACAAGGCCTTCCAAGTGCTTGCCAAGTGTGTTACATACATGTGCCAAGTCATTGACCCACTCTTATAGGGCACGTTTTCTGTATTTTCAATAAAGTTGTGAATTCTCTGCATATTTGTTCTGTGTGTCACATGGGGTTAGTGCATCTGATGGAAACTGCTGATCCACAGTCACCATCAGTAGGCCACACAGATCTCTGAAGTTTCCCAGGTACCCAGGAGGGGTGTACAACCCATCCATTCTCTTCCACCCTCATCTCCAACACCCATGCTCCCCCGACCCTGCACCATTGGGACCACCTAGATGTGCAAGACGGGTGCCTTGAGTCTCCAAGGGAGGAGAGTGTGTTCCAAGGCAGTCCTGAGCCACATTCATGGTGATGAGGTCAGAGGCAAGGACCCCAGGGGCCACTTCTACAGGGGCTGCTCATAGGGCTTTATGGAGGAGAGGGAGCTGGGTGTTCATCTGGTTCTCTCCCAGTTCTCTTCACCACCTTCCCTTTTGTGGAGGATATGCAGGGTGGGGTGGGGGCATAGATAGAAACCACTTTAGCAGCAGGGGGAGTTCCTGGCTCTGTAGAGGAAATGCAAGAGGAAACTGTCTAGGCCAGTGTAAGACTTTTCCCCTCTCCCTCCCCTCTCCCTCCCCTCTCCCCTCTCCCAGAAGTGGAAAACTTAGCCCTCCTTCCCCAGCTCAGAGTTGATCATGTGGCCTTCAGATATATTTTGTCACCTTCAACATCCTGGGGAGAGCCTGGGTTCCAGCTAATTTAATACTGCAAAGAAGGGTCTTGGTTGAGTGCTGCCTGAAGCTAGGAGGAGTGGTCCCTGAGCACTGATTCAGGATAATCACATTATTTAAGAGAAGCAGGAAGACCTTGCCTTTCTTCTTCAAATGGAATTCCCAGGTAGAAACCACCCAGGAAAGGGTATGTGAGGAGGAGAAGGCCATCAGCCAAGTTCCCCTTGTAGCTGGGGGTTGGGGTGGAGGAGGGGATCATTTGCTGGCAGAGGAAGACAGTCTTCTCCAGTTGCCTATCCCAGAGGAAAGAGGGACTTAAGAATGGGGAGGGGGAGCGTCCAGGCACAGAACCTTATGAAACTGGCTCTCTCCAGTCCTTGGCCATGCCAGTTTGCCCAAAGAAAACCACATTAAACTCTGGATTTGAAAATAACAGCATTGGGACTTCTCTGGTGGTTCAGTGGCTGGGACTCTGCACTCCCAATGCTGGGGGCCCAGGTTGGAACATTGGTCAAGGAGCTGGATGCCACACACAGCAACTAAGAGTTCACATGCTGCAACTAAAGAGCCCACATAGCACAGTGAAGATGGAAGATCTCTCCTGCCACAGCAAAGACCCAGTGTGGAAAAATAAATAGAATATTTTTAAAAAACAGATTATTTCTTGCCAGGGTCCAGCCCCGGTGGATCCAGGGTGATTCGAAGGGGAGACGGATAGGCAAGGAAAACTTATGTATTTAGAAAATGTAAGATTAGATTAGGAAGAAATAGTATAGTAGGAAATTTAGGTGGAGAAAAAGAGGCTGAATAACTTGGTTTACGGGGAAAACCAGTAAAACCTCGAGAAGAGGTTTGCACCATCTACGTTAGGCCACCGGCGTTCACTTGAATATCGAAGGGTGCCCCGCCTTAGGCTCCCTTTCACGTGGATCTTAGCAGCCAGGGCAAGTAAGTAAGATGTGGTGAGCCTCCCCGCTCCAGATGGGAACTCAGCCAAGAAAGGGGAGAAAAGAACAACATGGGGAAGCCCAGCATCGGTGCAAGACTCCAAAACTTTATTTTTCAAAATCAGCTTATGTACCCCAAGTTGTACATAAACAGTGGAATATGCAGAGTTATGCAGGGGCAGCAGTCCTGACCCTCATTGAGACCAGGCTTTCTTTTTGCATACCCTCCTGTATACAGAAGGTCTCAGGTGGTTTACATTATCTTCTGGCCAAGAGGCCTATTAACATTTTTCTGGCTCTCTTCCTGGATAATTGTCTATCAACCAAAAAACTCCTTTTCCCTAGAAGTGTTTTTCTTTACTCTGCATACCCTCAAAGTACTACATAAAGTTACATTCCTGTAGAACAAAGGTGCAGTGGGTTATAACAAAGTGCTTAATTCAAAGATCTAATGTTGCTAATACCAGGTCTACTACCTGTTTTTATATATACCAATTATATCTACAAATAAAAGATATGAAAATTTGGCAGCAAGTATTGGCTCAACAAATGAAACCTTTAATCAGTCCTATTCTAATGATTTTGGCTCCTTGGAAGCCCCTACATTCCTAGCTTCCTGTGCCTCCCGCGGTCGGGAGGCCTCAATCACATACACAGCTGTACGAGTCCTGCAGGCAGGCTAGAAAGCCATCAGAGGGGTTTTTGGATTGAAACACCCTTTCAAATGCAGAAGACTAAAGACTTGAGATGACTTTTTCCAGAGTGTGTCAGAAGAGTGGAAAAGCCGAGTACAAAGGCCGGCAGACTTTGGTTTTTTGGGGTACATGCTCAGGAAATACCAGGGGGAAAACCTGAGATCTGACTCGACCTTGCCCATCAGATCTCCGCCACATGACCTTGTCATGGGTGGGATTCTTCACGCTGGCTCCCGGCAATTTCTCTTAAAACAAATAACATTGTGATGGTATCATGATTTTATATATATATCCAAACTTGTCAAACTATATACATTAAATATGTGCATTTTTGTATGTGAAGTAACAACAAGTTGAAATAAATAAAACAACAATGAAGTTTTTGGTAAGTCAAAGTTTGGTAAGCTCTGGCACATTAGTCATATAGTAACTTAATCCTTCAAAGAATGACCCACTTGTTCATTTGGTCATTGTGTCTTGACTTTTGGTAAAAGGATGGCTTTTGATGAGTTGACTTGGAGCCAAATCCAAGATGTCCAAGGCCAAGCCAATGAGGCAGGGTGTTTATTTATGGAAAGGTCCTATATAGAACTCCCTCGTGGAGCCCCGTGCTCCAACATGAGAAGGAAAAGGATGGGATTTTGTTCTCACATATGAGTGAGAGAAATCATTCTTGATCCTCTCTCCTAAGGGCCTTTCCCAGGTGGTGCTAGGGGTAAAGAACTCTCCCAGAGACATAAGAGAGTGGGGTTCTATCCCTGGCTCAGGAAGATCCCCTGAAGGAAGGCATGGCAACCCACTCCAATATTCTTGCCTGGAGAATCCCATGGACAGAGGAGCCTGCTGTGCTACAGCCCATGGGGTCACAGAGAGTTGGACACGACTGAATTGACTTAGCACAGCAGCACGCCCTGTCCTTTCCTAGTTCCTTTTCTCCCTTTACCTTCCTGATGAGAGGCTATTTGGCATAATGGTTGTGAAAGGTCAAGAGCATGGTCAAGTTTGGGGTCTGGGTGATGAATGGGGAGAACCACTGCAGATGACTTTTGAGGAGCCCGCCCTTACTAACCCTCGATACCTTAGTGAAGGCATGATGCATAGAGAGAGGAACATGGAACCATGTATTACCATATGTAAAATAGATAGCCATTGGGAATTTGCTTTATGACTCAGGGAACTCAAACAGGGGCATCATAACAACCTAGAGGGGTGGAATGGGGAGGGAGGTGGGAGGGAGATTCAAGAGGGAGGGGACATATGTACACCTATGGCTGATTCATGTTGATGTTGGGCAGAAACCAACAGAATACTGTAAAGCAATTATCCTTCAATGAAAAATAAATAAATAACCTGAGTGGCCATCCAACCTGCAAGCAGCTGTGGCATAAGCCTCAGAAGAAGTTTATGAGTCCCTGTTCCCCAGGGTTTTCAGAAGAGTGCTGCTATGGCAACAGCTGATCTATTTCAAATCCTGAAGATGATACTGTGAAAGTGCTGCACTCAATGTGCCAGCAAATTTGAAAATCTCAGCAGTGGCCACAGGACTGGAACAGGTCAGTTTTCATTCCAGTCTCAATGTTCCAACTGCCACTCAATTGCACTCATCTCACATGCTAGCAATGTATTTCTCAAAATTCCCCAAGTTAGGCTTCAACAGTATGTGAACTGAGAACCTCCAGATGTTCAAGCTGGATTTAGAAAAGGCAGAGGAACTAGAGATCAAATTGCCGACATCCATAGGATCATAGAAGAAGCAAGAGGATTCCAGACAAACATCTACTTCTGCTTTATTGGCTATGCCAAAGCCTTTGACTGTGTGGATCACATCAAACTGTGGGAAATTCTTCAAGAGATGGGAATATCAGACCACCTTACCTGCCTCCTGAGACATCTGTAGGCAGATCAAGAAGCAACAGTTAGACCCAGACATGGAACAATGAACTGGTTCCAGATTGGGAAAGGAGTAGATTGTCACCCTGTTTATTTCACTTCTATGCAGAGTACATCATGCGAAATGGGAGGCTGGATGAAACACAAGCTGGAATCAAGATTGCCAGGAGAAATATCAATAACCTCAGATATGCAGGTGACACCACCCCTATGGCTGAGTGAAGAGGAACTAAAGAGCCTCTTGATGAAAATGAAAGAGAAGAGTGAAAAAGCTGGCTTAAAACTCCCCTCTCAAAAAAGGAAGACCATGCCATCACTTCATGGCAAATAGGTGGGGAAACAATGGAAACAGTAACAGACTTATCTTTTGGGGCTCCAAAATCACTGCAGATGGTGACAAAATTAAAAGATGCTTGCTCCTTGGAAGAAAAGCTATGACAAGCCTAGACAGCATATTAAAAAGCAGAGACATTACTTTGCTGGCAAAGGCCCATCTAGTCAAAGCTGTGGTTTTTCCAGTAGTCATATGTGGATGTGAGAGTTGGCCTGTAAAGAAAGCTGAGCACCGAAGAATTGATGCTTTTGAACTGTGGTGTTGGAGAAGACTCTTGAGAATCCCTTGGACAGCAAACAGGTCAAACCAGTCAATCTTAAAGGAAATCAGTCCTGAATATTCATTGGAAGGACTGATGCTGAAGCTGAAGCTCCAATACTTTGGCCACCTGATGGGAAGAACTGACTCATTGGAAAGACCCTGATGCTGGGAAAGATTGAAGGCAGGAGGAGAAGGGGACATCACTGACTTGATGGACATGAATTTGAGCAAGCCCCGGAAGTTGGTAATGGACAGGGAAGCCTGGTTTACTGCAGTCCATGTATTGCAACAAGTCTGACAGGACTGAGCAATTGAACAGAACTGATGGCAACAACAATATCAACCAATGGGAAGTAAAACTCCTCTGCTTCAGTTCATTCAAGGAGGGGAAATTGGAGACAGCTGAGGGAAGGAGGGTGTCGTCAGTTACAGAAACTTACCTGACCTCAGTAACAGGAAGAGTCTATAGTTGCCTTCGTTTCCTCCCAGCAAGAGGTTAGTTTGCAGGGTTGTGCCACAAGGAATTACCATGATAAATGTATGTACTGTATTCTTATGTGCCAGTCACTGGGTTAAGGTCTCAGTATTTAGCTAGATGTTTACTTCTCAAAGCACATATTAGTACTTTCACATTAAATTGCAAAAAGAGAGAGAGAGAGAGCATTTGCTTTGCCCAAGACAAACCCTGAACTGTCCGTCCTCTTAGTTTGTTGTTCCTAAATTCTGAGATCAGGGCCTCTGGCTGTGCTTGATGGTTAATTTTTTTCTTTTCTTTTCTTATCTTTTTTTTTTTTTTTGACACACCCTGTGGCACTCAGGATCTTAGCTCTCCAACCAGGAATCGAACCCATGCCCCCTGCAGTGGAAGTACAGAGTCTTAACCATTGGACCACCAGGAAAGTCCTTTGATGCTTTCTTTTAAAAATATCTTTTATCAAACACAGATGAGAGACAATATACTATAATGGTTTTCAGCAGAGTCAGGAGTAATTTACAAAACGTTTCTTTTTGTCAATTTGCTTGTCTCCAAAATGGGGAAAACGACAATGCCCACTGAATATGATTTTTGTGAGGATTAAATTGGGGAATTCATCGAAAGGTTGAGAATAGTATATGGTGCATGGTAATCTTTCTCTATAAGCTTTAGATATTATTTCTGTTACTAATATTAGTAATAGGAAGAGTATGACAAGGTCTTAATTGGTAAAATGAAAAGATTATGACCTCTGTCCAAACCCAGTTTTATTTTACTAATATTCAGTTCAGTTCAGTTCAGTCACTTAGTCGTGTCTGACTCTTTGCGACCCCATGAATTGCAGCACGCCAGGCCTCTCTGTACATCACCAACTCCTGGAGTTCACTCAATCTCATGTCCATCGAGTCGATGATGCCATCCAGCCATCTCATCTTCTGTCGTCCCCTTCTCCTGCCCCCAACCCCTCCCAGCATCAGTCTTTTCCAATGAGTCAACTCTTCGTATGAGGTGGCCAAAGTACTAGAGTTTCAGCTTTAGCATCAGTCCTTCCAATGAACACCCAGGACTGATCTCCTTTAGGATTGACTGGTTGGATCTCCTTGCAGTCCAAAGGACTCTCAAGAGTCTTCTCCAACACCACAGTTCAAAAGCATCAATTCTTCGATGCTCAGTTTTCTTCACAGTCCAATTCTCACATCCATACATGACCACTGGAAAAACCATAGCCTTGACTAGACGGACCTTAGTTGGCAAAGTAATGTCTCTGCTTTTGAATATGCTATCTAGGTTGGTCATAACTTTCTTTCCAAGGAGTAAACGTCTTTTAATTTCGTGGCTGCAATCAGTGATTGCAGTGATTTTGGAGCCCCAAAAAATAAAGTCTGACACTGTTTCCACTGTTTCTCCATATATTTGCCATGAAGTGATGGGACCAGATGCCATGATCAATACTAATATTGCTAGTCTATGAAATCTCCAATGTTTGGAGCCCCTGCCCTTAACCATGGTGCTTGTATATGGAGTGGTTGGTTTCTCCTGTTAAGACAATGCCTCAGTCCCAACAAAGAAAGGGAAGTGTTTGGCTAAGTGCCATCTCTGAGCTCACTGCCTGGAGGACAGCACACAAACCCAAGACCCACACAGAGAATATGCCGCTTAGATGACCTGGAGAGGGAGAGGCATGTGGGTGGGGAGGAGGAAGTGTGAGAGGCAGCTGGCTTCATAGGAAGAAGACAAACTGTGGACTCGGATTCAAATCAGAGCTCTGCAATGGACTGGCTCTGTGACTTTGAACAGACTGTTTCAGCTTTCTGAACCTCATCCGCACAACGGGATCTTAATATTAGTTCATAGAGCTGAAAAGAGGATGAAGAGATTCACGTAGAGCATTCAGAAGAAAACCTGGCAAGCTGTAGGTGTTCAATAAACATTTGCTACCACGAAGATGATGAAGACACTAATACAGCAGACAGAACAAAGAGGCAGAGGAATAAAAAGAGCCCACTGCTTCCCAGAAGCAGGGAGAATTTTCTCAGTGCCACAAGGACCGATGTGTCTTGAGCTCTCCCTCACTAAGGTCAATGCCAGGCAGCCAAGAAAGAAGGAGGATTTGTATGGCCCCTCACTGATGAGCACACGCACTCCAGAGCTATGAATACTGCTGATGCTGGAGATTGGCCTCAGTTCTGCTCACTTGCCTGAATCCCACAAAACCCATCAGATCAACTGCTATGAACTTCTGGTGCAGGCCCCAAACCAGAATTCTCCACTCTTCCTGGCCACAGAAGGGTAAAAAATAGTTACGGAAGAAGTAGCAGAAGTTGGGGCTTCCCTGGTAGCTCAGTTGGTAAAAAATCCACCTGCAGTGCAGGAGACCCAAGACCGATTTCTAGTTCAGGAAGATAACCTGGAGAAAGGATAGGCCACCTGCATCAATATTCATGGGCTTCCCTGGTGGCTCAAATGGTAAAGAATCCATCTGCAATGTGGGAGACTGGGTTCAATCCCTGGTTGGGAAGATCCCCTGGAGGAGGGCATGGCAACCCACTCCAGTATTCTAGCCTGGAGAATCCCCATGGACAGAGGAGCCTGTGCATCTCTGAAAGGGCCGGACTGAGCAGCTCAGCACAGCACAGACCAACGGAAAGTATAACATAAAAATGGTATTCAGATGACCTCTTCTGGACAATCTGGGCAAGGGCTTTCCCAAAGTCATCTCTGGGTCTACTCACACAATCTGGGGGCCTCGAGGGAGATCCATGGGCTATCCCCGCTAAGGAACTCTAATCTGGGGTCAGGAAGCAGATTATGAGGAACCTGACACAGAGTCCCACTAGAGTCTGCATGGTGATGGCCCTGGATTTCACCTTTGCTGGTGAATCTGGAGATGAATCAGGGAGCCCCAGTGTCTTAGTCAGCTCAGGACAGTTACTGGCCTCTTATTGGCCCTGGGTGGATACTGTGCACATGATTCATGGCTGTGAAGTAATCTTAAAAAAATATTCATTTATTTGGCTATGTCAGGTCTTAGTTGCGACACGTGGGCTCTCTGTTGCTTCATGTGGGATAATTCATTAAGGCACACACATTAGGGCTCTGTAGTTGTGGGCGCATGTGGCTAGGTAGCTCCGAGCCATGTAGGGTTTTAGTTCCCTGACCAGAGATCAAACCTGCATCCCCTGCATTGGAAGGTGGATTCTTAACCACCCAACCACCAGAGAAGCCCCTAAGTAATCTTAAGCCGATAAATTCCAGTTGTGGCATGGATCCAAGCAGATGTCTCAACTCACCTGATGGAGGTGGTTCAGGAATCTTATATAGAAATGGTACATACAGGAATGAACAAGTGCAGAACAGATGGGGTCTCACAACTCCCTGAAAGGTTCTCAGGGGTGACTCTTTGGCTCCCTGGCACATTGCCCAAAGAGCCACTGCTTCCACTGGCCCTGTGAGGGTCCAGGTACAAAGACTTCCTGGATCACCAGTCCCCAACCTTTTTAGCACCAGGAACCAGTTTCGTGGAAGAAAATTTTTCCACGGATGGGGTGGGGTCATGGTGGTTTCGGGACAATTCAAGCATGTTACATTTACTGTGCCCTTTGTTTTTATTATCATAACATCAGCTCCACTTAGATCATCAGGCATTAGATCCTGGGGGTTGGGGACCCCCTGTCCTGGACCATAAATGGGCCTGATCAGCACACCTGATGGCTCCTCCCGGTCAACTACAAACAAGCAGGAATGGGGCACAGCTGCCATTGAATCTGAGACCGCCCTTCCCCTTACTGAGTGTGGCGAGGGATGCTCATTGCAATGAGCTGAGCCTCATGCAGTGTGGATGTCTGTCCGGGTCACTTCAACAAGAAGGCTTGCTGTATCTTCACTGAACTGTGGACGTGGCTAATGACGTTGCCATTCGGTCAGGCTTCTGGCAAGACTCAGACTGGCATATAGAGCAAGACTCCCTGCAGGGACCACCTGTGTTCCTTTCTAGGTAAGGTGTTTTTTTAAAAAAATAATTAATTAATTTTTTGGAGGCTAATTACTTTACAATATTGTATTGGTTTTGCCATATATTGACATGAATACACCACGGGTATACATGTGTTCCCCATCCTGAACCCCCCCTCTCAAATCCCTCCCCATCCCATCCCTCTGGGTCATTCCAGTGCAGCAGCCCTGAGCACCCTGTATCCTGCATCGAACCTGGACTGGAGATCCGTTTCACATATGATAATGTACATGTTAGGTAAGGTGTTTTTATTCTCTACTTTTTTCAAGATTTTCTCTGTGTTTGGTTTTCTGCAGTTTGAATATGACATGCCTAGGTGTTTTTTTTTTTCCTTTTGACATTTATATTGCTTGGTATTCTCTGAACTTCCTAGATGTGTCGGCTCTCATTAATTTTAGAAAAATCCCAGCTATTATTATTTCAAATATTTCCTCTGTTTCTTTTCTCTTTCTTTGCTTTGTGTAGTCCCATTATACATGTTATACCTTTTGTAATTATCCCACAGTGATTGGAAGATATTCTATTCCATGTTTTATTAATTTTTTCTCTACATTTCAGTTTGGGGGGTTTCTACTGATGTATCTTCAAACTCTCTGATGCTAATCCAAGCCCTTTCCAGTCAACTGATGGGTCCATTAAATATGAGAATCAGCTCTTTCTCCAGTTCAGGGATTACAATTTGTCCCATGATCTCAGTTCTGTAATGTGGCCAAGAATGGTCATTGATTTTTAATCTGTTCATATTTTTTTCTTCTGAGGGTGGGAATGATGACTTACAAGCTCTTATTGGAGTGGAATCATTCCTTTAGATTTTAGACATTGTTTTCTTTAGCTCTTTGGATACGTCAGGGCTTCCCTTGTGGCTCAGCTGGTAAAGAATCTGCCTTCAGTGCTGGAGACCTGGGTTTGATCCCTGGGTTGGAAAGATCCCCTGGAGAAGGAAAAGGCCACCCATTCCAGTATTCTGGCCTGGATAATTTCATGGACTGTATTGTCCATGGGGTCGCAAAGAGTCAGACACGACTGAGCGACTTACATTACTCCACACTTGGATACATTAAAATATCTGGAAAAAGTCCACTAAAAGATATGGAAGAACCTTAAATGCATTATTACTAAGTGAAAGAAGCCAGTTTCAAAAGGCTACATGCTGTGAGTCCATTTATATGCCATTGTGGAAAAGGCAGAAGTATGGAGACAGACAAAAAACAGAAAAAAGATCAGTGGTTGCCAGGAGGAGGGAGGAGTAGGAAGAAACACAGAGGATTTGGGGGGCAGTGAAAATACTCTGTTTGATAGTATAATGATGGATACACATCAGTAACACATTTGTCCAAATCCATAGAACGTACAACATCAAGGGTCCCGTGGTTACTTCCCCAAACTCCTTTGGAGCCTCTCTCCTCCTCACTCCTGATATCTAGCCACTCCTGGGCCTTTCCAAAACATACGAAACCTTCCCAATTCAGGATTTTTGCCCAGCAACTTTTATCCGGCTTAGGTATCCTTCAGGTTAAGCTTTTGTGTCCCTTCCTGGAGTGGCCTTCTTTGACCTTACAACCCAAGTCAGAATCCATGTATTCTCTCTCCTTGTAGCACGTTCCTTACATGGACACATCACTATTTGTGTATTTATTGGTTTACTGTCTGGGTCCCTAGTTGGGAGGCAAATTTCATGACAGGAAGGAAAGCATCTGTCTTTCTCCCTGAGGTCTTCCCAGCACCTAGCCCAGGGTCCACATGGAATAGGTGCTCAGTTGACACAGGTGGAATGAGTGAATAAAGGAGGTTTATTCATCCATTCCGGAGAAGGCAATGGCAACCCACTCCAGTGTTCTTGCCTGGAGAATCCCAGGGACGTGAGAGCCTGGAGGGCTGCCATCTATGGGGTCGCACAGAGTCGGACATGACTGAAGCGACTTAGCAGCAGCACCATTCATCCATTCTGTAGAGGCTGATGCTGTTATCTCTGAGTAGTGATGTACCTGCTGCCACACAACTAGCAAGTGGACATAAATGGGTGAGATCTCAGAATTACAGTTCTTAGGTGAATAGGCATCTTGAAAAGTATTTGCTAAGGGGGTGGAAAGTAGGGGTTGGGGAGAAGTGGGGTGTGGAGCAAGTCAGTTTGGAAGATTCCAGACCAGTGACTCTCAGAGAAATGGCCCCTGGCCAAGGATTTGCAAGACATAGATTCAGGATTTACAATTGTTCAAAAACGTCCTCCGTTTTCATAATACCAATTGGTGATAAACGGCCCTGCGGGAAGGCTAATAGAAAACGCAGCGCTTTCCCTGTAAGGGCAGGTTTTGCAGTTTATGGGAAGGAGGCAGGCTTAAAAGGCTCCAGGGAGACTGCCCCTCGCCCCCGCTTTCTACCATTTTCCTAAGCAGAGCAAAGGGCTGCGGGGCGCGGGAGACGCCACCGGTGGTGCCAGGACCACACTCGCATAGCGGAAAGTAGATCTTGGTGACCCTGCATCCCGCAGGCTGCACATCGCTCTCCGCCCCACAGACTCCCACTCCGCCCTCAGTCTGCACCTCACTTCTCAGACTCCACACGTCCCCACTGCAGCCCCTGGTAATCTCCAGCTCCCCCCGTGTCACCTAGCAGTCTCACATCAGCGCACGAAGGGCGAGAAGCTTGTAGGGAAGGCGCAAGTGCGGAGAGTCAGCGTGGAGCCACGTCCCCAGCAGAGGGCGCGGGAGAGTCAAGGCCGCCACCGCCAGGCCCCGCGTTTCTAAGAAACAGTCTCTTCCTCCTTTGCCCTGCAGTGAGTTCTCCTATGCCTGTGTGCTCAGTGGCTAAGTCGTGTCCGACTCTTGGCGAGTCCATGGACTGTACCCCGCAAGGCTTCTCTAACCACGGAATTTTCCAGGCAAGAATACGAGAATGAGTTGCCATTTCCTACCCCAGGGGATCTTTCTGGCCCAGGGATCGAACCCGTGGCTCTTCTGTCTCCAGCACTGGCAAGCAGATTCTTTACCACTGAGCTACAAGGGCAGCCATAAATGGCCCTATGGATAGCCGAGAAATAAAGGTTAGTTATTATTATTATTATCATTTTCTGATGTATATATAACAGGTGATCTTAAGAAAGAAACCAAGAGTCTATGGACTGAGAACGGGACTGGGGATTGTGTTTAGCCAGTTTGCTTTTGTTTCTTTTTTAGCTTGAGTTGTTGGGTGTGTTGTTTCGGCATCCAGTGTGTTTTGTTTGTCTGTTAATGTGTAGGTTAAAAAATCGTCTTTCTCGGGAGATTGGGGTTGTCATACACACTCTAATATATATAAAATACAACTAAAAAAAAGATAGCAAAGAAGAACCTACTGTGTAGCAGAGGGAACTCAATACTCTGTACTGAGGAAAGAATCTTAAAAAAGAGTGGAGACTGCTGAATGTTATGTGGCAGCCTGGATGGCAGGGCAGTTTGGGGGAGAATGGACACATGTGTATGTATGGCTGAGGTCCTTCTGCTGTTCACCTGAAATTATCACAACATTGTTAATTGACAACAGGGAAAGTGTGAGGAGATGTTTTATGGACATTAAATCCCCACACGCCCTTTTCGTATGTTTCCTTTTTTTGTAAAGAACTTCCCTAGGAATGATATGGACCAAGTCAAAGAATGTTAGAGCTGGAAGGAATTTTTGAAATTAAAGCACCTTGTTATTACATATGTGGAATAGGAAGTCCAGAGAGGATAATGACAGAGCACCTGAGTGCAGTCGGTTTCCAGTCTGGAGCTCAAGCTGGAAGCAGTATCTCTCAGGGAAAAGGAGTAGTGTGATGTTTAAAGATTTTATTCTATTCTTTATAAGGTAATTGTTGTAGGAAAAGTTGGAAATTCATGTTTTCATTTACCTTGGATCCTGTCACTTCAAACTGATCGTTGTAGTCTTCTGTATAATTTTCCAGATGTTTTCGTATATGTAAATACTGGTAAAATGCTGTCTCAACTATAGTTGGATCATATTATCCATGCTTCTTTGCAATATAGTTCCTACCAGATACATAAACCTGTTTGATGGAGGGACCTTCACTAATTTAATCAGTTGCTTATGATAAACAAGCTTTTTTCAAATGTTAAATTCTTTTAAAAGATGCTGCACTCAACATTTCTGTTTATGCATCTTTTGCCAAAGTAATGTCTACCCTTTGATCAGTGTGAATTTTTATAAATGTCAATTTTTAAAACTATTTTAATTAATTTATTTGGCTGCTCTGGGCCTTAGTTGCTGCATGTGAACTCTTAGGTGTGACATGTGGGATCTAGTTCCCTGATCAGGGCTTGAATCCAGGCCCTCTGCACTGGGAACTTGAAATCTTAGCCACTGGACCACCAGGAAACTCCCCAGTGTGAATTTTTGTAGGAATGTAGGGCAACTGGGTTTGGAATCTGGCTCTGGAGCTTACTGTGTGTCTTTACACAAATCACAACCTTTCTAGGCTCCAGTTTCCTCATCTTTAAGTGGAAGCAATCAGGCTACTGATTGTTTACAGGTATGGAGGAGGACTAAATGAGATAATACATGAAAAATAATTGGTTAGTGCCTAGCACATAGCAAGTCCTAAATCAGTATTAGCCATTATTGTTGTTACTATTGTTATTACCACCATGACCCCTGAAGAAAACTGGTTCTTCAAAATAACACCCATAGTTTCTATTACTCTTTAAAAGAGAGTAATAGGTGGAAAACTTTAGAAGCTGAATTAATATTTTCTATTTCTAACTTTGTTTATCTAGAGGATAAATAATAAGTTTAAATGAAGTATGGGCTGTGGAGCTATTTACCATGCTCTGCTTATATAGCTTTCTGCCAGTCAAACCAGGAAAGGAGAGCTATTTGTTGGATGTTCTTATGTAAAAATCAACTATTTTGTGATGAATAAAGCCACTTCCAATTCTTCCTCCTTTGGAAAATGCTTCAAGCCCATCTTATCCCATAAAATCAGCAGAATATCTGTGCTATCATCTTTGCAACTTCCCTGTATCTTCAAGCTGTTCTCCTGTGATTTTCTCTTGTATCCATGGGCCCACTATTTCTTATTCTCAATAGATGTGGGAAAGAGCACAGAAACAGAGATTATTGTCTCTCAAACTTTTATTTTTAATCTGGGAAGATATCCAAGAGTCACACTGGGACAGATTTCAGGTTCATATTCCCACCTGAAGCTTTGGAAACCAGTCACTATTCCGACCAAAGCCTATACAGTGTCACCCTTATTTCTCTAAGTGTCATCAAAAAATAAGGAAACAGTCACTCTGTTGTATTGGTTGATTTCATTTCTTTGTATTTACATATTTTTAATTGAGTTATAGTTGATGTGCAATATTATGAAGTTCAGGGATACAACATAGTGATTCACAATTTTTAAAAGTTATACTCCATTTATGGTTATTATGAACTATTGCTATATTCCATGCGCTGCACAGTATGTCCTTGAAGCTTATTTATTTCATATATAGTAGTTTGTTACCTATCAATCCGTTACTCCGATCTTGTTCTTCCCCACTTTGTCTCTCCACTGGTAACCACTAGTTTGTTCTCTATATTGGTGAGTTTAGTTTCTTTCTTTGGGTCATATTCACTAGCTTGTTTTATTTTTTAGGTTCCACATACAAGTGATATCATAGTGTTTGTCTTTCTCTGACTTACTTCACTAAGCATAATACTCTTTGGAGAGTCCATCCATGTTGTTGCAACTGACAAAATTTCCTTCGTTTTATGGCTCAGCAGTATTCCACTGTGTGTGAATATACACACACACATCACATCTTTATCTATTCCTCTGTTGACGGACACTTGGGTAGCTTCCATATCTTGGTTATTGTAAATAGTACTGCAATGAATGCTGTGGTGCATGTATCTTTCAAACTAGTGTTTTCTTTTTTTATATATATATCACCCTAGTAGCACTCACCCTCTTTGAGAAGCTGGTGGAATATTCAGAGGTCGATGGCCTAGCTCAGAAGTTATTGGTCAGTGACCCAAAGTCATGGTGACCAGTTTTCCGAAATGCTGCCAGTAGCTCCATGCTTACTTATGGTAGCTTCCTCTTCTGCTCCACCGAGCATTGTGGACAGAGACACTCAACAGGATGGGTGGCATCAATGTGGTGGTTACATGAGTCCTTTGTGGACACAGCTTTTGTGGAATCTGAGCACCAAATGCTGAGACATCCTTGTCTGTAACTGAGGCCCGGAATGCCTCCCCCCACTGTGTGTCATTTGCCATGCTGTGTCATCCTTCCCTCCAGTAATGACCAGGTCCACTCTACTGTGGTGTCTGTCTCCGCTTGTTGTCATGGCTTTGTCAATTGAGCTAGGCTAGAGCTTCGTTTCCTAGGATTGCCTTCCCTGTCCTGAGTGAAGGTTGGCCGGAAGAAAAGCTGGGGCAAGATCTGTCAGATGGGAGTGAAGCCATGGCCATCATGTTCTGAAGTTGGGTGTAAGAGCAGGTGTGATTGCCGCTTGCATGCATTGGCACTGACTCCCTGGCACCCCTGTTGCCGTGGGCCAGCAGGGGGCCCGCAGCAACTCCAGCCCACAGGGTGATCTCCTACAACAGCTCCAGACCCTGGCCCTGTGCACGTGCAGCTGGGTGTCAGAGGACGCCGGCTCCTTCTCTAGATTGGAGACGGTAAGAGGCAGATGTATGGCTCACAGGATTTTATGCCTTCGTGGGTTTTAGTTTGTCGTTGTGGGTTCAAGGGAATCCTTGCAGCTTCCACTTGGCCTTTGCTCTCCCCCAGTTCATATGCACCTGTCTGCCCAGCTGTTGGCCTTGATTATCTTCAGTGACTTCAGGCCACCCTAAAATGTGAAGGCAATAGCCTTTCATAGACTTCATCTCAGCTCCCACCAGTGCATCAGATCTAGTCTCTATAATATATCCCTCATGGCTTTTAACTCTTCTTCTCTGATCAAACCGTACAACTGTGTTTTGTTGTATTGTTTAGTTGCTCAGTTGTGTCTGACTTCTTGCAATCCCATGGACTGTAGCCCGCCTGGCTCCTCTGTCCATGGAATTCTCCAGGCAAGAATACAGGAGTAGATGGCCAATTCCTTCTCCAGGGGATCTTTCTGATCCAGGGATCGAACCTGAGTCTCCTGCTTAGCAGGTGGATTCGTTACCACTGAGCCACCAAGGAAGCCAATTGTGTGTGTGTGTGTGTGTTTGTGTGTGTGGTGTGTGTATGTGTGTGTGTGTTTCAGATTGTTTTAAGCCAGTCGTCTCCTGATGGGCACTTGGGTTGTTCCCATGCCTTTGCTGTTGTGAATAGTGCTGCTATGAACATTATGGTGCCTGTGTCTTTTCAAATTAGAGTTTTCATTTTTTTTTTTCTGGATCCAGGAATGGAATTTCTGGATCAAATGGTAATTCTATTTATAGTTTTTTGAAGAACCTCCATACCATTTCCATAGTACCTGCACCAATTCACACTCCCACCAACAGTATAGGAGGGTTTCTTTTTCTCCACACCCTGTCTACCATTTATTTGTAGACTTTTTGATGATAGCCATTCTCACCTGTGTGAGGTGTTACCTCACTCTGGTTTTGATTTGCATTTCTCTGATGATTAGCTATGTTGGTCATCTTTTCATGTGCCTCTTGGCCCTCTATATGTCTGCTTTGTAAGTAAGTGTAGTCGCTCAGTCATGTCTGACTCTTTGCGACCGCATGGACTGTAGCCCACCAGGCTCCTCTGTCCATGGGATTCTCCAGGCAAGAATACCGGAGTGGGTTGCCATTTCCTTCTCCAGGGGGTCTTCTCGACCCAGGGATCGAACCTGGGTCTTCCACATCACAGGCAGATGCTTTACCCTCTGAGTCACCAGGGAAGCCCTATGTGTCTGCTTTAGAGCATGTCTATTTAGGTCTTCTGCCCATTTTTTGATTAGGTTGTTTATCTTTTCTGCATTGAGTCATTATGAACTGTTTGTGTAGTTTAGATTTCTTAGGTTTACTTTTTCAGTTTAATCTTTAATTGTTTCACAGTATTTCTGGGGCCATGCTGCATGGCTTGTGGGATCTTAGCTGCAAATTAGGGATTGAACTCGGGCCCTCAGCAGTGAGTGAGGAGTGCTAACCACTGTACTTCAAGGCAATTCCCTATATTTTGGATATTAACCCCTTCTCAGTTGCACCCTTTGAAAAAATTTTCTCCTATTCAGTAGGTTTTCTGTTAGTTTTGTTGTTGGTTTCCTTTATTGTGCATAATAAGCTTTTCAGTTTGATTACATCTCATTTGTTTACTTCTGCTTTGATTGATATTTCTTTGGCCTTGGGTGATTAATCTAAAAAAAATGTCACTATGATTTATGTCACAGAATGTTTCGCCTGTGTTTTTTCTAGGAGTTGAACAGTGTCTTGTTTTACATTTAAGTTTTTTTAACCATTTGAGTTTATTTGTGTGTATGGTGTGAAGAAATGTGCTAATTTCACGCTTTCATGTGTAGCATCCAGTTTTCCCAGCACCGCTTGCTGAAGAGACTGTCTTATCCAATGTATAGTTTTGCCTCTTTTATCATGGATTAATTGGCAGTAGGAGTGTGGATTTACTTTTGGGGGTCTCTGTTCTGTTCCTTTGATCTATATGTCTGTGTTTGTTCCAATACCATGGTGGTTTGATTACTGTGTCTGACAAAAGATTTTTTCATTTCTCAAAAAAATAAAAAGATATGTACATGACAATTTACTAAGGCTCTACTACCCTTGCTTTCTCTTTTTACTGTTAATTGTAGATTATTTCTTTTTTAATATTTTTATTTATTTCTCTATTTGGCTGCACTGGGTCTTTGTTGTGGCATGTGGGATCTTAGTTCCCTGACCAGGCATTGAACCCAGGTCCCCTGTAGTGAGAGTACAGTCTTAGCCATTGAAGCACCAGAGAAGTCCCACCCTTGCTTTCTTTTTAAAAAGTATTTACTTATTTATTTTTGACTACTGGGTCTTTGTTGCTTCGTGTGAGCTTTCTCTAGTTGTGGTGAGTGGGGGCTACTCTCTAGTTGTACTGTGTGTGCTTCTTGCTGCAGTGGCTTCTCTTGTTGTGGAGCATGGAATCTTGGGTGTTTGTGCTTCAGTAGTTGAAGCTCGTGGGCTCAGTAGTTGTGGTTCCCAGACTTTACAGCCCTGCAGGCCGATTCTTTACCACAGAGCCACCTCGGAAGCCTAGTTCCCCCTTACATATAGAATACAAACAATTTTGCACAGTTTTTTGCCACATCTTGATTTCCTCCCTTTCAACATTATGTCCTGTGATTCCCTAGATTCCCTTCCAACATGCACCGTCTATGGATCTCTGGAAATTCCTCCAACTCCTGGACATACCTGCATGCTCCTAACCTAGGCCCTTGGCTCAAGCCTTTTCTGCTTGAGCTCTGTACTCTGTTGGATCCCTAACCATCCCCTCTTTCGAAGCTCAGTTCTCACCCCCAGCTAATGACTTAGGTTATAGTCTCTGAATTAGTAATTTTCATCAATAACATGAAAGTAACAATATTAATAATAGCAATAGCAATATGAATAATACCAACAAATCACATGGATCACACCCTTACCTACTGTGCCAGGCACTGTTCTATGTGTTATCAACATATAAATTCTTCTGTCCTTCCCAATAACTCCTCACCTGACATCTTCAGTGTCAGTGTGGACGAGGATGCAGACTGACCACACTCTTGATCCCTTCACTCCAGCACCAGCTGATGCTGGTTGAGTGCTCACCACGGGCCTATCTTTATTACTTTATTTAAACCTCACAACAGTGTAAGGCAGGTACCATCATGAGATCCATTATATAGACGTGACAGTTGAGGCACGGAGAGAGGTCAGCCAACTTGCCCAGGGTCACAGAGCAAGGAAATGGTGGGGCTCTGCAATCTGCCTCCATAATCTGTGGCTTCTTTCTCTGGTGTGGGCTGATCTTCCTCTGGAGACACTGAGAACCCACAGCACAATGGCTGGGTCGGGTACTGTGACATTCCCCCACCGCCCAGCACAGGGCCTGTATAACGCACCCAACATAGGCTTACTGACGCTCACAGGTACAAAAATGTGCAGGACAGATGTCATTTTCACAGGAAACCATTCTGCCCTCATTGAGAATCATCAGAGGATAAATATCTCCCTTCTCTCAAACCCTCATGAATAAATGAATAAAGAGAAAGTGACTGAAGTGGTAAACATAAAGTGGTGTGTGTGGTTACCTGTAAAGTTTTATTGGAAATCTTCAATGCCAAAGTGTTACTGCCCAGGATGTCAGGAACATCCTAAATATAAGCTTCCAAAGAGCACATTAGTGATGGGCGCACAAATGTCACCTCCTCTCCTCCACACCTGCACTTAAGTGTCATTATGTATGACATACTTGAGGGGCTTCCTTGGCAGTCCAGTGGTTAAGACTCTGTGCTTCCACTGTAGGGAAGACCGGTTCAATCCCTGGTGGGGAAACTGAGATCCCACATGCCATGGGGCATGGGAAAAAAGAGAGAAAGAGAGGTTTAAAGAATTTATCAACACAGTTAATTAATGATAAAAATGATTAATGTCCTCCAGGATAAAGGTACCTAAGAGGCTGTCTGATCAAATCCCTGTTCCCCTCAAAGGCAGGTTGCCTAACACAGCAGCCCCAGCTCTGTCTACCTGCTCCTCCTTCTCTGTTCCAACCCACTGGTAGAAGAGGGGCCACATGTGAAAGTGCAGTGAGTGGATCAGGGCAGCACAGAGCTTGTCGGTGACTGACACTGAGCAATACCACTCTGGTTTGATTTCTTTTAAAAGGGGATGAGGATTATGATGAGGGAGCAGGTAGAAACAGATAAATCAAGTACAACGTGAAGCACGGGACTCATGGTTAGAAGCTACGCTTGATATTCAGGATATTCCCATGCCCCGAGACACCTGTAAATACCTCTTGAACAAGCATAAACCCTCAGCCTGGCCTGGCTTTCATTTGCACTTCTCACTGCAGAAACAGAATTCTAGAAGTTAGAGGAGGGACAGAGGGGGAGGGGAGGGGAGGGGAGGGTGGCTTGGGGAGGGGTGAGGGTGGAGGGGAAGGAAGGTACTGAGGTGCAGGAGAGAAGGGCAGCGATGGGGAAGATGGAAACAAACTCTTCCTGATCTAGAACAGGGGCGCAAGTGTTGCAGGGTGCCTGCAGCCAGCGGTTGGGAGCTGAGTCCAGCCCTGTATGCAGAGCTGCACAGTTACCTGCCAAGTTGAAGGAAGGGCCCCGAAGGAAGGGCCCCTTGCACTGTAAGCTTTCTGAGAGCACTAAGCACTGGCCAGGGTCTACGCGTGCACTCTGACGTGGGTTAGCACAAATCGGTAGTACTTGTTGCTACGTAAGGGGCGGGTTGGGTTTCTTGCAGCTGGCTTCTGAACACACTGTGTGCCCTGAAATAGAGCCCCCAGGAGCCAGAGCAAGCAGCCCCCTAGCTAATCATGTCATCTGAATCACTAACCCCATTCGTGGACTTTGGGGGTGAATGAAACAGAACCAGAGCCCCATCCATTAGTTACAGAGTAGGAGCGGTGGGGGGGGGGGGTAGGCGGTGCAGACGTGCTCAGAGCCCACAGGACAAGGGGGACCACTGGGCTGTGGCTTTCTCCAGCCCCATCTTTGCATCTCTCGCTCCAGGGGAACTGTGGGCTAGGAGCCTGCATCCCTGGAGAGATGTTCTCTTAACGTTTCTCCAGGGCTCTGGCTCCAGGGGCCAGTGAGGTCTCATTTCCCTGCCCCTCCCCACCCCTAGTTGGCATGCCTCTACTTTATGGCCATGCCCTGGCCTCAAGTGCCCCCAGAGGGTCCCACCTACCTCGATCAAGGGGCAGGGCTGGAGGGAGTTGGGGGCCAGGGAGGGAGGGGGGTCGAGGGAGGGAGGGCGCCTAAGCAGGAGCAGGCACACATTGGATCAGCAACACAAGCGACAACTGGGACCAGGCGCCCAGAAGAGAACTGACCCGGCGGTTAGCCCCAGGACTATCCTGGACTAGCACATCTGCACAGATCCGGGCATAGAGGCTGATTCATCCACAGCGCTCAAGACTGGAGCCTCCGCTGAGGGCAGGTGGGGTGGGGCCACAGCCTGGGTGATGCTATTGCAGCCTGGAATCCCGGGAAGAACCGCATGGTCAGAGGCCGGGTCGGGTCAGGTGCTCTGCTGAAGCCCAGGAAACGCCCTTTCCCTGGGAGAGCCCAGTGGACCGGACTCAGCTGGTGCACAGTCACAGCCCTTGGTCTCCCTATAGCCTCTCTCTCGGCCTTGCTCCTTTTCCAGATATGAAGCCTTCCGTGGTATCAGCGATGGTAGTGGGAGGAGAAGAGGCCTAGTGTGGTCTGAACTGGAGCTGGGGGAGGTCGAGGAGGCAGCCAGGAGCCCAGGAGGAAGCAGCAGCAGCAGCAGCTGGAGCTGCCCGCCTGGGGCCTGGAGATGAGGCGGGGGTGCGGGAGGGGAAACAAGGGAACCTGCAGAGGCGCCTCCACCACATCAATTCATGCTCTCAGCCCATGGATGGAGAGCCTTTTCCACCGTACCAGATACCTTGCCTGGTTCCTGAGTACACAGCTAACCTGGAGCTGCCTAGTTCTCCAGGGGGCTCGGTTGTCCCTGGGCTCCTCTGGTTTTCTTCTGCAGTCCCTCTTCAGAGCCAAAAGCTACCTGGATAGCCCAAGGCCAACAGGGACACCTCCCTCAGGACTCTGTGGTAGAGGCAGTACCTACTGGGCACCCTGTGGTATTTAAATCCATCAAGTAGGGAAACTGGCAACTGACCTGGTTTGTTAATAATGTTTTGTTGGAACCACACATGCAGTACAGTGGAGCACGTGCAGGGTCACACTTACCTATGTTTAAATTTTAGTAATATTTTCATCATGTGATATTTTTGCACTAATTTTGATATTTCTTAAATACTGGATTAAAATATTTTTGTCTTGAATACTGATTTTATTTGATGCCACAATAACATTTTGCACAGGAGGGAAACCACCTCCTAAAGCAAGTCTGGAGCTGAGTATTACAGAAACGTGTACTGGGGTAGGGGGCATGAAGGGGATGGAAACTTTAAAACCAAGCATGAAATAACATCCATATATTTAATTTTATCCACATCTCCAAATACTGAACATTTTGATTTCATTCTCTAAGGAAGGAGCTTGCAAGGCACATGGATGAGGCTGCAGTCACGGTGCACGTGAGGAAACCTGAAAAAAAATTAGGCAGATCAGCCATCCTAAAACCTGCTTCTGGGCTTGGACACTTTAGTCCTGGACATTGTCATGTTGATTTGTGCTTATGGCCATTTCCAAAATTGGAAAATAAGATTGGAACTCTCAGTTCAGTTCAGTCGCTCAGTCGTGTCCGACTTTGCAACCTCATGAACCGCAGCACACCAGGCCTCCCTGTCCATTACCAACCTCCGGAGTCCACTCAAACCCATGTCCATTGAGTCAGTGATGCCATCCAACCATCTCATCCTCTGTCGTCCCCTTCTCCTCCTGCCCTCAATCTTTCCCAGCATTGGGGTTTTTCCAATGAGTCAGCTCTTCACATCAGGTGGCCAAAGTATTGGAGTTTCATCTTCACCATCAGTCCTTCCAATGAACACCCAGAACTTATCTCCTTTAGAATGGACTGGTTGGATCTCCTTGCACTCCAAGGAACTCTCAAGAGTCTTCTCCAACACCACAGTTCAAAAGCATCAATTCTTCGGTGCTCAGCTTTATATTCCAACTCTCACATCCATACATGACTACTGGAAAAACCATAGCCTTGACTAGATGGACCTTTGTTGACAAAGTAATGTCTCTGCTTTTTAATATGCTGCCTAGGTTGGTCATAACTTTCCTTCCAAGGAGTAAGCGTCTTTTAATTTCATGGATGCAATCACCATCTGCAGACTCTGAAAGTGACAGTTGCTCAGTCCTGTCTGACTCTTTGACACCCCATGGACTATATAGTCCATAGAATTCTCCAGGCCAGAATACTGTACTGGGCAGCCATTCCCTTCTCTAGGGATCTTCCCAACCCAGGGATCAAACCCAGGGCTCCTGCATTGCAGGCAGATTCTTTACCAGCTGAGCCACCAGGGAAGCCCTTAGGGGCTCTAAGGGATTGTAAATGGGATCAGTAAATTCAAGCTCACGGAAATAGTCCATTACCAGTGAGAACATAGTTCCCAAAGGGAAAAAATAGAGCCACTTTTCCTACACCTGTGGTACCTACCTATCTACCATCTAGCTATCTAAATATATATAGATACAGTTCTCTTCTAATAAAGTCCTGCTAACACAAATATCCTTTAGGGAGGAAGTTAGCCCTCCTGAACGCAATACTTCCATCTTATGAGTAGTTCATACTGGGACTCAATATGACCTGAAAGTGCTTAATGCGCTGAGGAGCTGGGTTATAAGAGGGTTCAACTGTACTATTTGAAATATTCAAAACCAAGCATAATCTCTGAGGTAAAATGAGTGATTTTGTGAATATTTCAGTGCTGGTACAAGGGAGTAATTGGTTCAGAGAACACACTATAGGAGTAACTAGCATGTATTAGTTGCACCGAGATGGATGGGGTTGAAAGCCTAAAGTCCACGTTCTCCTGCTGTTGTTTTTCAGCGTTTGGTAATGCAAGGTAGGGAGTGGCAGCGCTAAATTTGTCAGTGAAAACAAAACCAAAAATGAACAATTACAGACAAATTTCCAGTGACCCAAAAAGGGTAAAAAATAGAGTTGTAATATATAGTCTACTTATGCCTTGAAGATATCACACAGATTCAATGTTATGAAACTATCAAATGCAGAAGTGAATATTCTCTCAAGGAATTTCTAAGGATTTTTTAAAAACCACTTTTTGTGGTACAGTTAGGAACAAGTGGGTTTTGTGGAATTTGTTTGGTGATGGTGGGGTAGCTGTCAATTCAGGGTAGATTTGGACCTGTGTTAATCTGAAGTACCTTTTCATTTCCTCAAGTAGTGATGACTTATTTTAGGTCATGGGATCAGCAGGTGAATACTGGAGACCACAGAAAACCTTAAGGTGTGTCAAAGAAGCTCTAGTAGGAGGAAAAATCAGGCAAGTTTTATTATTAGTGTTGCTGCAGAGCCCCTGAGTGAGGGTTGTGATGGACCTGGGCTGCAGACCTGATAGGGGTTGGAGTGACGGGTCTGGAAACCTGGGCTGGGAGCCTAAGGCCAGGGGCTGGGCTCACAGTCAGTCTGGCCAGGCCTTGGGAGGCCCAGGCCTCGCTCTGTCACACAGGCAAAGAAAACTCACAGGGAAAGAAAACCTGACGTTTTGGTGACTTGCTTCTCCTGGCTTTACACAGTGGTCTCTTAGAGGAGTTCTGAAGGGCGAAAGGGCAACAAGAAACAAGGGAAAAGAGAAAATGTTCTCATCTGTGTCCAAACTACAGCATGAATACCCAAGAACCTCCTTTTCTCTTTCTTCTTTTCCAATGAGGTATAACTGATGTACATTAGTTTCAGGTGTGTAACATAATATTTGTTGTCTGCATACATTGCAAGTATATGCAAGTATATGGTACATGATTACCACAAGTGTAGTTAAGGTCCATCACCATACAGCTACAGATGATTTTTCTAGTGATGAGAAGAAACTCATTTTTGTTACTGCTGTTGTTTTTCTTTTTTTGCCCACACCTTGTGCTTTTCAGGATCTCAGTTCCCTGACGAGGGATTGAACTTGGGTCATGGCAGTGAAAGCTCAGCATCCCCACCGCTAGACCCCGAGGGAACTCCCAAGAAGAAACTCTTAATGTTTTCCCCTTTCTCTTTTGCAAATATAACAGACTTGCTTTGTGTAAACACTCTTGGGAGTAGAGACCTAATGCTGGCCCACATACCCCACTGTGGGCCTGGTACATTTTGGTTTGTACCACTGGTCTATTTGAATCCTCCTGAAATGAGCTCTATTGCGCTTTCTTATTGGCTCAGATGATAAAGAACCTGCCTGCAATGCAGGAGTCCTGGGTTCTATCCCTGCATTGGGAAGATCCCCTGGAGGAGGAAATGGCACCCCACCACACTATTCTTGCCTAAAAAATTCCATGGACGGAGGACTCTGGTGGGCTACAGTCCACGGCATTGCAAAGATTTGGACATGACCGAGTGACTAACACTTTCACTTTAAAAATGAGCTCTATTACACTGGTCTTCTTTATGTACTCATGTAGAGGAAGGATCCTTAATCCTAAAATCACAGAGCAAAAATGAGGACTCAGGCAAGGAGAGGAGGTTTCCACTGTCACAATTTGCAGTCTGGGAACTTCCAAAGTGATTAAATGCCGTGTAAATACCATTAACTAAGATGCTGAGCAGACGGTGTGGTTTAATTGACATGGTTTTGTTAATAGTTGCCAGACATCCTGGGAAAAGACTTTGTGTGGCCCCACCTCCACAGTTAAAAAAAATTTTTTTATTGAGGTACAATTGACATACATTATTTTCTTGGGCTCCGAAATCGCTACAGATGGTGACTGCAGCCATGAAATGAAAAGACACTTGCTCCTTGGAAGATAAACTATGACCAACCTAGACAGCATATTAAGAAGTGGAGACATTACTTTGCCGACAAAGATCCGTCTACTCAAAGCTATGGTTTTTCCAGGAGTCATGTGTGGATGTGAGAGTTGGACTGCAAAGAAAGCAAGTGCTGAAAAATTGATGCTTTTGAAGTGTGGTGTTTGAGAAGACTCTTTAGAGTCCCTTGGAGTGTAAGGAGATCAAGCCAGTCAATCCTAAGGAAATCAGTCCTGAATAGTCATTGGAAGGACTGATGCTCAAGCTCAAGCTCCAATACTTTGGCCATATGATTCGAAGAACTGACTCATTGGAAAAGACCTTAATAATGGGAGAAATTGAAGGCAGGAGGAAAACTAGACAACAGAGGATGAAATGGTTGAATGCATCAGCAACTCGATGGACATGATTTTGAGCAAGCTTCAAGAGTTGGTGATAGACAGGGAAACCTGGCGTGCTGCAGTCTATGGGTGGCAAAAGTCAGACAAGCCTGAGCACTGTAATGAACTGAACTGACATACATTGTATTAGTTTCTGGTGTATAACATAGTGATTCAGTTATCTTATACACTGAAATAACCACAATAAGTCTAGTTAACATCATCACCACATCAAAATTTTTCTTATAATGTAATTTTTAAAAGCTACCCACTCAACATCTTTCAAATAGACAATACAAATATTAGTAACTATAATTACCACCCTGTACATTACACATCCCCCTATGAAGTGTTTGTACCTTTGAATCCCTTCACCATTTTTTGAACCTCTGGGAACCACCAATCTATTCTGTTGTGTGAGCGTTTTTTAAAAATTGTTTTTGGCAGATTGTTGTTTGTTTTGAGAGTCCTCCATGTAAAAGGAGAAGGAAATGGCAACCCACTCCAGTATTCTTGCCTAGAGAATCCCATGGACAGAGGAGCCTGGTGGGCTGCCATCTGTGGCGTCGCACAGAGTCGGACATGACTGAAGTGACTTAGCAGCAGCAGCAGCATGTAAAAATGACATCATACAGTATCTATCTTTATGATTTATTTCACTTACCATAGTGCTCTCAAGATTCATCCATGTAGCAAATTGAAATTTTCCTTTTTGTGGGTGAATAATATTCCACTGTATATACAGGTATGTCTCATTTATTGTGCTTGACTTTACTGCACTTTGAAGATATTGTGTTTCTTGTTTACACATTGAGGTCTGTGGCCACCTTGCATCTAGCAAGTCTAGTGGTGCCATTCATCCAAAAGCATTTGCTCACTTCTTGCCTCTGTGACAATTTGGTCCTTTTGGCAATATTTCAAGCTTTTTCATCATTGTTATATTTGCTATGGTGATCTGTGATCAGTGGTCTGTTACTGCTGCAAAAATACTCCAACTTGCTGAATGCTCAGATGATGGTTAACATTTCATAGCAGTATTTTTAAATTAGGGTATTTATGCTGTTTTCTAAGACATAATGCTATTATACACTTAATAGACTACAAATACAGTGTAAAATGATGTTTATATGTATCGGGAAAACAAGAAATTCGTGTGGATGACGTTGTAGTGCTGTTTGCTTCATTGCTGTGGTCTGGAACCAAACCCACGGTATCTCCGAGCCGTGCCTGTATACACGTGTTCTTTGTCCACGCATCTGTGGATAGACAGTGAGGTTGTTTCCTTATCTGGCTCTTGCACGTAATGCTGCAGTGAACACGGGGGTGCCACACTGTGGCTGACCTTGTTCTAAAATGCCTAGTTCCACTCTCCTGCCTTAGACCACCTGATGGTGTTGGACTCTCCTAGGTGAGGAGAAGGGCTGGTAGGACTATGGTGTTTCCCCACTCCAGGCAACATCACCGTCCATCTAGAATCCTGAACCTGAGGGTAGAATCAAATCAGCTGACAGTGTCCTGAGCCCACAAAAGCTGGAGGGTGGGGACAGGTTGGCGAATGCAGAAATGATGGTGGTCTGCCTCTTTCCCTCCAATTATTGGCTGGGCAGAAACTGAGTTAGAATGAAGTTGAACCTAGTTAGGTGAACTTTCCTTAGCATTCAAGACTAAAATATCGAGGCAGTATCCAGAGCTTCAGCAACTCTCATGTCCCAGTAAGACAAGTCACAAGCCCCCTGGGCCCCCTTGCCAGACCACCTTTCTAACTCTCAAGAGGTTAGATGGATAAAAGCCCCCCTCAGTCATCGTTCTGTCTAAAAAGCCAACATGTTCCTTCCTATTAATCATTTAGTTCAGACTGAAGATGGCCTTTTAAAATTGATGCTGTTTCCCTCATTATGACTTTGAAAGGGGTTGAGTTTTTATCATGCGCAGCTCCAAAGACCAGGGTGTCACTGTCCCTAGTGAGGAGGGACACAGCAGCTGGACTGCTGTTAGAGCACGAACATTTCTTTATCCTGTTACCAGGCAAAGCGTTGACAGCAGGGACACGGTACTGTTCGCCGGCAGACTTACATGTAAGTCGTGGAAAATAATCCAAGAACACTAAAAGTGAGAGGACAGGAGCAAAGCAGTAAGCCTAGACCAGAGCTTGGCACATACAGTCAACCATCCCTAAGGATGGGCTGGAGGGAGGGATGCAGCATTAACCTTCCTACAATATTTTAGCAATGAAACAGTTTCTTCCATTTCATCAGTGGCATATAGATTTGCATGTTGTGTTTTTCTCTTAAGACCTTAATTGCCCAAGGCTTACGAGTGGGAGGGCCAAGTGTTGGCGATATCAGAGGGCTGTAATTCTCAGACATATGTCCCCTGTGGCCTTGGGTCACCCTCTCGTCATAATCCTGTATGGACCCCAAAGGGCCACATTGTTTTCAGGCCCAACTGGATTTGGCTGCCTCTGCTGCCACTGCAGCCCCAAACACCCAGGCCCCCCACGCCACCCTTGCCTCCTCCACCTGTGCCCTCCTTTGTGTTAGCTTGGTTTGGCCTGGCAAGGGCCCCTGTCTACAGCATTCACTTTGTAGCCCCTGTCTTGTAAGACCTGTTTCCTATGACAGTTTTTCTAAGGTGTTTTTCTGCCAGTTTCAGATTTTTCATAGCACCTCAGCAAGAGCACTTCACTGAATGCCTGATAGATGAACTGAAAAAATGAAAATAGAACACTGTTTTTATGGGGCGTTTAGGGGGTATTTTCAGGAAAGATGTGAATTCTCCTGTATACTTGTTTTTATATGCGAAATGGGGTTAGTACTGTATGCATAAGAATTGCTGAGGGCTTCCCTGGTGGCCCAATGGTTAAGAATTGGCCTGCCAATGCAGGGAACATGGGTTTAATCCCTCGTCTGGGAAGATCCCACGTGTCACAGAGTAACAAGTCCCATGTGCTGTAACAACCGAGCCTGAGGGCTGCAACTACTGAAGCCTGCACGCCCTAGAGCCCGTGCCCCACAATGAGAAGCCACCATATGAGAAGCCTCCACAGCACAACTAGAGTAGCCCCTGCCTGCTGCACCTAGAGAAAGTCCTTGGGAAGTAAAGACCAAGCCCAGCCAAAAGTAAATAAATAAAACTGGTGTAAAAAAAAAACAGAATTGGTAAGGAATGTCAAGCTAGTCCCTTTTCATGAGGTGACATCCCTGAGTCACTATCACTGGGCCCTACACTTCTCAGGCACATACAGGTGTATGATGGGGTGGGGAAAGTCTCGAGTGAGAGAACGATGTGCCTCAAAACATGGCCGAGCTCCATGCATGAAGAGGAGTTCAGGCACGAGCCTGGACTCTAAAGGAATCTTCCTAAGAATCTACTGTTCATAGGGCTTTCTGGGAAGGCAGCATCCAAACATTCCCCTACTTTTGTTCTAGATGCTCTAAATTCTGTTCACTGCTCTCCCTTTTTGTGGAGGATAGAGACGAACAAACCATTCTGGCCCAAAGGAAACACAGGAGACTCCATCAAGTCCAGAAAGGCTCTTGTCCCTTTTCTCCCCTGCCCCCACAACCAGGGGAGCCATATTATTGTCATCCCCGGCTCGGGAGTGACAATCATGCCTTCAAATATATTCTGTCTCATTCAAAATCCTTGAGAGGACCCCAGTTCCTGATGACTAAACACTAAAAGGATACCTTTCCGTTGAGTGCTGCTGGAAGCAAGAGGGAGGCCTTGCTTAATATTCCAGATGAATGGATCATTGAAAAGAAGCAATGAGACCTCGGCTTTCTTCATGCTGCCTTCCTCATGTGAAACTGTCAGGCTACAAACAAAAGGAAAAATGAACTGAGGAATCACTGTCAAATTTTGGGGCACAGTAATGGTAATATGGTTATGTTGAAAAAAGAATGTCTCTCTTTTAGAGATACATGCTAATTTGTTTATACATGAAATGACATCTGGGTTTTGTTTCAAAATAAATGGGGGTGGTGGCAACTTCCCATAAGTTGATGATTCTTCAAGTTGGTATGTAAATGAGAGATCATTACACTGTTCTCTATACTTGTGTATATATTTGACCTTTTCCATAATAAAAATTGAAGAAAAAAACCTGGTCATTTGTGTTTCCTTTCCTTTTGATGGGCTTTCCCCCCTCTTCCTTTTGTATCTTCATTTGTATCTTCATTTGTATCTTCCTTTTATATCAACATATTAAAATTGATAAAATGTTTAGCCCTAAAACATTAATATCTTTGACCAGGTAGACATGATTTTGCTGTCCCAGTTGTTATATAACATAGATTCATTCTTTGGGACATTTATGTCATGAACTGTTGTAGGCATTGGAAGCATGAAATTACAGTTGCACTGGGTATTAGATGATATAAGGAATTATTAACTTATTGGGTGAGATAATGGTATTGCATTTAAGAAAACTTCCTTTTTTAATGAGTTGCATACAGAAATACTTAGTGTACTTTACCTGGAATAGCTCAGTGACAACAAAATATCCCTATCTGAAGCAAATGTCAAAATGCCAACAGATGTTACACCTGAGTGAGTGACAAGCATTGTATACGGCATTAATGACACTACTCCCTTCACTTCTGGATGTTTGAGTATCTTTGTGATGTGTGTGTTTGCGGGGATGCGTCAGTCTAGTGGAGGAGACAGAGGGAAGGGGGTCAGTAGAATCTGAGTGACAGGGAAGTGGGGAGGGAGGGGGTGATCTAGGCACACAGAGGAGTCTCACCATCAGGCTGATTTCGGGAGGGTGGGTGAGGAATGGTTGACCATGAAGAGGTGACTCTTAAGCCAGTTCTGTCTCAAGTCAGCTTTATTACAAGAGTAATGCACGTCCATCTACGCAGCCAGTAGGCCAAGCTGTGTGCGAGGAGAGATTGGACTGTAGGCAGCTGGACTCTGTACCACATGGCAGAGTCAGGAGAAAGGACGTGCAATATGAGGAGATGAAAGCCACTCTGAGGCTGCACAGGACGCTGCAGGACAGCGACGGTGTACATGTGATGAGAGAGCCAGCGATCAACAGGGATCTGACTTTACCCTGGAGTCAAGGAGAGCTCTGGAAGGATTTTAAGCAGGGACTGCCATGCTCAGATCTGTGCTTCAGGAAAGCTCAGTCTTCCAGCAGGGAGGAAGAAAGGTGACATCAGAGGAAGGGGGCCTGCCTGTAATGTGTCCCTAGAGGAGGCACCCTCTGTAAATCACTAGCCAGGGGAGGGCACAAAAAAGGGGATTTGTTATGATGCAGCCCCACAGGAGGTGTCTTGCAGAAATCAGCTGCTGGCCTGAAGGGTCCCCTATGTTGTGCTTCTTTGAGGATTGCACAAAGCTGCCCACTGAGTGTGAGTATCTCACAAAAGAGCCGCTCCACTGGGCTGATGCAGCCCCCTATGGCCTGGTTTGGCACCACATGTCTCAAAGACTGACCCCAACTTGGTTCTCTGCCACAGGCCTTGTGCAGCTACACACAACCACTCTGGAGTCACACTGCTTAGCTCTGAATCCCAACTGTGTGACCTTGGGTGCAGGCGGTTCTTATAACCTGCTTGGGTCTTCTGTCTCCCCAACTCGAAGATGCGTCCTACAGTGACTGTGTTGACTAAGCAGCAATAGTGCATATCAGGCACCTAGCAGGGTCCCTGACACTAAGTCAGTGAGTGTTCCAAACTCTTGGCTGTTAAGGGGAGGTCCTAAGATGGCAGAGGAATAGGATGGGGAGACCACTTTCTCCCCCACAAATTCACCAAAACATTTGAATGCTGAGTAAATTCCACAAAACAACTTCTGAATGCTGACAGAGGACATCAGGCACCCAGAAAAGCAGCCCGTTGTCTTTGACAGGAGGTAGGAAAAAATATAAAAGACAGAAAGAGAGACAAAAGAGGTAGGGATGGAGCTCCATCCTGGGAAGGGAGTCTTAAGAAAGAGAGGTTTCCAAACACCAGGAAACACTCTCACTGCTGAGTCTGTGGCGAGCCTTGCAACCACAGAGGGCAACATAACCGGGAGGAAAAATAAATAAATAATTAAAACCTACAGATTACGTGCCCAATATAACTGCCCCAGCAGAGAAGCAGCGCAGAACCCTGCATCTGCCACTAGCAAGCGGGGGCTGGGCATGGAGACATGGGCTGCATTGCTTAGACTAAGGACCGGGTCTGAATGCCCCGAGGGCAATCTGAGGGAACTAACTTGGGCTAGCAAGCCAGACTGTGGGATCGCTAGCACTCAAAAAGCCCTGACCTGGCAACCCACTCTAGTACTCTTGCCTGGAAAATCCCATAGACGGAGGAGCCTGGTAGGCTGCAGTTTATGGGGTCACTAAGAGTCAGACACGACTGAGCGACTTCACTTTTCACTTTCATGCACTGGAGAAGGAAATGGCAACCTACTTCTGTGCTCTTGCTTGGAGAATCCCAGGGAAGGAGGAGCCTGGTGGGCTGCCGTCTATGGGGTCGCACAGAGTCGGACACGACTGATGCGACTTAGCAGCAGCAGCAGCAGCAAGACACCACCAGGCCTGCTCACAGAACAAAGGACTGAGCAGAGCTAGCTGGCTGCAGACCGGCCCATCCCCCTCTGGTTACAGGCAGGCGAGGGCAGCCAGAGCCAGAAGGGGGCAATCACGGCCCCAGAGAGGCATCATCTACCAAACTGCAAGCAGGCTTCATTGCTAACCAAGACTTCTTGGGGTTCTGGATGGTCAACATCTGCCTGAGAAGGTGCGCTGGTTGTACACCCAGAAAACCGAGTGGCAAGGACGGGGAAAGCGATAAGTTGCAGCAACTGTGCTCGCCAAACACCTGGTCACCTGAGCTGCTCGGACCTGGGAAGGGCACAAAATGCAGGCCCAACCGAGTCTGCGCCTCTGAGGACTACCTGGGCACCTGAACCTGAGCATCTTAGACCTTGGAAGTGCATACGACCCAGGGCTGGCCCCAGACAGTACCCAGCAGAGCAACCTAGAGCCTAAGCAGTGTAGACAGGGAAAGCACACATGCCGTGAGAGGGGGCAAACCCAGTGTGGCCGAGACACTGCACACTGGGAACATATGCCAATGTTACTTGTTTGCACTGTCCCTCCCTCCCCACAGCACGACTGAACAAGTGAGCCTAAAAAAGTGTCCACCACTGCCCCCTTGTGTCAGGGCGGAAATTAGACACTGGAGAGACCAGCAACCAGAAGCAGCTAAAACAGACGGAACCTCCTTGAAAGTGACAGGTGCAATAGATTAAAACCCTGTAGTTAGTACCAACTACATAGGAAGGGGCCTATAGATCTTGAGAAATATAAGCCAGATCAAGGAACTATCTGAAAATGAACTGACCCCACACTGCCCACAACACCACCAGAGAAAGCCCTAGATATATTTTTAGTATTTTTACTATCATTCTTTATTTTTTAAATTTTAAGTCCTCTATTACTCCTTTAATTTTCATTTTTATAACCTACTATGACTTTGCAAAAAGAGAGACCCTAATTTTTGTGACTTTGCTTTTTTTTTCGTTAATATTGTATTTTTGAAAATCCAACTTCTACTCTAGACTTTTAATCTTTGCTTTTTGGTATTTGTTATCAATTTAGTACCTTTAAGAACCCAATCTTCAGTACCTATTTTTACTTGGGAGTGAGATTACTGGCTTGACTGCTCTCTCCCCCTTTGGACTTTCCTTTTTCTCCACCAGGCCGCCTTTATCTCCTCCCTCCCCCTTCACTTCTCTACCCAACTCTGTGAATCTCTTTGTGTGTTCCAGATGGTGGAGAACACTTAGGGAACTGCTTACTGGCTGGATCTCTCACCTTTTGATTCCCCCTTTTATCCTCCTGGCCACCTGTCTCATTCCTTCCTCTTCTCTTCTCTGTATAACTCTGTGAACATCTCTGAGCAGTCCAGACTGTGGAGCGCACATAAGGAAGTGATTACTGGCTAGCTTGCTTTCTCCTCTTTTGATTCCACCTCTCATCCTGGTCACCTCTATCTCTCTCCTCCCTCTTCTCTTTTCCATGTAACTCTGTGAACCTCTCTGGGTGTCCCTCACTGTGGAGAAACTTTTCATCTTTAACCTAGATATTTTATCAATGGTGCTGTATAGATGGAGAAGTCTTGAGGCTACTGTAAAAATAAGACTGAAAACCAGAAGCAGGAGGCTTAAGTCCAAATCCTGAGAACACCAGAGAACTCCTGACTCCAGGGAACATTAATCAACAGGAACTCATCAAACGCTGACATACCTACACTGAAACCAAGCACCATCCAAGGGCCAACAAGTTCCAGCACAAGACATACCACGCAAATTCTCCAGCAACACAGGAACATAGCCCTGAGCTTCAATATACAGGCTGCTCAAAGTCACTCCAAACCCATTGACATCTCATAACTCATTCCTGGACACTTCACTGGACTCCAGAGAGAAGAAATCCAGCTCCACCCACCAGAACACTAACACAAGCTTCCCTATCCAGGAAACCCTCACAAGCCACCTGTACAACCCTACCCACACTGAGGAAACTCCACAATAAAGAGAACTCCACAAACTGCCAGAATACAGAAAGGCCACCCCAAACGCAGCAATATAAACAAGATGAAGAGACAGAGGAATACCCAGCAGGTGGCTCAGACAGTAAAGTGTCTGTCTACAATGCGGGAGACCTGGGTTCGAGCCCTAGGTTGGGAAGATCCCCTGGAGAAGGAAATGGCAATCCACTCCAGTACTATTGCCTGGAGAATCCCATGGACAGAGGAGCCTGGTAGGCTGCAGTCCATGGCGTCGCAAAGAGTTGGACACGACTGAGCGACTTCAGTTAGTCAGTCAGTCAAAGGAACAGGATAAATGCCCACCAAACCAAACAAAAGAGGAAGAGATAGGGAATCTACCTGATAAAGAATTCCAAATAATGATAGTGAAAATGATCCAAAATCTTGAAATCAAATTGGAATCAGAGATAAATAGCCTGGAGACAAGGATTGAAAGATGCAAGAAAGGTTTAACAAGGACCTAGAAGAAGTAAAAAAGAGACAATATATAATGAATAATGCAATAAATGAGATCAAAAACACTCTGAAGGGAACAAATAGTAGAATAATGGAGGCAGAAGATAGGATTAGTGAGGTAGGAGATAGAATGGTAGAGATAAATGAATCAGAGAGGAAAAAAGAAAAATGAATTAAAAGAAATGACAATCTCAGAGATCTCTCAGTTCAGTTCAGTTCAGTCGCTCAGTCGTGTCTGACTCTTTGTGACCCCATGAATCGCAGCACGCCAGGCCTTCCTGTCCATCACCAACTCCCGGAGTCCACTCAGACTCACGTCCATCAAGTCAGTGATGCTATCCAGCCATCTCATCCTCTGTCGTCCCCTTCTCCTCCTACACCCAATCCCTCCCAGCATCAGAGTCTTTTCCAATGAGTCAACTCTTCGCATGAAGTGGCCAAAGTACTGGAGTTTCAGCTTTAGCATCATTCCTTCCAAAGAAATCCCAGGGCTGATCTCCTTCAGAATGGACTGGTTGGATCTCCTTGCAGTCCAAGGGACTCTCAAGAGTCTTCTCCAACACCACAGTTCAAAAGCATCAATTCTTTGGCACTCAGCCTTCTTCACAGTCCAACTCTCACATCCATACATGACCACTGGAAAAAACATAGCCTTGACTAGACAGACCTTAGTTGGCAAAGTAATGTCTCTGCTTTTGAATATGCTATCTAGGTTGGTCATAACTTTTCTTCCAAGGAGTAAGCGTCTTTTAATTTCATGGCTGCAGTCACCATCTGCAGTGATTTTGGAGCCCCCCCCCAAAAAAGTCTGACACTGTTTCCACTGTTTCCCCATTTATTTGCCATGAAGTGATGGGACAGATGCCATAATCTGTTTTCTGAGTCTTGAGCTTTAGGCCAACATTTTTACACTCCTCTTTCACTTTCATCAAGAGGCTCTTTAGTTCTTCTTCACTTTCTCCCATAAGGGTGGTGTCATCTGCATATCTGAGGTTACTGATATTTCTCCCAGCAATCTTGATTCCAGCTTGTGCTTCATCCAGCCCAGCGTTTCTCATGATGTACTCTGCACATAAGTTAAATAAGCAGGGTGACAATATACAGCCTTGACATACTCCTTTTCCTATTTGGAACCAGTCTGTTGTTCCATGTCCAGTTCTAACTGTTGCTTCCTGACCTGCATACAGATTTCTCAAAAGGGAGGTCAGGTGGTCTTGTATTCCCATCTCTTTCAGAATTTTCCACAGTTTATTGTGATCCACATAGCCAAAGGCTTTGGCATACTCAATAAAGCAGAAGTAGATGCTTTTCTGAAACTCTCTTGCCTTTTTGATGATCCAGCGGATGTTGACAATTTGATCTCTGGTTCCTAAGTATTCGTGAGAAGGGGCTTTGACTATCTATATTGTGAGCAAAATAAATCCTGGTTTCAATTCTCTCTGTTTTAAAAAAAAATAAGTATATTAGTTAGATCTGAGAAGCAATGTCCTGGGTATTCTACATGCTCTGCTTCATTTAAATGAAAAAAAAAATCTGCGAGTAAGGAGGTTTCAACATTCCCATTTTAAAGATGAGGAAACTGAGGCACAGAGGCATTAATGAAGTTAATAGCAAGTGAACGAGATGCTTTTTGGTGAGCGTATTTATCTATACTTAGAAAACTTCATTGGAAAGAGCATTTTCTATCTAGATTGTTGGGGAAAATAACCCATTTTCAATTCTTTTTTTTTTTTGGTCCTAGCTAACCCTCTGATTTTATCTACTATTTCTTCGTTCCCTTCAGCCTAAGCTGGCTTCTTTACTATACTTCAGACACACTAAGCCGCCTTGCCATCTTAAGCCTTGCTGTGGACACTGACTTAACTCTGTTTCCTGGTTTGTTTTTTTTGTTTGTTTTTGTTTTTCAATTGAAGGTAATTTTTTTACAGGATTTTCTATTTCAGTGCTATCTATTAAAAAATTAAATATGTTGTTTAGGTCTACTAAGAAATGTCTTAGGTGTTTCACATGCTCTGGTTCATTTAATTAGAAAAAATTCAACTAGGAAGTTGTTATCAACATTCCCATTTTATAGATTAAAAAACTGAGGCACAGAGGGATTAAAAAGGTAATCATAAGTGAAAGAGATTCTTTTTGGTCAGAGAATTTATGTATACTTAGTAAAGGTTGTGGAAAGGGCATTGTCTATCTACATTGTTGGAGGGAAAAAAACTCGATTTCCAACTTATCAATTTAAAAAAAACTGAATTAAGTATGTTACTTAGATCTATGAAGCAATGTCCTGGTGTTTTGCATGCTCTGCTTAATTTAGTTTGAAAAATACTACAAGGAAGGTGTATATCAACATTCCCATTTTATAGATGTAGACACTGAGGCACAGATGCATGAATGAAGTCACAAGTAAGTGAAAGAAATACATTTTGGTCAGCAAATTCATATATACAAGTAAACATTGAAGGAAAAGCATTATCTATCTAGACTGTTGAAAAGGGGGACATTTACTTCTACACTCTCTATTTAAAAAAGCAAAATTAGTATCTTGCTTAGTTTTACTAATCAATGTCCTGGGTGTTCTACATGCTCTGCTTTACTTAATTATAAAGAAAATCTACCAGGAATGTATTATGAACATTCCCATTTTATAGATGAGGAAAGTGAGGCACAGAGGCATTAATGAAGTTACTAGAATTTGAAGAGATGCTTTTTTTGTGAGCCTATTTATCTATACTTAGTAAACTTTGTGGGAAAGGGTATTCTCTATCCAAATTGTTGGGGGAAAAAAAACTCATTTTCAGTTTTATCTATTAACAAAAATGAAGTATGTTCAGTTCACTCGTTGAGTCATGGCCAACTCTTTGTGACCCCATGGACTCTCAAGAGTCTTCTCCAACACCACAGTTCAGCATCATCAATTGTTTGGCACTCAGCTTTCTTTATAGTCCAACTCTCACATCCATACATGGCTACTGGAAAAACCATAGCCTTGACTAGACAGACCTTTGTTGGCAAAGTAATGTCTCTGCTTTCTAATACGCTGTCTAGGTTGGTCATAACTTTCTGGCCAAGGAGTAAGCGTCTTTTAATTTCATGGCTGTAGTCACCATCTGCAGTGATTTTGGAGCCCCAAAAAATAAAGTCTGCAAACTGGAAGTGGTCAAACAGGAGATGACAAGAATACTTGCTTTTAGTGAGCGTATTTAGCAATGAAAGGGCAAGTCTGTCTAGATTGTTGGGGGAAACAGGCTAGAGGCATTAATGAAGTTATTAATGAGTGAAAGAGATGCATTTTGGTGAGGTATTTATTGACACTTTGCAAAATTCATGAGAATGGGCTTTGACTATCTAGATTGTGAGGAAATAAATCTAGATTTAAATTTTCTCTATTAAAACAAAAAATTAAGCATGTTACTTAGATCTGCTAGGCTATATCCTGTGTGTTTTACATGCTCTTCTTCATTAAATCAAAATGAAAATCTACGAGGAAGGTGTTATCAACATTCCCATTTTATAGATGAAGAAACTGAGGTACAGAGACTTTATTAAATTTACTAGTATTTCATGCATTGGAGAAGGAAATGGCAACGCACTCCAGTGTTCTTGCCTGGAGAATCCCAGGGACGGGAGAGCCTGGTGTGCTGCCATTGATGGGGTCGCACAGAGTCGGACACGACTGAAGCAACTTAGCAGCAGCAGCAGCAGTGAGTGAAACCAATGATATTGGTGAACGTATTTATCTATACTTAGTAAACGTTGTGTGAAAGGGCATTGTCTACCTGGATTTTTTGGGGAAAATTACTCTATTTCAATTCTATTTAAAAAAATTAAGTGTGCTACTTAGATCTACTAAGAAATGTCCTGGGTGTTTTACATGCTCTGCTTCATTAAATCAAAAAGAAAATGTACAAGGAAAGTGTTATCAACATTCCCATTTTACAGATGAAGAAACTGAGCCACAGAGGCAGTAATGAAGTTACAAGAAGTGAAATGGATGATTTCTTGAGACTGTATTTATCTACAGTCAATAAACTTTGTGGAAAAGGGCATTGTCTATCTAGATTGTTAGAGAAAAAAATTCAATTTCAACTCTCTTATAAAAAGAAAAAGAAGTATTTTACTTAGACCTACTAAGTAACATCCTGAATGTGTCATATGCTCTGCTTCAATTAAAAAAAAAATCAAAGAGGAAGGTGTTATAAGCACTCGCATTCTATAGATGAGTAAACTGAGACACAGAGACATTACTCGTTACTAGTTAGGGAAATACATGCTTTTCATTGAGTGTATTTATCTATTTGGTAAACTTTGTGGGAAAGGGCATTGTCTGCTAGACCATTGGGGAAAAAAACCCAATTTCAATTCTCCCTATTAAAAAAAAAATTCAGTGAGTTGCTTAGATCTTCTAAGCCATGTCCTGGTTGTTTTGCATGCTCTTCTTCGTTTAATCAAAAAGAAAATCTACGAGTAAAGTGTTATCAACATTCCCATTTTATAGATGAGGAAACTGAGGCCCAGAGGCTTTAAGAAAGTAATTAGTAGGTGAAAGATGATGTATTGGTGAGCCTATTTATCTATACTTAATAAACTTTGTTGATAAGGGCACTGTCTATTACATTTCGGGGGAAAAAACTCAATTTCAATTCTCTTAAAAAAATTAAGTATGTTACTTAACTCTACTAAGCATGTCCTGGGTATTTTACATGCTCTGTTTCATTTAATGAAAAATAAAAATCAGTAAGGTAAAAGAAAATCTACAAGGCTGTGGGGTAAAAATAAAGATTTTAACACTCTTAAAGAAAAACCAATATTATGTATGTTAGATCTCCTAAGCAATGGTGGGTGTTTTACATGTTAAGCTTCATTTAATTAAAAAAAAATCTATGAGGAAGGTGTTGTCACTATTCCCATTTTACAGATGAGGAAACTGAGCCACAGAGGCAGTAATGAAGTTACAAGAAGTGAAACGGATGATTTCTTTGAAAGTATATTTATCTACACTCAATAAACTTTGTGGAAAAGGGCATTGTCTATGTAGATTGTTGGAGAAAAAAACTCAATTTCAACTCTCTTATTAAAAAAAAAGAAATTAAGTATTGTACTTAGATCTACTAAGTAACATCCTGGATGTGTCATATGCTCTGTTTCATTTAATTAAAAAAAAAATAAAAGAGGAAGGTGTTATCAACATTCCCATTTTATAGATGAGTAAAACTGAGGCACAGAGGCATTAATGAAGTTACTAAAGAGATGCTTTATGGTGAGCGTATTTATGGACACAGTAAAATTTGCAAAAATGGCACAGTCTCTAGATTGTTGGTGAAAAAAGCTCAATGTCAACTCCACCGATTAGAAAAAAACCAAAGTTAAGTATGATATTTAGATCTACCAAGCAAAGTCCGTCTTGTTTTACCTGCTTGCCTGCATTTAATTAAAAAGAAAAACTACACAGAAGGTGTAATCAATGTTCCCATTTTATAGATGAGGAAACTGAGGCCCAGAGGTATTAGTGAAGTTACTAGAAAGTGAAAGAGATGCTTTCTGGTGAGGGTATGGATTTATACTTAGCAAACTTTGTGGGAAAGTGCATTGTCGGTCCAGATTATTGGGGGGAGAAGCTCGACTTCAACTCTTTCTTCTAAATAAAAACAAAATTAAGTATGTTACTTACATTTCTAAGCATGTCCTTGTTGTTTTACAGGATCTCCTTCATTTAATTAAAAAAATAAATCTACAAGGAAGGTGTTTTCAACATTCCTAATTTAAACATGAGGAAACAGACACAGAGGCATTAGTGATCATAATAGTAAGTGAAATATGCTTTTTGGTGAGTGTATTTATCTATAATTAGAAAACTTCTTGGAAAAGGGCTTTTTCTATCTAGATTGTTGGGGGGAACCCACTTTCAAATCTACCTATTAAAAAGTATTAAATATGTTATTTAGATCTACTAAGCAATGTCCTGTGTGTTTTACATGCACTGTTTCATTTAATTAAAAAAAAATCAACTAGGAAGGTGTTATCAACGCTACCAACTTATAGATGAGGAAAGTGAGGCAAGTGGGCATTAATGATTTAACTAGTAAGTGGAAGAGATGTTATTTGGTGAACGTATTTATGGACATTTAGTAAAATTTTCACAAATGGTCGCTGGCTATCTAGATTGTTGGCAAATAAAACTCAATTTCAATTCTGTCTTTAAAAAAAAAACCGAATTAAGTGTGTTACTTAGACCTACTATGCATTGTCCTTGGTGTTATACATGATTAACTCCATCTAATTAAAACCAAAATCTACGAGGAATGTGTTATTAACATTCCCATTTTATAGATGAGGAACCTGAGGCACAGAAAGATTAAAAAGTTAATAAGTGAAAGAGATTCTTTTTGTTCAGCGATTTTTATGTATACTTAGTAAAGTTTGTGGAAAGGTCAAAGTCTGTCTAGATTGTCAGGAAAAAAACTCGATTTCCAATCTGTCTATTAAAAAACCCCAGAAATAGGTATATTACTTTGATCTACAAATCAGTCTCCTGGGTGTTTTTCATGCTCTGCTTAATTTACTTTATTTTTTATTTTTTTTTAAAATTTAATTTAATTTTATTTTTTTTAATTTTAAAATCTTTAATTCTTACATGTGTTCCCAAACAAGGAAGGTTTTATCAACATTCGCATTTTATACATGATGACACTGAAGCACAGAGGTATTAATGAAGTTACTAGTAAGTGAAAGAGATGCTTTTTGGTGAGCATATTTATCTATAGTTAGCAAACTTTTTGGGAGAAGACTATCCATTGTTGGGGGAAAATACTTGTTTTCAATTCCATCTATTAAAAAAGTAAAGAAAATTAAGTATGTTACTTAGATCTACTAAGCAATGTCCTGGGTGTTTTACATGCTCTGCTTCATTTAATTAAAAATAAAATCTACAAGGAAGGTGTTAGTAACATTCCCATTTTACAGATGGGGAAACAGGGTGGAGGCATTAATGAAGTTATTAGTGAGTGAAAGAGATGCATTTTGGTGAAGTATTTATTGACACTTTGCAAAATTCATGAGAATGGGCTTTGACTATCTAGATTGTGAAGAAATAAATCTAGATTTCAATTCTATTTAAAAAAAAAACAAAATTAAGTATGTTACTTAGATCTACTAAGCAATATCTGGGTTTTTTTTACATGCTCTTCATTTAATTAAAAAGAAAATCTATGCGGAATATGTTATCAGCATTCCCATCTTATAGATGAGGAAACTGAGGTCCAGAGGCATCAATGAAGTTACTAGTGAGTGAAAGAGATCCTTTTTTGGGAGAGCATATTTATCTACACTCAGGAAACTTTGTGGAAGGTACATTGTCTATCTAGAATGTTGTGGGGGGAAAATCAATTTCAGTTATCTCTATCAAAAAGAAAAAACAAAAGTAAGTATGTTACTTAGACTACTAAGCAATGTCCTCGGTGTCTTACAGGGTCTGCTTCATTTAATTGAAAACAAAATCTAAGAGGAAATTGTTATCAACATTCCCATTTATACTTCAGGAAACTGAGGCATTAATGAAGTTGCTAGTAAGTGAAAGAGAGATGCTTTTGCTAACCGTATTTATCTATACTTAGTAACCTTTGTGGGAAAGGGCATCGTCTATCTAGAATGTTTGGGGAAAAAAACTTGATTTCAATTCTATTTTTTTAAAAAACCAAAATTAAGTATGTTACTTAACTCTACTAAGCATGTCCTCAGTGTTTTACATGCTCTGCTTCATTTAATTCCCAGGAAGGTGTACAAGGAAGGTGTTATCAACATTCCCATTTTATAGATGAGGAAACTGAGACACAGAGACATTAATGGCATTACTAGTTAGGGAAATACATGCTTCTGAGTGAGCGTATTTATCTATTTAGTAAACTTTGTGGGAAAGGGCACTGTCTGGCTAGACCATTGGGGAAAAAAAACCCAATTTCAATTCTCTCTATTAAAAAAAATTAAATGTGTTGCTTAGATCTTCTAAGCCATGTCCTGGTTGTTTTGCACGTTTTGTCTCTTCTTCATTTAATCAAAAAGAAAATCTACAAGTAAGGTGTTATCAACATTCCCATTTTATATATGAGGAAACCGAGGCCCAGAGGCTTTAAGAAAGTAATTAGTAAGTGAAAGATGATGTATTGGTGAGCATATTTATCGATACTTAATGAACTTTGTTGGTAAGGGCACTGTCTATTAGATTTTGGGGGAGAAAAACTCAATTTCAATTATATTTGAAAATTAAGTATGTTACTTAACTCTACTAAGCCTGTCCTGGGTATTTTACATGCTGTTTCACTTAATGAAAAATAAAAATCAGTAAGGTAAAAGAAAATCTACAAGGCTGTGGGGTAAAAATAAAGATTTTAACACTCTTAAAAAAACCCAACATTATGTATGTTAGTTAGATCTCCTAAGCAATGGTGGGTGTTTTACATGTTAAACTTCACTTAATTAAAAAGAAAATCTATGAGGAAGGTGTTGTCAATATTCCCATTTTATAGATGAGGAAACTGAGGCACAGAGACTTAATGAAGTTACCAGTAAAGGAAAGTTTTTTGTTAGCGTATTCATCGACGGTAAACTTTTTGGGAAGGGGCATCGTCTATCTAGATTATTGAAGGGGGGGACTTGATTTCAATTCTATCTATTAAAAAAAAACAAAAACTTAAGTATGTTACTTAGATCTACTAAGTGATTTCCTGGGTGTTTTTCATGCTCTGCTTCATTTAATTAAATTGAAAATCCACGAGGACAGTGTTATCAATGTTCCCATTTTATAGATGAGGAAACTGAGGTACAGAGGCATTAATAAAGTTACAAGTAAGTGAACAAAATGGTTTTTTTTTTTTGTGAGAGTATTTACCTATACCTAGGAAACTTGTGGGAAAGGGGTTTGTCTATCTAGATTGTTAGGGCAAAAAAACTCAATTTCAATATTGTTTAAAAAAAAACAAAATTAAGTATGTTTCTTAGGTCTACTAAGAAATGTCCTCAGTGTTTTACATGTTCTGCTTCATTTAATTAAAAAGAAAATCTACGAGGATGATGTTATCAACATTCCTATTTTATAGATGAGGAAAGTGAGGCACAGAGGCATTAATGAAGTTAACTAATAATTGAAAGAGATGCTTTTTGGTGAGTATATTTATCTATACCTAGTAAAGCTTGTGGGAACAGGCATTGTCTAGCTAGATTGTTGGGGAAAGAAAAACTCATTTCAATTCGCTCTATTAAAAAACAAAACAAAACTTAAGTTCCTGAATTTTCCAAGATCAAAATTTGTCTTACTCTATTTCTTCCCTATATTTTAAGTTATTAGCACTTCTTTGTCACGTAGGCAAAATAAGCACACTCTACTCCTCTCATTCTGTCACTTTCAGCATGTTATTCTTCCATCATAATCACAGCCCTAGAGAGGAGGTTAACTTAGACTATAATAAAGGGGGCAGAGGAAAGCCCTGAACTCACTGTTACTCAATTTTTGTGCAGAGAGCAAGTGAAGTAGGCACTCTGCCCTCTTGAATAGTTCCATTATTAAAGTTTTGATCACAGAATTGGGCTCAATATTCTCTCTCTCCTAATTCTGTGTTAATAATCATTCTGGTCAACTTTGCTGACAAAGGACTGTCTAGTCAAAGCTATGGTTTTCCCAGTAGTCATGTATGGAGTTGGACTATAAAGAAAGCTGAGCACCAAAGAATTGATGCTTTTCAACTGTGGTGTTGGAGAAAACTCTTGAGAGTCCCTTGGACTGCAAGGAGATCCAACCAGTCCATCCTAAAGGCGATGAGTCCTGAATATTCATTGGAAGGACTGATGCTGAAGCTGAAGCTCCAATACTTTGGCCCCCTGATGGGAAGAACTGACTCATTGGAAAAGACATTGATGCTGAGAAAGATTGAAGGCGGGAGGAGAAGGGGACAACAGAGGATGAGATGGTTGGACGGCATCCCCAACTCGATGGACATGAGTTTGAGCAAGCTCTTGGAGTTGGTGATGGACAGGGAAGCCTGGCATGCTGCAGTCCATGGGGTTGCAAAGAGTCGGACACGACTGAGTGACTGAACTGAACTGGTCAACTTTCTACATGTGGAGTATATAGTATGTCATGGCAAAGAGATTTATGGACTTAACTTATTTTATCTGTAGAGTTTGAACACTACTTGCATCCCCTGAAGGTGGTAGGAATCACTACGAATTTCATGGTAAAAGAAAAGCAGCATCGATATCATTAACTGATCATATTTAGTTTGAGAGCCAGAAATCCCTACTCCCTAACTCATTTCATGCAACAGCCCATTTGACCCCAAACACAACGTATTCTTGTGAGTTTCTATTGCCTGTGAGTTTCTATTGCCTCTTATGTACAAACTGCTGACTGTGAAGAAACTTGATCAAAACATCAAATATTACCAGAGAAGCCGAGTTTGTGCCCTTTACAACCATTCATGAAGTACCTTAACCTCACCTTCTCTTATATGGTCGTCTGTCTTCCTGACTATGACCTCATATGACTTATTTGTAAATTCAAGCAAATGTGCTTCTGACTGGCACTGATACATCACTGATGCCAAAATATCAGAGGACGAAGCATAAGGACATTTTTTTCGATTCAGATGGAAAATATTACAGATTTATGGGTAAGTGATGGCAATCGCCATTCCATAACATCTTCATATAATCAGTATCTTCCCATGCCTCCTTTCACTGAATTTTATGACCTCAAAACTTATTCAAGGAAATTATCTTTTTTGCTGACCCAAAAGGTATAGTGGGTAGAACTGGGGATGGGGCTGTTTGCCTGAACAATCCAGCTCTGACTGTTCACTTGCTGGATTTCTACTGCTTTTCAATGACCACTTACAGAGTCATAATGCACAGAACAACTATTGTTGTCCCATTGACATTGATGTGATTTCCCCTCCTGGATTGGGGGCAGCACAGCCTACAGGCATTAGTATCTAAAGATTATATATAATGGATAATAGAGGAAAATGAAATAGCAGAAAGGAATCTGCACGGCAAACAGAAGCAGTAAATAGTTTCAGTGAAAGATCTTACTTGGGTTACACAGCAACTGCAAGGGGGTGGAAAAAAAACCCAATGGCTCTTACAGACTCAGCAAGAGTTGAGGGTGAAATGGTTTACTATTTTGAAATACAATACTTTTTTACTTCAACCACAGAAAGCCATTTAAAAGTCATCTTGTGCGTTACAGTTGTTATGTGACATCTTTCACTTGAATGCCTATTTATGAATTCCTACTCTACCCTTCCTGGTGGCTCAGACGGTAAAGCATCTGTCTACAATGTGGGAGACCTGGGTTTGATCCCTGGGTCAGGAAGTTCCCTGGAGAAGGAAATGGCAACCCACTCCAGTACTCCTGCCTAGAAAATCCCATGGACGGGGGAGCCTGGTGTCCATGGGGTCGCAAAGAGTCGGACACGACTGAGCAATTAAATAAATAATATTCTACCTTCCTGAGGTGGTCCATGATATGGCACAAATGGAGTAAGTGAAGGAAGAGATTTTAACATATTTATCCGAAGTCCATAATGTCCAGTTCATGACAGAAGTCAGAACAAAGTTACAGTGTTTGCTATCTCCTCATCTTGAACCCACCCTTCTGCACTTGCTGCATTTAGCCTGATATTTCTGCATTTTCAAAGTCTCATGGTAAATCATTTCAATAGATACTCTCACCAATCCACACATCTTAGTTGCAGTAGCCATTGCAATGGATTGCCTGGTAAATCTAATTTAATTGTGATTTAATAAGAAATAAACATGGTGGATTTACTTAGTAGTGAAAGTGAAAGTCCTTCACTTGTGTCCAACTCTTTGTGACCCCATGGACTATAGCCTGCCAGGCTTTTTGTTCTAAGAGCAAATGTAGTAAGCCCGAGTGATTTCAGCTCCACAGACATCTGCTAGACATATCATTTAACTGAAGGCCAATATCTGACAAGTTTTCAACCTCCATTGTTGACAACTCCACCTCCTAGAAGGTAGAGAAAATGATAGGGAGACTTGCTTCTCTCACTGACTGAAAAAGAGAAATTGGTAAAGTGAAGGTGACAGAAACTTTTAGAGAAAGCAACCATTTTAGCTGAAAGTCCATAAGTACTCTATAACGCAAAATCCTAGACTTTAGGAAAGTGGTTTTCTACACTGAAGTAGGTATGCTTATATGCCCAGAGACAGTGAAAAAAAAGGAGATGAATAAAGAGCTGGGGAGATCTGCTGGCAATTGAAACCAGTGTGCCTCTACTGGGTGCTCTCCATCCTATATTTCTAAAGAACATGTATTGAAATGAAGGCATAAAAATCAAGGATAAATGAATATAAGAGGATGTGGTAAAAAAAAAAATGCCATAAAGAATCATACCTGAAATGACCCTAAAGATTGAAAAAACCTGCTACAGATAACAGAACAGTTTTTTAAAAACATGTTTAGAACAAGAAGAGCAAGGATAGGATAGACATACAACTCATGGAATGGTATTCAATGAATGATCTTATCTTTTTTGTGAAAAAGAATGATTCTAACCTAAAAGGGTAACCAATATCATAACTATAGATTGAAGCCTAATATAGGCAAGGTGCCCAGAAGAGGGCACTCAACTGTTCTAAATGAATTGAAATTATATTCTAGAGTTGTGAGAGGTCTTGTGGATTAGATGGCCTAGTCATAGTTGTTAACGTTTTGGGATTGTGGTATGGGTGACATGTGTCAGAAGACTAAAGACCCTAATATGAGCTTTGGTTTTGAAAAGGGACACAAAGCACATGGGCTCCTTAGGTTAGACAAGGGACATCATGCTGATTGAGTGCAAAATCCTAAAACAGGCTATTAAAAGGAGGATTTGTAAGCACTTAGAAAAAAGTAGTAAGCATCAGAAGTCAGCATAAATTCTGTAAGAACAAGTCGTTAGACAAACCTCATTTCATTTCTATTTTTGATTATGATTATTGGCTTGACAGATTAGTAAAAATGTAAGCACTCTGTATCTGGATATCAGCAAGGCATTTGATATGTCTGTGAACAAGACAGAGAAATGTAGAATGCTGCCTGATGGATAAATGTCAACCTGCAGGGAGGTTTCTAGTGGTGTGTCACTGAGCTCTGACCTTCACCTTCTCTTGTATAACATTTTTATTAATGACTTACATAGTAATATTGAGTGAAGTAAGTCAGAGAAGGCAAAATATCGTATGACATCCTTTATCTGTGAAATTTTAGAAGACATGAAACAAATGAACTTACAAAACAGAAAGAGACTCACAGACTTAGAGAACAAACTTATGGTTGCCAGAGGGGAAGGAAGGAGGGAAGGGATAGTTAGGGAGTTTGGGATGGACATGTACACACTGCCATATTTAAAACGAATAACCAACAAAGACCTACTGTTTAGCACATGGAACTCTGCTCAATGTTATGTGGCAGCCTGGATGGGAGGGGAGTCTGGGGGAGAATGGATACAGGTATATGTGTGGCTGGGTCCCTTCACTGTTCACCTGAAACTATTACAACATTGTTAATTGGCTGTGGGTGCATGCTAAGTCTCTTCAGTTGTGTCTGACTCTTTGTAACCCTATGGACTGAAGCCTGCCAGGCTCCTCTGTCCATGGGATTCTCCAGGCAATTGTACTGGAGTGGGTTGCCATGCCCTCCTCCAGGGATCAAACCCGAACCTACATCTCTTACATTTCCTGTGTTGACAGGCAGATTCTTTACCACTAGCAGCACCTGGGAAGACCTCTCATGAGATTATTTAACCTTCATTACCTCCTTAAAGGCTCTATTGCTGATTATAGTCACTTCGAGGGTTAGAGTTTCAACATGTGAATTTGGGGGCACACAATTCAGTCTAAAACAAGGACTCTTTGGAGGAAGTCCCCACACTTCTGGAACTCCCAATTCTCTAATTATATCTCACTTAATTTTCCAGATGATAGAGGCATGTAAATTATAACTCAATAGCTGAATTCAAGACAAAAGGGAAAAGCTAGAATGAACCCTGTGCTATGGGTTGGAATTTGAGGTATTGGTGTGAACTCATGGATTTCAAAATATAGAAATATTTTATAGAAACAAAATTTTTTTTAGTATTTTTAATATAAATTTACTTATTTTAATTGGAGGCCAATTACTTTACAATATTGTAGTGGTTTTGCCATACATCAACATGAATCTGCCACGGGTGTACATGTGTTCCCTATCCTGAAACCCCCTCCCACCTCCCTCCCCATTCCATCTCTCTGGGTCATCCCAGTGCACCAGCCCCGAGCACCCTGTCTCATGCATCCGACCTGGACTGGTGATCCTTTTCACATACAATAATATACATATTTCAATGACATTCTCCCAATCATCCCATCCTCACCCTCTCCCACAGAGTCCAAAAGACTGTTCTATACATCTGTGTCTCTTTTGCTGTCTCGCATACAGGGTTATCATTACCACCTTTCTAAATTCCATATATATGCGTTAGTATACTGTATTGGTGTTTTTCTTTCTGGCTTACTTCACTCTGTGTAATCGGCTCCAGTTTCATCCACCTCATTAGAACTGATTCAAATGTATTCTTTTTAATAGCAGAGTAATATTCCATTGTGTATATGTACCACTGCTTTCTTATCCATTCATCTGCTGATGGACATCTAGGTTGCTTCCATGTCCTGGCTATTATAAACAGTGCTGTGATGAACATTGAGGTACACATGTCTCTTTCAATTCTGGTCTCCTTGGTGTGTATGCCCAGCAGTGGGATTGCTAAGTCATATAGCAGTTCTATTTGCAATTTTTTAAGGAATCTCCACACTCTTTTCCATAGTGGCTGTACTAGTTTGCATTCCCACCAACAGTGTAAGAGGGTTCCCTTTTTTCCCTTTTCTCCACACCCTCTCCAGCATTTATTGCTTGTAGACTTTTGGATCGCAGCCATTCTGACTGGTGTGAAGTGGTACCTCATTGTGGTCTTGATTTGCATTTCTCTGATAATGAGTGATGTTGAGCATCTCTTCATGTGTTTGTTAGCCATCTGTATGTCTTCTTCGGAGGAATGTCTGTTTGGTTTTTTGGCCCATTTTTTGATCAGGTAGTTTATTTTTCTGGAATTGAGCTGCAGGAGTTGCTTGTATATTTTTGAGATTAATTCTTTGTCAGTTGCTTCATTGGCTATTATTTTCTCCCATTCTGAAGGCTGTCTTTTCACCTTGCTTATAGTTTCCTTCATTGTGCAGAAGCTTTTAATTTTAATTAGGTCCCATTTGTTTATTTTTGCTTATATTTCCAGTATTCTGGGAGGTAGGTCATAGAGGATCCTGCTGTGATTTATGTGGGAGAGTGTTTTGCCTATGTTTTCCTTTAAGAGTTTTATAGTTTCTGGTCTTATGTTTAGATCTTTAAGCGATTTTGAGTTTATTTTTGTGTATGGTGTTAGAAAGTGTTCTAGTTTCATTCCTTTACAAGTGGTTGACCAGTTTTCCCAGCACCACTTGTTAAAGAGATTGTCTTTTTTGGGTGCCTGATGTCCTCTGCCGGCATTCAGAAGTTGTTTTGTGGAATTTACTCAGTGCTTCAATGTTCTTTTGATGAATTTGTTGGGGAGAAAGTGGTCTCCCTGTCCTATTCCTCAGCCATCTTAGGACCGCCTCCTCTGTATTTTCTTATATTGTTTCTATTACTGAATGTGTGTCTTGTCTCCTTGGCTGGAATAGTGGCTGTGTGAGCATGAAAACTATCTCCTTCTGCTCTCACAATGCAAAGCACATAGATGATTCCTTCCCTTATTTTACCATTTTTCACTCATTAGAGTGTCAATTTAAAGTTGCAAAGATACTTTTTACTTTTAGAATTGCCTTTTTATCTGTTGTCTTTGTTCTCCTCGACAGAGGAAGGACATCTGTGGAAAGACTGCTATGGCAACTCCACCCAAATTTTTGATTCTCTCCACAGATTGGAGGCTAATAGGAAGCCAGTATTCTCTAATTCCAGGCCAAAAGTGGTCCGAAAAGTAAGAGTCAGGGAAAGGCAAGAAACGAGCCCCCTAATTTAATCCTGGGTTATCCTGACAAAGACAAAGACCACTTTCTTCAAATGATTTTCTCCTGGTTTCAGTGGCTGCTGTTTCCTAACTTTAACAAAGTGAGGAGAGAAACTTAATTGGGAAAACGCTTTTTAAAATTATTATGCTTAAAATGCATGTAGAGAATACATGAGGGAAAAGGCATGCAAGGAAGCACACTACTACTTCACTTTTTCTATCTGCATCGTCAACGCAAGAGGCTGTCAGTGCTCCCTCAGCTCCCAGTGGAGCTATTAGTGATCGCACACTTCAGGGGGCCCACGCCTCCCTGTGGAACTGCTGAAAAAGTGGTATTTAGTTCCACACACTTGGCCCCGTACATACGCACACAGAATCAGTCTCCTTAGCCCTGTCTTTCCCTGTCCTTGTTCATACAAATTCCTATCTGATGTCATCAGTGATTATTTGCCAGGTCCATCTCAGAGGACTGACCCTTGGGTTCCAGCCTTGCTGGTGAGGTATTTTAGTTGTTTACTGGCATAACAGGTATGCTGGAGGGACCACGAATCACCTGTGATTTTCCACACTCATTACACCAAACTTTCAATGGCATTAAATTCAGTTTTTACATAGGTGGAGTCTCTCCCTGTGAAGAAAAAAAAAAAAAAGGCTGTGAATGCAATGCTTTCAAACGAAAATAGTGATTAGTATTTGACTGTCATCCACTTTGTTTCGCTGCCTGGATTACTTCAGCTAGAATTTCTGGTACTGTAGAAAACCAGTTGAGAAAATAACAATCCTTTACGAGCAATTTTTGGTTTTCTAACCTTTTTGCAATCTTCTGCTTTAATTTGTTTTCCATTAGTATACGCTCAAATGTAGTGAAAAGAAAGAGTACTGAGCTGTGAGTGGGAGACGGAGATGATTCCAGTTCTGGATTCTCTCACATTGAGATCATGGTCAGGCCATTTTCCCTCTGTGCGCTTCAGTTTCCTCACTTGTCGAAAGACAGACTTGGATGAGATCATCTTTAAGGGTCCCTCCAGCTTTGATATGTTGCAATTCCAATCAAATATGGTATTTTCATGGATTTTTTTTAGATTCAAAACCAAATTCCTAACACTGGCATTAGCAGGTTTTTTTAAAAATCTTTTTTTCCTCAATAATAAGCCTCAGAGGTGGGATTTCAAAATTAGAATTTCCCACGGATTGCAGCCATAATGACAGAACCATCACAGGAGTAGTATTAGAGTTAATATTCTTATCTGTAGATGCCTGGAGAAGCAAATAATGTTTGAAGATCGTTTTGCTCTTTCTTTGTGTGTTCTTATCCAGATGTGACTGTATAATGAGTGGATCTTAGTGCTAAGAAAAGTGGCAATGTAATGAGCAAAGGAAAATAAAGCCCCCTCCTTTTATCTTTGCCCCAACCTGTCTTTGTGATTGTGTTTTCAGTGAAATCACCGGTTTTGCTGCCTGGAGAGATCAGGTATGTTCCAGCGCTCATTCACTGCTAATAGGGGCTGCTAATAGTGTTCCCGTCTCCTGTCAGGGCTGTCACGGTTGATTTTTTTTACATTTCTGTGAGTTCCATCAAGTTTAACAGCTGAAAATCAAGCTCATTAAGAAACTCCCTAAGTATTTCAGAGGGAGCTGATTTTCCAAGGCTGGACTTGGGCACAGAATCTGGTGAAAAGGAATCTAGGTATGAATCCAATAAGAACCAGGGACTTTATTCTCAGAACTTTGAGGGGAAAGAGGGATCTGATGCCCCTCAACGGGATGCTCCAAATGATGGCTTTTGTGTTTAATTTGGCAAAATTGCCCAATGACCTCGAGTATTCCAGTAACATCCATGTAGCTACTGAATATATTTGCATGTGCCTGAAAGCAGCTCTATCACTTGGTGCATTTGTGTCCTAGGGGCCCTGTCATGAATCACCACAAACAGTAGCTTACAGCAGCATAAACTTATGGTCACGGGGCTGTAAGCCAGAAGGCTGAAATGGAGGTATCAACAGGGGTGATCCCTTTTGGAGGCTCCAAGGTAGAATCCATTCCTTGCTTCCAGTGACTGTGGATGCTGCGTGGTATCCTTGGCTTGTGGCTTGCAGGACTTGAATCCCTGTCTTTTTTGTTTTTAAATTACTTATTTTGGGGGTTATTTATATGTCCCTTTTATTGGGCCACAGAGTGCCCAGATATTTGGTTAAACATTAATTCTGGGTGTGTCTGTGAGAGTGTTTCTGAGTGAGATTAACATTTGAATTAGCAGACTGAGTAAAGCAGATTACCCTCCCTAACATGAATGGGGCTCATCTAATCAGTTAAAGGCTTGAATAGAAAAAAAGGCTGACTCTCCTGCAAGTAAGAGACAATTCATCCTGCCTGACTGCCTTTGAACTGGGACATTGGATTTTTCCTCCTGACTTTGGACTCAGATGGAAACATTAGCTCTTTCTGGGTCTTAAGCCTGTTAGTTTTCAGACTGGAACTACACTACTGGCTCCCTTGGCTCTCCAGCTTGCTGACCACAGACTGTGGGACTTCTCAGCCTCCATGGTTACATGAACTAATTCCTTGTAATAAATCTCTTTATGTCTTCTCTTGGTTCTGCTTCTCTGGAGACCCCTGAATAATATTTTGTATGTATTCTTATAATGACTGTGCAATCCCTCATTCTCTCTACCTTTCTCAACATTCTTTCATAACCAATGAGACAAGATATGGAAGAAATTATCAAGTGTGAGAGGCTAGGTATGCAATTCTTGGTAATTTTCAAACTATATATTTTCATTCTTGTTTACTTGAGACTAATGACACAACAGCCAATGTTAAACTTTGTTTAAATCTATATTATCTAGTATTTCTCCTTTCTTTCAGCTCTGATGAACTTTTAGATTAGTAATCACCTTCTCATTTTTGAAACATTCTCTTGCACTTTTCTTTTAGAACACTAAGTTATACTGAAAAGCATAACTAAGTCATACTTCTGAGACCACTTTTTCATTTACTTTTTTTGTGGACTATCTCTCAAATCTTTCTCTTTTTCTCAGTCCTGTTTCTATAACTCTGTCCCAAGCCCTGATCTCCTTATGCCTAGCAAACTTTAATAGCCTTCTGCTTGACTCCATGGCTCCCAGCTGGTCTTTCTCTGTGATTCTGTGATGCATTGGCATTCTAATGATCTTGCGTCTTGGCAAGACTGTGATTTTAGAATTTTGGGGGCTCAAGCAAGTAACAGAGACTGCCTAAGTTAGGGAGGTCAGGAAAGGAGTGCAGAACACACATCAGCTTCAGTTGGGTGGAAATAGCCATCAGTCCTCAGGTGGATTGTCTGGCTGAAATGTAGTAGCTTAGGATATGAGTGGGGGTCCAGTACCCAGGCTGCAACTTATCAAGGATGTGACTAGCATGCAGGCCTCCTGGCGACTCCCTATTATGGCAGGTTCATTGCTTCTAACACCCAGGTTGCAGTTTTTATCAGAGAACCCTCTGCTTATTAGCAGAATCTCCACGGGGAATCCTCATATGTTCCCTGTGCTCACCTTTCTTTGATGGTAGCATTAAGGGGAAATATGCGGAGAGGAGGGTATGGCAATTATTGTTCTAACTGACTAGCACTTTCCTTTTCCATATTCTCCAGTTTCTCTCCCTTCCCCAGCTCTCCAGCCACCTTCAATTCTCTTTGGCACCAAGCAAGATTCCAATCCATTTTCATGGTTCCCTGAGGAGTGTCCGTTTTATTACATGACACTAGTCCCATGGCTGCCTGGTCTGGGCACTTGAATCAAGTTGGCCATTGAGTCTTTTCTACAGAGTTTCTGTATTTAAGATCAGAGAGTAGTTCAGTTATCCCTCTTCTGGGTACCTGGCTTTGTTAAAATGTGATGCTCTGGAGTCACTGGTGATAGTAGTGAGAGGAAAGAATGAAGTCATGCTGCAGATAGGAGTAGAGAGAGGGGACATGCAGATGAAAGGCTAATCCTATGGCTCAAGTTCAGTTGTTTCTAAGGCCCAGGGGGATTCCTGGCCTTTATTCCCTGAGAGAGTGATGATGATAGTTCACATGTACATCATGCTCCAAGCACTAGAAGTAATTTATTTGAGCCTTATAAAAACCCTGTGAGGAAGATGATGTTACCATCCCCATTTTACAGATGAAGAAATTAAGGCATGGGGAGATTGGATAGATTTTTAAAAATTTTTATTGGAGTACAGTTGCTTTGCAATGTTGTGTTAGTTTCTGCTGTACAGCAGTGAATCAGCCATACGTATAACTATGCAGATCGTTTTCAGATTTCCTTCCCATTCACATCACCACAGAGCACTAAGTAGAGTTCCCTGAGCTATATAGTTTTTCATTAGTTATCTATTTTGTATATAGTATCAATAATGTATATATGCCCATCTCAGTCTCCCAATTCATCCCATCCTCCCTTCCCTCCCTTGGTGTCCATACGTTTGTTCTCTACGTCTATTTCTGCTTTGCAAGTAAGATCATCTATACCGTTTTTCTAGATTCCACATATATCTGTTAATATTTGTTTTTAGTAGATTCAATAGCTTGCCCAAGGTCACGAAGTTAGGACTTGTACCCTTGCAGTCAGATTCTATGCTCTTGATATTATAACATAAATCCTTGTAGCATTTCTCTAAATCTCCTTTGCCTAAGCCAGTTCAAGTGCCCTACAGTCACCCCCAAGCAAGATAAAGAGGCTCATGAACATGATTACCTTTTTCTACAACCAACTTTAAAAGTTTAATTCTCTCTGGCTCTCACTTTTGCTGCCTCCCTTCTCCTTTTCTCCTTTTATTTCTTCCTTCCTTCTCTCTAGTTTACTTTGTACCTTTTGCAAGCTCATTTATCGACCATTTCCCCTATCTTCTTGATTATTCTCAGCAGCAGCAGGCAATAATATTGTCATTTTTCTATCCATAAAAATCCTCTCTTGACTTGAATTTTCCCTTCAGCTTCAGCCCCATCTTTTCATTCTTCCCTAAACCCCCTTCAGTCAGGCTTTTGTATCCATGCCTACTGAAACTGCAAGGTCACTGGTGCCCTTCCCATTGCTAGATCCAGTGGTCAGTTCTCATATTACTCGACTCCTCAGCAGTGTTTTGAAGCATTCACTCTTTCTTCATTCATATGCTTTCTTCACTTGGCTTCTAGGGTGCTACACTCCCTTGGTTTTCAATGCTCCTTTTCAGTATCACTTGCTGACTTTTTTTTTTTTTTAATATTCCTGACCTTTTAACCTTAGAGTTCTCTTGGGCTCTGTCATTCCATTGGTGATCTCATTTAATTTCAAGACTTTAAATGCCATCTAAAAGCTGGTGACAATTTCGATTGTATATCCTCATCTTGGACTTCTTCTGACCTTCAGGTTCCTTTGTCCAGCTGCCTTCTTGAGATCTCTACCTTAAAGAGAAAGGCATCTCAAAGTAAACACATCCAAATCTGATCTTCCTTCTCAAATCTACTCCTCCACAATCTCCCTCGTTGCAGTGAATTCCAGTTGCTTACCCCAAGAAGCTTAATTCCTTGTTCCTCTCTTCCCGTTATGTCCTATATTCATTTATTTTATATCTTCAAAATATTCCTGGAATCTTTCCATTTCACATTACTTCCAGTTCTACTACATGGTTCAAAACTACCTTTGTTTGTTTCTCACCAGGATAACTGCAATAGCCTCCACTTGGTCTCCCTATTTCCTCCCTTACCACTTACACTCTACTCTCCACTTAGCGTCCAGAGTGAGCCTTTGAAAATGTTAGTTATGTTTCTCCTCTGCTCAAAATCCTGTGATGGTTCCATTTTTCACTCAGAATGAACTCCAGAGTCCTTATAGTAGCCTATATTGGCCTACAGGATCTGGGCCCTGTTATCTTTCTCAGCTCATCTTTCCTCTCACCTTCACTCCTGGTATAGTGTGTTCCTTGCTGCTCCTTGACTACTTCAGGTAAGCTCTTGCCTCAGGATCCTTGCACTTGCATAAAAAAGTTATCAGATTATACAGTAACACAAGTTCTAAGTCTAAATTGTAGGGTTTCCATCATCAATGTAGTGGCAGTCATCCACATAACTCATTTCTTTATCTTTAAGAGAAGTCTTTGCTTGAATGATGTTTTCTGAAGTGTTCATTCTATTTAAAGTTTAATACTCCCACCAATATTCCCTGTTCTCTTTCCCTTCTTTACCTTTCCCCCTAGCCCTTAGTACCTTCTCGTATACTATATAATTTACTTACTTCCTGCTATGGGCTGAATTGTATCCCTGAAAATTTATATGCTGAAGCCCGAACCCCCACGTGATAGTATTTGGGGATGAGGACTTGGGGAAGTAATTAGGTTTAGCTGCGGTCATGAGGGTGGGGTCTTTGTGATGGATTAGTCTCCTTACAAGAATAGACACCAAAGAGTCTGATTCTCCCCACCTCCTCTCCTGTTCTCCCGTGTGGGGACTCAGTCAGATGATTGATATCTGCAAGGCAGGAAGAAACTCCTCATTGGGGAAATGAATCAGTCAGCACCTCGATCTTGCACTTTCCAACCTTCAGAACTGTGAGAAACATATTTGTATTGGTTAAGCCACCCAGTCTATGGTATCTTATCAATATTATGGCAACCTGACCTGCCCAACCTGGGCTGACCTGACCAACCTGGGCTTCCCTGATAGCTCAGTTGGTAAAGAATCTGCTTGCAATGCAGGAGACCTCAGTTCGATTCCTGGGTTGGGAATATCCACTGGAAAAGGGATAGTCTACCCACTCCAGTATTCTTGGGCTTCCCTTGTGGCTCAGATGGTATCCCTCGGTTGGGAAGATCCCTTGGAGAAGGGAAAGGCTACCCACTCCAGTATTCTGGCCTGGAGAATTCCATGGACTGTATAATCCATGGGGTCGCAAAGAGTTGGACACAACTGAGTGACTTTCACTCAAGACCTGACTAAGAGAAACCCCCTCACTAAAAAAACAAACTCAATAAGGTCAAGGATTATTCTCTGATTGTTTACTCTTGCATCATCCATGCCTGGAATAGTTGTGAGCATGTAGTAGTAGATGCTCCATAAATATTTGCTGAGTGAATGAGTGAATGAATCAGATGTGGTCCTCGTACAGAGGATGACAGGTACATGGTCATACTACAAGGTAGACAGTGCTTAAGTCTTACTATGGAGGTGAACTATGGAGGTGAAGATAAAGGTTTATTGAGAGCTCAAAGGAGGGAGAATTCATTCACCTATGGGAAGGGACTGAGAGCAATCAGGAGGGCTTAATGGAGGAGATAGCATTTGAGCCAGGACTTGAAGAATGGTAGTATTTGGGTTTATGAATGTAGAAGGAAGCACATGGAGTTCAGTTAGGCTTATGTAGGGTGTGTGAAGTGTGGTGGAAGTGAGAAAGATTAGAAATGAGGTAGGTCTTTGGCTAAAATATGAAGATCTCTGAATGCCAGGGTAAAGTTTTTGCCTTTTTTTTTTAGGTATGACATGAAATTGAGTGGATATGAAGGTTACAGAATTGGGTGTAAAAATTTGAGTCATACTCAGTGATTTTCTCTGATTTAACTTTCAGGTCTTTACCAATTGTTTCTTATTTTAAATTATTTATAGGCTTAATGATATGGTTCTTAACCTACCATAGATAAGAAGAAAACAGGAAAAAGAGGGAGGAGACATTTAATCTGAAAACAGGTACACCCAGGGAGAGAAGGGCTAGATGGTTGCTACAAGATTGAAGATGGAAACCCTACAATTTAGACTTAGAACCTCTGTTATACTGTACAATCTGATAACTTTTTTGCTTCTACATTTAAATATTCTTTTAATAACTTCTTTCTGATTACAGAAGTAATGCATATTCAACATAAGACGTTTGGAAAACAGAACACCACAGAAAAATTCCCTCTGTGTCTACCATCTGGAAACAGCCATTGCTAACAGTGTGGCATCAGTCATGCTCTTTAAGGTCATGCTCTTTCTGCCAAGGTAACAGGGCAATAAAAATGTGATAAAGAAAAGATACCTGGATAAAGGTAAGAAAATGATAATGGTGTAGAAAGGGACAAAGGGAAAATAAAAGCCTCTTTCCCTTTACTCTCATCTGTTTCCATAAAGGTAACCATAGCTGTATTTTCAGTTTCATTAACCAATAATTATATTGTGTACTTGCTATGTGTTTGAAGTTTGAGGTACTGAGAGCTTAAAGAAGTCTTTACCTTCTAGGACCTCACAGTCTTTCTAGGGGGAGAACATAAAAGAGCTGTGAAGAACTGCAGAGTTCAGAAGCGGGGGCCATCACTGCAGGCTGGTAAGGTCAGGAAAAGTTTCCTGAATGAGAAATGCCTTGATTGGAGTTTGGAGCTCAGGCAAGTTTCAGTCAGAGAGGGGTGAGTGGCCCAGGGATATATGGATCTCTCAGAAGAGGTATCTAGGTTGGATAATGAAAGGGACCCTTGAGATAACAGGTAGAAGTGGAACCTGGCTGAAACTGAGGCTTCATGGGGCAGGGGAGCAGTTGGAGAAAAGACTGAAGAATAGGGGCTGGGGAAGTTATAAGAGTACTGAAAGAGCTAGGAGGCATGTGATGATGACTCAGAACATCACTGACAGTAGACAGGATGTGTTTGACAGACACGGAAGTGGCACAAGTATTAGGAATTGGTGATTGGATAGATATCTTTGGGTAAATAGGAATAGGGAATACAAGCATGACATCCCTGTTTTTGAACATAGGCAACCAGGAAAATGGTGATAACATTCCCTGAAACAGAGAAGTCAGGAGGGAAAGTGTTTGCGGATGTATTGTGGTGGTCAGAAGTGGAGAGATGAATTTGACTAGCCATATTGTTGAGCCTTTCCTTGAACATGGGGACTGCTGTCAATTTCCTTAGCATTACCCGCTGAACCTAGAAATGAGCTCTGCATACAATGGGTGCTAAATGAATGTTATTGGTGAAGAAAGGAGTAGAAGCTGGGAGAGCTGAAAACCTTCCCAGTTTGCCTGGGACATCTCCATGGATGTACTTCCAATTGGTAGGAATTGGTAGGTAAGATGATGCCTAGAGGTTTCCATAAGTCTGAGTGGAAAGGGGATGAGAATCCAGAGGACCCTCTGAATTTAATGTCTAAGAGGAGGACCAGAGTTTGCCATCCCAGGTGTCTATTATTTGGTTGGTCTTACTCTCCTCTTTTGCTTCAGCTTCCTTTTGAACTCTGATGACCAAGGCCTAGGTATTGCTCCAATTCTCTCATTTCATAGTTGCTGGAAGAATTCAGCCAGATAATGCTGCAAGCTAGTTAACCACTTTGCAGTGACTACTTCAATCCTACAACTAGGCAACCTAAGGTTTCTAGGAGCAGATAAAACCCCTATGCAATCTGTCACTGTTTAGTTGTCATTGCCAATGTAATTCTACCAAGTTAATGAATAGCTGGGTTGGAGTGGGGGAAGGGAAGAGACACAGAATGAATGAAGACAAACTGTCATTTATGGGCAGATTCTGTTCTGCTTCTTAGCAAGACATTGGGTACATGGTGAACCATTGAGGGCACAGTTGTCATCATCACCATCATCATCAAAGTACTTTTACAAAGTGCCTAGTTTCAGGGGTTCTGAGCTAGGCCTACACAGAGAACTACACAGCTCTGGAATTTCACTTTTAGACCATGCATGGTCTAAGACCAGATACTGATGTGAACATGTGCAAGATGGATTTAAATCCTCAATATGGTTTATTTATACATTATATGTCACCACCTCTTCTATAGGTTCCTGATTATTTCTGGAGTGAAATTTATAAAGCAGATATATCCTGTATGCTCAATGATATTATCAGCACTTTTAAGGCAAAGAACCCAACCTTACAATTCTGTCTACAGACTTGCTGTACAGAACATATATAGATGCTCAGTATGGATTCATAAATCAACCAGACCTGACGGGTAGACAGAGTACCTTTCAAACCACTAATATTCAACTCCCTTTGAACCTCAGTTTCTTCTATAAAATGGAGAGAATAATTGTATCACAGACATCACAGGGCTGTTGTGAGGATAGAAAGCCAATGCATATAAATTGATTAGCACACAATTTAGTATTGTCTGCTCAACTGTTAGCTATTAATTTAACAATACTTACTTCTACCTCCCGTAGGAGACTGTGGAAAAGGGGTAGCAGCTTTTCACACAAATCTGGGTATGCAATTCAGCCTACGGCGGTATACTTGTCAGTTGCCTACGCATTGGGATTTGAGAGAAAAAATAAAAAGATTCACCCTCTCAGATATCTTCTTTACTCTTTTGCCGTCACTCTTGAACAAGGATGCTTTGTTGGGGGTGCGCGTGTGAGTTACTGACTGAGAGCGAAGGCTACGACTTAAGTCGCCGTATCAGGCACTTTTTCAGTCTTAAATCGCAGCTAAGCTAATCAATGCCAGGTGTCGTCCAGGAGCTAGGAGTCCTGGAACAGACCAGGCTCGCAACCTTGCCCAATTTTTCGGAGGAACGTACGAATGGACCAGAGAAAAATTCTCTGATTAAAGAGCCAGTACCGCCGAGCAAGGAAAGCCGCTTCCAGCTCTAGTGCTCAGGCGCTGCGCCCCCGGCGCGCCAGCGCTCTTCCGGCGCGGCGCAAGCCCCGCGGCAACCAATGGGCGCGAGGCGCCGGGACCGCGCACGCGTCTTGCGGCTTCTCCGGGAAGTTGCTTCCTAGGTTTTGAGCCCGCACCCGCGGAGATGAAGTAAGGCCTCAACTGTCCTCTGAGACAGGTCGGAGGAACTGGTGTCCGGGGGCAGCCCACCGGGGCTGAGGTGGTAGAGCATCTGCGGGGCTGACGGGCGGGAGAGGCGGGGAGTCTAGAAAATTAGTCTCTCGGTTTTGTTGTTTTCCCTCAGGCCGGGGCGCGCTTACATGGCCGCGTTTCCTTCCGGTTTAGCCCTTTAAATAAAGTGAAGCTGATTAATGAGCTGAGTGAGCGTGAGGTCCAACTGGGGGTGGCGGAGAAGGTGTCTTGGCACAACGAGTACAAGGACAGCGCTTGGATCTTCCTGGGTGAGGCCCACGTTTTCCTCTCGTAGGGCTCCTCCTCTCCTGCCCTGCTTCCTAACATTTCAGCGTTCCCGCCTCTCATTCCTCCCGACATTCACCACCCACGTTTATTCCCTTCCGCTGTCTCTCTGTAAATACGTTTTCCTTGTCTGTTTTCTCCCCATTTCTAGTTTGCTCTCTCTGCCAAGTCAGTGCTCATAATAGGTACTGCCGGCCGTTCACTGTGCTGAGAATCGTGCCACTTGGTTTCTCAGAGACCGTTACTATCATCCCCCCGTCCCTCCCCATTTACACAACTAAAGAAACAGGTGCAGAGAAGTTAATGACTTCAGGTCACATAGTTTAGGAAGTGGAACAGCCAGAACTATGGCACTCTGAAACTCATGGTCTTAGCCCCTATCTCATATTACTCCCAACTCCCTTCCCTTTTCATTCTCCTTCCCTCAGAGTTTATTTCCCTCATCTAATTATCACCTGCCTTCTATCCGTGGCTGTATCACCATCTCTATATTCACTTTGTGTCATATACGGTAATTTGACAATTTATTCAAAGAGATTATTGCACCAGACATTGTGTTAAGCTTTTATTTCCATTTATTTAACTATTATAACAATTCTGTGAAGTTAGAACTGTAATATCCCCATTCTATTAATGAGGAAGGAAACATTTGCAGGCAAATTTATTTCCTATGAAATGCTTAACAATTGACTTTATAATCCTTAGTCTTTGTGAGGTGGGGTTAATATTTGCATATTTAAACTGATTTTGGACCTTAGCTGAGAATTTGCAGATAGAGAGCACATGAGTTCAAGATATGTTTTTGGAAGCCAAGTTTTGTGCTGAAAACTATCTGCTTTGTCCAGAAGATTTTGGGTGTGAGGGGGATTAGTTTGGTTAGGGGTGACCCCAGCTTTTCACTCAAAGTTAATCACTCCTTTTTCTGTATTACGGCTGCATTTTCTGCGTGCGTCTGTCATTACATTAGACTAGGTTCTTTGAGGGAAGGCCCTGTTGCTTATTCTGATTTGCATCCCAGTGCCTGGCCTAGTGCATGGCGTGGTACATAGTAGACACTTGGTAAGTGTTTGCTGAACTGAAATGTGTTTTTCTTTTTGAGGGTGACTTCCTTATGAACTGACTGAAGGGGACATCATTTGTGTGTTCTCACAGTAAGTCACCTTTTTTTCTTCTTTTTAGTAAGTTACTTTTTTTATTTCTTACCTTCTGGGTCATCAGAGTAGTTTGCTTTCATAATGCATTTTATGGCATCACAAAAGCCCATTTATTTTAGCTCTAGACTGACTGGCCTCCCTGCATAGGGAGGCCTGAAGCTTCTGTTCTGGTCTAGATCAGTCCCAGGACATGGTTCTGGAACTCTCCAATGTGCCAAATCCAAGAAGTTGGTTGATATAGGAGCCTGTCTTGGAGATTCTGGTCTATTTTTATTGTCTTTTCACTGAAGCCTACACTGGAACAGGCTGGAACTCCTAGGAAGGTACTCTGTTGGCCCATCTCCTTGGCCTCTTACAAACTAGGGGTAACTCATGATCATGGGGCCATTCTGGGCCCACACCTGTGCGGCACTGTAGGATTAGGGCAAAGCACAGAGGAACTGGGAAAAAAGCAAAAGGTTTAGGCAGTAGTTTTTTTCATTGTTGTTTGTTTCTAGTTGAGTGTAAGGTTAGTGAGCAGAACTAGTCTCTTTAACTGGAGACTGAGAATCACTGGCTGATGAGGGATAAGAATGAATAGGAGAATCTTATATTCTTCATTCTGCTACGGGATGATAGCAGCAGCACTAGGTGGGAGAGAGTCTTGGCAGCTCACACTAGTAGTGGCAGCTGGTAGGAGAGGGGTTGGGTACAACCCCAAAGCTACACAGAGTAATTAGGTGGCAGAAGGCCTTGGCAGCTCAGAGCAGCAGAGAGCCATGACCCCTGGACTGTGGAATTCTCAGGCAGAGAACCATGATAAAAGAGGTTGGGCAAGCAGAAAGTGGCTGGCACACCCTGGCAGAGGCATTGCCATGGCAGGGAATGGTTGGACCATCCAGTGGGCAGAGGTCCCTGGCTGATTGGTTGGGCCATATATAGGACAGAAGGCCGTGGGAAAGAAATTGGGCAAGAAAAAGGCCATGGTAGAGGGCCCTGGCAGGGCCTAAGGCTACTTTTTCCAACTCTTGGGTATTGGGAAGTTCACAGTAGGTACAGCCTATAACTTCCACGCCTTTGTGGTAGCTCTGCCTAGTCCAGTCTTCCACATGGGAGCTGTTTTTGTCTTATTTGCATTGAGTGATGATCACTAGTGTGTGTATTTATTCCAGTTCTCTGTTTTGGCTCCACACATTGTTCTCCATGAACATTGCCTGTGTCACTGATAACAGTGGCTTTCAAAAAATATTTTGTTTTCTGATTATCAGAGTAATGTATAGTTGTAGAACATTTGGGAAAAAGAAAAAAGTATGGAGAATAAAATAAGAATGTACTTTAAGGAAAAAATGTTAACATCTTTGTGTATTTATTGTCTTCTTTTCAGTGTTGGGCATTATTTCCAATATTTTGCTGTTATGAATTATACTTCAGTGTACATTGTGATATATACATCTTTGTATGCCTCCCTGATGGTTTCCTTCATGAAATTAATTTATAAACATTGTTAAATTACTCTGAAAAGGTTGTATCAGATTTCACTCTGACTGGAATGCTCATTTTCCTGAATAATGGTTATTTTAAGAAAATACTGCCATATGACTTCTCATTATTATTTTACTTTGCCTTTATTTCATCATCAGAGAGGTTGAACATCTTTTCATAGATTTATAGGCCCTTATTCTTTTTCTTTGTAAATTGTCTATTAAGATCATTTGCCTATTTTTTCCCTGTTAGTGTGTTCCTCATTTTCTTACTGATTTTACAAGAGCCCTTCATGTAGTAAGGATATTAACTTATTGTTTTTAACACTTTATCATGTATTGTATTGCTGTGGACTTATTTTTTTAATTTGATGTGTTATACTACATTGCCATTATTATTATTTCTTGATGCTCAAACTGTCCCAGTTTGGTCTGTAGTTATCCTGTCAAGCCAGCTCCTGTATTCTTTTTTCTTTTACTTTTTATTTTGAAATACTTGAAATAATTTCTGGGTTAAAACAGGAAAGTTGTGAAATAGAATGAAGAATACCTATATCCCCTTTACTGGTCCCCAGATGTTAGCATTTTATCACATTTGCTTTATTATTTCTCTCCACCTATATGCATATTATTTTTTTTTTTTCTGAACCATTTGGGGGTCAATTGCAGACATGATGCACATTTACCCCTAAATTCTTCAGTGTGTATTTCCCAAAATACTGGGACATTTAACTTCAGGATAGTGATCAAATTCAGGAAATCAACACTGTTACACTGTTATCTAATATATAGACTTTTATTTGACTTCTGGTTGTCCTGATAATGTCCTTTATAGCAAAAGGAAAAAAAATGGCTTTCTAGCCTTAATCTGTGATGTAAATTGCAGACACTTTCTCCTAGTTTGTCATTTGACTTTGCTTATTGTGATTTTTTTCTTTTTTTTAAAATATATTTATTTTAATTGGAGGTTAGTTACTTTACAATATTGTATTGATTTTGCCATACATCAACATGAATCCACCTCAGGTATACACTTGTTCCCCATTCTGAACCCTCCACCCTCCTCCATCCCCGTACTATCCCTCTGGGGGTCGTCCCAGTGCACCAGCCCCAAGCATCCAGTATCATGCATCGAACCTGGACTGGCGATTCGTTTCATATATGTTATTGCTTTGGAACTCTGTGGAAGAGGGAAAGGGTGGGATGATTTGGGAGAATGGCAGTGATTTTTTTTCTTTGCAAAATTATTATTTTTAAATATTTATGTGTTCATTTATTCATATGTTTAAATGATCTTATGGTAACATTGACTTTTTAGGGGATGTACAGTCCTATGAGATTTTTTTTTTAAATACTTGTAGATTTGTGTAATCACCCTCACAATTAGGATGAAGGACAATTCCATCATCCCCCTAACTCCCTCATGCTGTCCCTGTATAGTCTGTCCTCTAATTGCTGGAGAAGGCAATGACAGCCCACTCCAGTACTCTTGCCTGGAGAATCCCAGGGACGGCGGAGCCTGGTAGGCTGCAGTCCATGGAATCGCTGAGAGTCAGACACGACTGAGTGACTTTATTTCACTTTTCACTTTCGTGCATTGGAGAAAGAAATGGCAACCCACTCCAGTGTTCTTGCCTGGATAATCCCAGGGACGGCGGAGCCTGGTGGGCTGCCGTCTATGAGGTCGCACAGAGTGGGACATGACTGAAGCAACTTAGCAGCAGCGGTGGTCAAATTTATCAGTCTTTTATTGCTTCTGGATTTGAGTCATAATTGAAAGTATTTCTCCCCACCCATCCACGTTCTCTTCTAATACTTGTATGGTTTCAATTTTATGCATTGAAATCTCTGATCCATTTAGAGTTATTCTGATGTGTAGTGTGAGATATGGACCCAATTTCATATTTTTTCAAATGGCTATCTAGTTGTCCCAACAGCATTTATTTAAAACTCCATATTTTCCCCCAGCAAATTGGAGTGTCACCCTTATACAGAAGTATTAACTTGGGAGGTGATTTTGATATCTTTATAATGTTGAGTCATCTTATGCAAGAAAAAGAGGTGTCTTTATATTTATTGAAAACTGTTTGTGTCTTTCAGTAGTTTTTAAGAGTTTTCTTTGCATAGACCCTGTACATTGCTTGTTGTTAAATTTATTTCTAAGTATTTTATCTTTTTGTTGTTGCTGTTGCAAATGGGGCTCCTCTTTCCTTATATCTTATGATTATTGTTTGTAAGAGGGTAGTTTATTTTTGTTGTCTTTATATCCTGTTATCCTACAGATATGTTATATTGTTTGTTTTTATCATTGTTCATCATTGCTTCTCTTGGGTTTTCTATATATATCATCATATATAATCTTCATACAGAGATAGCTTTACTTTTTCATTTTTTAGTTAATTTTAAAAATTAGAGTATAGTTCATTTACAGTGTTGTATTAGTTTCTGCTGTGCAGCAAAATGAGTCAGTTATACATACACATATATTTACTCTTTTTTTATCTGTTTTCTCCTGTCTAATTGCATGGGCCAATACCAACAATATTAAATTGAATGCCAACAATATTAAATTGAATACCATAGTTGAATCATTTCTAGTGTTTTCTTTTAAATAAGATGCTAGATTTTGGGCTGAGGTATATGTATGATCATATTATAACATTTCCATCAGTTACTATTGTATTTTTATGACTGTAGTTTTAAATTTATGAAGCTTTAACTTTTCTGGAATTAATTTTTATGTAATGAGTAAGGTAGAATTTTTTCTATTTTCTTTTTCATTAAATTATGTCTTTATTAACTTCCACCTACCTTCCTTAGATTTACTCTCCCCCACTCCCCCGTGGCTTGTGTGATCTTAGTTCCCTGACCAGGGTTTGAACCTGGACTCTGGCAGTGAAAGCACCAAGTCCTGACCACTGTGACTGCCAGGGAATTCCCCTTTCCTTTTTTTTTTTTTCCCTTTTTTAACAATAAAATTCTTTAATGTCACAGATTTTCCTGAGTGTGGTTTTAGCCACATCCTGTAAGTTTTGGTGGGCTTCCCTAGTAGCTCAGACGATAAAGCATCTGCCTGCAATGCAGGAGACCTGGGTTCGATCCCTGGTTCAGGAAGATCCCCTGGAGAAGGAAATGGCAACCCACTCCAGTATTCTTGCATTGAGAATTCCATGGACAGAGGAGCCTGGCGGACTATAGTGCATGGGGTTGCAAAGAGTCAGACAAGACTGAGCAATTAACACACACAAACACTAAGTTTTGGTATATATTCCCATTTTTGTTTTCTAAATAGTGTACCATGATTTCTTTATTTTATTTCACTTTCTCTTTCATCCAGTAGTTAGCCTGGAGAATAGGTTTCAAGTTCTAGTTAGGGCATTTTTTGTTTTGAAATTATTGTTCCCAGCTGTTTCACATTATGATTGGAGAATATGGTCTGTGCTGTTTTTGGAGATGATTGAGGTTTACTTTGAGATCTAGTCTACAGTCAGTTTTGATATGTGTTTCATGGATTCTTGAGAAGAAACTCTTTTTTGTACAATCGAATATATCTGTATATCTACTGCTGCTGCTGCTGCTAAGTTGATTCAGTCGTGTCCGACTCTGTGCGACCCCATAGACGGAAGCCCACTAGGCTCCCCCATCCTTGGGATTCTCCAGGCAAGAACACTGGAGTGGGTTGCCATTTCCTTCTCCAATGCATGAAAGTGAAAAGTGAAAGGAAAGTCGCTCAGTCGTGTCCGACTCTTCGCGACCCCATGGACTACAGCCTCCGTCCATGGGATTTTCCAGGCAAGAGTACTGGAATGGGGTGCCATTGCCTTCTCTGGTATATCTACTAGTCTGATGTTATTAATTTTAACAATGTAATTGTTATATTATTAAGTATATGTTTATTTGTAGTTATATAATTTTTTATTAATTCCTCTGACTTATTTTTCTCAATTTTATGTGTTGTGAACTCAAAGTGGTGTGTTAAAATCTCTAATAACTTTCACTCTTAGTTGCTCTTTGTATTTTTAATCAAAATTTTGGATGTGTTAATTTATGTATAAAATTTCATGACTTATGTATTAGGACCTTTTTCTGTGTAAAAGAGCCCTCTTATTCACATTAAAATTTTTTTTTTGTTTGGCCTTGAATTCATCTTTGATCTTAATACTACCACCCATTTTTTAAATTAGGTGTTCTTGATATATCTTTTTCTGACTTTTAATTTTTAACCTTTCTTTGTCATCTTGTTCTCAGTGTGTCTCCTGTACAGATTATATTATTTGAATTTTGTTTTATCATCCAATCTGAAAGTTTTTACATTTTAAATCAATAGTATCTTACTCTTTTATAAATTAAATAGATATGGGGAGATTGTTAACATTAATCTGGTACAGGACAAGAAGACTGGGAAATTCAAAGGATTCTGTTTCCTCTGCTATGAAGACCAGAGGAGCACAGTTCTGGCTGTTGACAGTTTTAATGGGATCAAGGTGAGTATGCTTACTGAGCAGAATTTTTCCATTGTGTAGGGTTTCAGTTTCATTTCCCAGCTGATGACTACAGGCTCAAGAGCAGTACTGGTCAGCTGGGTTGCAGAGCCGTGGGGACATACTGACTGGGAAATGACCCCAGGAAATAATTCATTGGCTCATGACCCCGTCAACATGCATTTCTTTTCCCCATCTCTTAGCAAGCTATGTCCTCAGGAGCATAGGTACCATGACCCCCCACTTCCCTTCATCTTACACCCAACCAGGCATCTGTTTTTCACCTTTTCTTCCTCACACTCCACTCTCATTTATTCTGTATTGAAGAGCAAGGAGACTAGCAAACACTGCTGTTTCATGTGGTCCTGTATCAGGGAATTTGGGGTTCTATCATGGTTTTGTGGCTGAGGACCTAGCCATGTATGTCTCATATGTCTGTCTCATATGTCTCCATTGACTTAGCAGTACTGGGCCCTGAAAATTCTCTAGTTAAAATCTGATGACAAAGTCTATGAAAGTAACTCATTCTGAAGGTTTCTATCCTCTATTCTGTCTCCTCCACCCTTGTAAGTGAGACAGGGTGAGTGATGACATGAGAGTGAGACATGAAAAGGGGATGGGGCAAGTCAGGGCTGTCTGTGCCCCACATGCTCCCTGTGCTCATTTAGGAAAAGCATTGCCATTGAATGAGCATTGTCACAGGCTGGAGGTGCAACTCTTGACTTGGAGAATTTGTCACTGATTGCACCAGCAGTGAAAGGAAGTCACCATAAAAGGTGACTTTATTCCACCTTTTATGGTGGAATGGGATAGGTGAAAGTACTCAGGCTCAGGGGTAAGAGTAAAAAATTGCTCTTGAATGGAACAGTAAAAGCCAGGCATTTCACAGTTCTGATGGCATTGCCTATAGAATAAGTCTGTATCTGCCCGAATGTTTTTGTTTTAAGTGAAGGTTTAATTTGTTGTTGTTCACCTGGAGAGTTGTGATTCGCAGTGATAGTATCAGCATGAGCCAGTGGTTCCAGTATGGTGGGGGTGGAGCAAGGAGTGATACCGGGGTCCAGCCCCGGTTGGATCCAGGGTATCCTCAGGGTGACAGCGTGGTGAGAGAGATATATAGATATAGAGAGAGATAAAAAAAAATGTTGCAGTTAAGAAAATAGAGGAGAGAAAGAGGCTGATATTCCTTGGTTTATGCAGAAAGCCAATAAAGCCCCAGACAAGGGACTTGCACTGTTCATGTAGGCCACAGGTGCCCTCTTGAATAGTGGAAGGTGCCCCACCTTGGGCACCCTCTCGTGTGGGTCTTAGATGCCCGGGCAGAGAAGTGAACTCAGAGGGCCCCTGTGCTCCAGGGAATTAGCCTGAAAGAGAAAGGAAGAATGACATGGGGAGGCCAAGCTTGTGCAAGACCCAAAACTTTATTTTTAAAAGGAGCTTATATACCCTAAGTTGTACATAATGGAAGATGCAGAGTCATTCAGGGGCGGCAGTCCTGACCCTTATCGATACCAGGCTTTCTTTCTGCATACCTTTTCGTATACAAAAGGTCTCAGGTGATTTACATTATCTTCCGGCCAGGAGGCCTGTTAACATTTTATGGCTCTCTTCCTTGATAAATGTTAATCAACCAGAAAACTCATTTTCCCTTGAAGTGTTTTTTCTTTAATCTGCATCACCCTCAAAGTACTAAATAAAGTGACATTCCTGTAGAACAAAGGTGCAGTGGGTTACAACAAAGAAAGTACTTAACTCAAAGATCTAATGTTGCTACTTGTTTTTTCTATATACCAACTATATTAATTAATGCACTCCTGGGTACACAACAAATAAAGGATATGAAAACTTGGCAGCAAGTATTGGTTCAACAATGAAATCCTTCACCAATACTATTCTAATGATTTTTAACTCCTCGAAAGGCTCTACATGCCTAGAATGCTTTAAGCTTCCCGTGCCTCTTGCGGTTGGGAGGCTGTAAACAATCACATGCGTAGTTGTAAAAGTCTGGATAAACCTGTCAGGCAAGTTAGAAAGCTATCAGAGGAGTTTGAATTGAAACACTCCAGTTACACCTAGGAGACTTACTAACTAGAGCTCTAAGTTAATTTTCTTCAGAGAAAGGTGGTTGGGGACAGCCCCCCGTTGGTAACAGTGGAGTTGGTGAAAAATAGCAGGACAGGCAAATTCTGGTTTTGGGATAGATGCTCGAGCAGGTCCAGGGGGTCCCTCGAGTCCTGACTTGCCTTTGCCTGTCAGGCCTCTTCCTCATGACCTTTGTCATGGGTGGGATCTCCCGTGCTGGCTCCCGGCAGAGTGAGGGCTTAAGAGAAAAGAAAGTAGTCCTTTCTAGATTCCTTACCCCCTCCCAGCTATTGTTCTGCTTTGACCTCATCCAGTTGTGTTGAGAAAGCAGCTGTAGCATTGAGCTGAATTTTAGGAATTCCCTTTAGCTTCCAGGCTTTTTCACAGTGTGTTTCACTGTAAATTAATGTTACAGATGGAAGGTAATTCATGTTTGTGCATCTAAACTCTTGGAGTTTTCCATGTTGCTTATGCTTTGGGGCAGTACTTCCCAGGCTCTTTTCACTTCATGGCACACTTATAACATGGAGCTATTTATATAGAACTCTGGGATAAACTGATGAGGCTCCCAGGGTCTCCAGCTGCCCCAGGCTCTACCTGACGGCCCCCAGGGCTGAGCGAACGTGTAGGGATGTGTGCTGTGACACATCAATGGAGCAGGTCTGCTTTGGAGATTTTCTGAGAAACAGAATTAGCAAGAGGGTAATGGGAACGGTTCAAACCATGGATTTCTGCAGCTGGGTTCAAATAGATAGAAGGCTGTGTTTGGTAGCAAATAGTTAGCTATCTGCTAAAGCATTGCCTGTCTGTCTTAGATCAAAGGAAGAACTATCTGAGTGGATCATGTATCTAACTATCGATTTCCTGAGAACTCAGAAGAAATGGATGAGGTGACCAGAGAGCTGCCTGCAGGGGAGGGGCTGTGGGACTCATACTCCTCCACCAAGTTCATCTGAGGGCTCTGAAGATGACAAACCCACCAAAAAACACAAAAAAGGTAAATGGTTAAGGCCTATGAGAAGATTCTGGGTAGACTTAATGTTTGCTCTTCTTAGCCTTCACTGAGAGTTGATAGTCAGTTCTCAAGTGTGAAGGGGGCAGGTGTGGGCAACCTTACTTTAACTGGGAAAGAAGTATCAGCAGAAGACTAATGCTGTGGGCTAAATTCTGGCCACCAAAATGCATATATTGAAGTCCTAACCCTCTGGTACCTAACAATGTGACTGTTTGGAGGTAGGGTCTTTAGAGAGATAATTAAGAGCTGGAGTTGCCTTATACAGCAACCTGACATATTAAGGGTGACAGACATCCAGCTTGGATTCCTGGAGGCACTTTTCTAGAAGTAGAGACTGTGAGTGTTTCATGCTGCTGCCAAGCATGCTTTCCTTTTGTATATCCTCCATCTTTTCCATCTTCTTTTTCTTACTGATTGTGCCCCTCTTTTCCTCCAGACAAGAAGGAAAAAAAGAAAAAAAAGAAGACTGGCTGGGAGGTACAGGCAAAGCAGCCAGCCTCCTCTTCACTGCCCAGAAGCAAGATGATAAAGAAAAAGGATGACACTGGCTCTAAAAAGCACAGTGGCAAGCACTCAGAGAAGGCAGAGAAGGGTCAGAAGTCAGAGTCCAGGGAGGTGCGGAAGTCCCACCCCAGTTCCCCTGAGGTCAGGACGACCTGCCGTGGTGGAACGGAGGACTGAGAGAGGGAGCCAAGAAAGGAGAAGTCCAAGCACGAACACAAGTCATCAAGCAGGAGGGAAGAGAGAGAAGACAGGCACAGAGAGAGAGACGGGTCAAAGCTCAGACATACATTCCAGATGGCATGACGGGCGCTCTGAGGGGGAGCATGACAGGCAGTCTGAGGGGCGTAGTCACAGGAGTAGAAGTAGGAGCCGAGATAAATCCCACCGGCACAAAAGGTCCCAGCACTCCTGAGACTGGGAATCCTCTAATCCCAGGGAGCGCAGGCATCACTGATGCCGCAGCCTGTTCAGCTATTCAGCACGGTAGAATTAAAAATGAACTGTATTTTTCAAATATAATGAAATTCAGTTATTCTTTTACTGTATTTACATGTAAAGTCTGAGAATGAATTCTTTTGATCCCTTGAGTATAATCATCATCAAGAGAGCTGTAGTTTTTAACAGCTAAATGTCCTGGATTTTTGAGCAGAATCCATTGTCCTTGCGAATATACTTGATACTTTTGATACTTACCAGAGCATGTACCTAAATCTGGGTTCATAAATATGGCCATTGAATTCATGACCCCAATATATGATGAAATGGCCAGGAAGGGGAAATATCAGACAGTTCTAGAATTCTAGTCTTTGTGCTACATGCTAAGAACCTTTCCAGTTGGCAGCTATAACCACTGAGCAGAGAAGTGTGGCTTAACTAGGTTCAGACAGGTTGCTGTGAATGTGATGAGGATTCTTAACATCAGCCTGCTCCTTCCTTATTTTTGCCTACCTGCCTCCTGTTTTTTGAAACTGTAGACATCTTTTTTTTCAATTCTGCTGTTTTTGTTTTGGTTGATAATGTCTACATTTTTTCCTTATAACTTATTTATTTTATTGAGAAGAAATTCACATGAAATTAACCATTTAAAAATATTTATTTTTTAATTTAAGGATAATTGCTTTACAGAATTCTGTTTTCTGTCAAACAGCATGAATCAGCCATAGGTGTACATATGTCCCCTCCCTCTTGAGCCTCCCATCTCCCTCCCCATCCCACCCCTCTAGGTTGATACAAAGCCCCTCTGAGTTCCCTGAGACATAACAGTAAATTCCCAATGGTTATCTATTTTACATATGTTATTGAAAGTTTCCATGTTACTCTCCATACATCTCACCCTCTCCTCCCCTCTCGCTGTGTCCATAAGTCTGTTTTCTATGTTTCTCCATGTCTGCCTTGCAAATTCATCAGTACCATCTTTCTAGATTCTGTATATATGTGTTAGTATACAATATTTATCTTGAAATTAACCATTTTAAAGGGAACATTCAGTGCAGTTTGGTACATTGACAGTGTTATAAAACCACCAACCCTATCTAGTTCCAAAATATTTTCATCACACCAAAATGAAACCCTGTATACCCATTAAGCAGCTCCTCCCCATCCCCTCGTCCTCCTTGTCCCTGGCAACTACCAATCTGCTTTCAGTTCCTGTAGATTTACCTATTCTGGACATTTCATGTAAGTGGAATTGTACATGTGGCCTTTTGTGTTTGGTGCCTTTCACTTAGTATAATATTTTTGAGGTGCATCCATATTGTATCAGTGAAAATGTTAGTCATGTCCAACTCTGTGATCCCATGGACTGTAGCCTTCCAGGCTCCTCTGTCCATGGAATTCTCCAGGCAAGAATATTGGAGTGGGTAGCCATTCCCTTCTCCAGACACCTCATTTGTTTTTATCGATAATGTCCGATTGTATGGATGGATATTCCATGTTTTGTTTGCCACTCCTGAATGGATAGACGTGTGGGTTGTTTCCACCTTTTGGCTAGCCAGGTATACCAACCTGCTTCTGTGCTTAGTCTGCTTTTCGAGTAGCTGCTCTTGGTGAGGTGGGAACACTTTGTCAGCTCCATTGCATATCTGTGTGGTCTGATGGGTAGTTCTTTCTCATTTTGAGATTTCTTTTTATTTATTTATTTTATTCTACTTATTTATTTAATCAATCCTTTATGAATTTGATAGGAACAGTCCACAAAACTTTAATACCTCTGCTGAATTATTAAAATGGGATTTCTGACACTGTAAAACAGAGGACTAGAGCTTTAATAGTGAATGTGCTAAGTTAAATCAACTGGTGTGTTTGTGTGGGTCCTAGATGAGATGTGCACCTAGATTGGTGGTTGGGATGTCCATAAAGGAGAGTGGGGAGGGAGCTGGTGGAGATTGGGAAAGCTGTCAGACTATGACGTGTGTCTAACTTCTGGAGAAGAAAGGGAGGGACAGAAGGAAGTTACATAGGAAAAGTCTTAAGACTGCAGTGGAGCTCTAAGACTATTTCAGCAAGACCAGTGGTGAGCCCTTGATCAAGAGTCACCTGTCAGAGGAGTCCCAGTGGATGAGCCTTGGTAAATAGGCATCCTTGCTGCTGGACCTCCGTCAGCCACTGTGACCACTCTGCTTGTGTCCATCATGCCAGTTGTGTAGTAACTAACGAAGGCCCCTGCACCTGGCTGAGTCATGTCTGCCTGGTGGTTCAGTGCCTCTTCCATAACAGATATTTTCTGGTAGTGGTTAACATATGATGCAGAAATCTTCACACTTTGCATGCTCCCATGTGTCAGTCCACGGCCTTTGCATCAGATTGCCTTGTCTCTGATCTTCCAGTCCTTTTCCTTCCAGGCTTCCAATTGGATGGTCAGGCCATTGGCCACTTCCAGGAGTCTTATGTATTCAATAAACGGTCTCACTTTGGGCCACTTTTTCCACACCAAGTCAAGTGCCCTGCTTGTTGTTCCATCCACTGGAAAAATGTTCCTTTTCCCCCATGAACGTATCTGCTGTTATATAGATACCACTCATTTTCGTTTTGTACTTAGATATTGAGTGCTGGCCCATCTGTAAACCAGGCTGAAGCTGTTTCCTCCTTCAGCTGGTCATCCCCATATGGCCAGAGGTGCAGAGTTACCAGAGAGCCTACCACTCTCTGCATCATTCAGGTGTTTAATAGCAGTGCTGACCTACTGCATCTCCATGGAATATGTATTTGATTTATGTATCAATTAGGGCTTTTTCAGAGAAACAGTATACATATATGTATGTGTGTATATATATATATCTACATATGCCATATATATCTTGCATCCAGTATTCAAATGTCTGGCTATTCTTGCCCCAGTGTACATACACCCAAATGAGTGGCTTTAGGTCCCTTCATTAGTTAGTGCTGGGAGAAGCATTACATGGCATTGTCCTTCCTTCTAGAGGCCCAGCTACCTCTTCTAGATCTGAAGATGGGCTGATGTCTGGAAATTGAGCAAGTAATTTGGACTTTTGATTGGGGAGAACCTCCCTCGGCCCCCTGTTTCTCCACTTTTGCCTTTTTCAGCTTGTAGACCTTGAGTGATAACCCTTGGTGGCTCTCTGAATTGCTTCTAGGGACACCATGGTCCATTTGCACGATTTCCATGAGTCCATGTGGGTGAAGCCTGCTAGGCTGCCCTTCTGACCTTGAGGTTCGCTTTAGTATTTGTGTCTTCCTGGCTTCTGGTGGATAAGCACCGCTCAGTTCAGTTCAGTTCAGTTACTCAGTCATGTCCGACTCTTTGCAACCCCGTGGACTGAAGCACACCAAGCTTCCCTGTCTATCACCACTGGAGCTTGTGCAAACTCATGTCCATCGAGTCAGTGATGCCATCCAACCATCTCATCCTCTATTGCCCCCTTCTCCTGCTGTCGATCTTTCCCACCATCAAGGAGCTTTTCTAATGAGTCAGCTCTTTGCATCAGGTGGCCGCAGTATTGGAGCCTCAGCTTCGGCATCAGTCTTTCCAATACTATTCAGAATTGATTTCCTTTAGGATTGACTGGTTTGATCTCCTTGCAGTCCAGGGGACTCTCAAGAGTCTTCTCCACCACCACAGTTCAAAAGCATCAAATCTTTGGCACTTCCTATGTTTTTATTACTGTGGGGCCCCAGCTCTGTGATGATCTCTTAACTGCCATCCCTGGCCTGCAGAGGAGGCCACCTCTGAACCTAATGACACTGGTGCCCCTCTCACCAGTGTCTGCCTCGGTGAGTGGGATATCCTCTGGACCCTGCTATGGAATACTACCCTCTGGTGAGGTTTCTTGCTGCTGCTGCTGCTGCAAAGTCGCTTCAGTCATGTCCGACTCTGTGCGACCCCATAGACAGCAGCCCACCAGGCTGCCCTGTCCCTGGGATTCTCCAGGCAAGAAAACTGGAGTGGGTTGCCATTTCCTTCTCCAATGCATGAAAATAAAAAGTGAAAGAGAAGTCTCTCAGTCGTGTTTGACTCTTAGCGACCCCATGGACTGCAGCCCACCAGGCTCCTCCATCCATGGGATTCTCCAGGCAAGAGTACTGGAATTGGGTGCCATTGCCTTCTCCGGGTGAGGTTTCTTACCTCATGTAATCTCCTCTCCAGGATACCTACTCCCCTTGGCCTCTTCATTCCTTCTTGGTCCTTTGCCAGGACAGCTCAGGTGTTTCTACTTTGCTTAGTGGTGGCCAGCACTTTCTCCAGTCCTCTGTGAGCCACCTCAGTGGAAGCTGCTCAGCCCCTGCAGTTCTTGCCTGGGGGTTAAATTCTGTATGTATGTGTGTGCGTGTGCTCAGTCGCTACAGTCGTGTCTTGAGTCTGCAGCCCTATAGACTGGCCCGCCAGGCTCCTCTGACAGTGGGCTTCTCCAGGCAAGAATACTGGAGTGGGTTGCCGTTCCCTTCTCTAGGGGATCTTACCCACCCAGGGATCGAACCTGCATCTCCTGTGTCTCCTGCATTGCAACCGGATTCTTTTACCACTGAGCCACTTGGGAAGCCCTCTCAATCCTATATGCTGAGTTCTAAGTCTGAATTCTTGCTTTTCTGATTCTTGATACAGCACCCTGAAAACCAAATCCAGTGTTCCCATGGCTCCTGTCAGTACCTGCCAGTTAATTCTTGCAGCTTTTTGGTAGGCCTAGCACTTCCCTAGCCAGGTAATGCTGGAATTTAATCCTGGATAGCAGTTTGGTAACCAGGAAAGAGGCTGGACACAGCTTCTGGGTGAGGGGGCACTGCGTGTCTGGTGAGGGGAGCAGCCTCTAGCATCTTCCAGCACACGGTGTGCGAGCCCTTGTTTGGAACGAATGGCCCCCTTTGCATACTGAGAGCTGGGTGGGGATGTCTCCAGAGCCACCACCTTCAGGCGAGTCTAACCAGATCTTCCTACCCCATGTTTCAGGGTCCCAAGGATTTTCCAACCATATGAAGTCATGTGGCCCTGACTGCAGCAAAGCCGACCTGCCATATGTTAAATATTGAGTAATCTCCCTGGAGTTCTGCAACTCTTACGGCTTTGTTGCTCTGCTGCATCCACTCCTCCACTGCAGGAACTGAGGGCCTCTTTGGAAGCTCCTGGAGGCCCTCTGGCTCTCACATATACTCTTTACTTATTAACGGTCATCCATTTCTCATTACCCTGCTGCAGGGTATCAGTACACTTAACAGTATCCAGCTATTTCCACTGTCTTTATAGGCCTTCCTTATTCCTCCATTTTCAAAAGTCTGAATCACCACATCTGGCAACCTGTTTTCTCAGGTTTCCCATATCCAGAGAAATCTGAAGCAGTTGGGTCCTCAAGGCCTGGGACTATCCATGCCCCACATCCCCTCAGGACAGTGTCCATTCTGCCCATCAGGCAGTGATGAAGCAGTCCCAGGCCCCATATTACACAGCCTGTTCTCTTGGACCACTGCTGGCACCATCTGTGATAATTCGGCTTCTCTGAAAAGCAGGGGCCAAGATGGGATTAAACACTTAAGAGATTTATCAGGGTAAAGGCCTATGAGGGAGAATGCGGAGGGAGTCAGGGGAGAGCTGTGGAACTCAATGCCGATCTCTAACCCCGGTGGGGAGAGGGAAGGAAGGAAGGATGGAGAGGAAAATTCTTAACCAGGTGATGCAATTCTAAGGACATTTTGCGAAGCAAATGCCTCTTTCAGGACAGGCAGTCCACCATGGGCCCTGAGCATCTGCACATTCTTGGTGAAGTTCTTGAAAGCACAGTTCACCTGCTTCTTGATGCTGAACCATTTCTGTAGGGCAAAGTGACCATAGTATGGCTACTGTTTAACCACTCGCTTCCCAGGGGAAGGAGCACTGGTTTGTTTGTTCATTGCTCAGAATGTCCTGGGCCCTTGACCCTGGGTTCCTCAGCAGTGATGCAACCCGCCACATAGGTAGCATGTCTCTGAGCCCACTGAATTGCCCCTTGGGGGACTGGCAGAACTCCACTGATACCCATGCTGTTTGCTGATAAAGTATTATTAACTTGTTCTGCCCCATGAAGTCTGTCTACTTTGCATCTGTAGCGTGGGATCAGGTCGACTTGCCATCCTTTGTGAGGATGGGCTTCTTCCCTGACAGCATCCCTGCACAGTCACCTGTGGGGGAAGTCCTGTGTCTTGCAGGAATAACCAATCTTAGCATCTCTGCTACACTCTGCCATTGGCTGAGAGTAGCCCATGAGAAATTTGGCCTTGGTGAAAATGCAGCGATGATGGAAAGTGCAGCAGCATTGCGATTCAGAGCTCAATAGTGTTGGCAGTCAGTCACTTATAATTTCTAGAGTCAGAGATCTGAGAGGTGCAAATACACCCTGCTCTATGCCCAGCTGAGAACAACCAGCTAGCTATTGGTTTTAGTTGATCTTTGGCAACAACGAATGTTTACTGGTTCCTTTCATGGGTTCACTTCACAGAAGAGTTGCAGTTCATTGGTGGACAAACTCCCAGTGACCTCAAAGCTGAACAGCCAGTGAATAAAGTGCTCGTTAAGAACAATTTTTACTTCTTGGCATATCAGTATTTCTTTCATGTGGCCTAATTAACACCCCAGTCTGTCTCTTTCCTTCTTCTAACCTACTGGAATGTGACCTCATAAGTATCTATCTTGGCAGTTTATGGACTCAGTGAACCCTAAATTGGAAGTGATCCTTATCTAGTACAGGAGATGTTCTGTAAACATGTTTTGAAGCTTTTTGAAAGGAATAGCCTGGTCATTGTCTAAATGGTAGTCTAGTGAGGTATAAAGTGCTGTGCACTATGCTGTTGAGACCAAACAATAAAGTCAAACATTTGCTGATATCTTTCATTTGAAAGGTTAGCTTAGAAGACATGTTTGGGTGTGACTATTTGCACTGAAAGGATTTAACCTAGTATCTTTCCTTTACTAAATAGGTGGCCCCTGATTTCTGCAAGTGTTACTGGGAACTCCATCATAACATGAATGATAAGAACAGATCATTTTTTCCAGTTGGAAATAATAATTATATCTGTGATAAGCATTTGTTATTCTTTAAGTATGGGCCTCCCTGGTGGCTCATTGGTAGAGTCTGCCTGCAATGTACGAGGTGCAGGTTTGATCCCTGTATCAGGAAGATCCCCTGGATGAGGGCATGGAAACCCACTCCTGTATTCTTGCCTAGAGAATTCCATGGACAGAGGAGCCTAGCAGGCTACAGTCCATTGGGTTGTGAAGAGTTGGACACAAATGAAGCAACTTAGCATGCATGCAAACTATGACCAATAGCGTGTCATCAAAGACACACTGGTCCCTAGATGAATCATTAAAAATACTGAAGTTATGTGCTGGGTCCTAAAAAGGGGCAAAACCATATGACAGGTTACTCTCAAATATATGCTTGTCACCTAGCTGTATAGCTATTGTATATTTAATCTAATGCCAATATACTTTCTATAATGAACATCAGTCAAAAATTTGGTTACCTTTTGCCAGCTTAGAATTTAGAAGAGCACCTTGGGGTTGATTGAAGATGACCTACTATCTTTACAGAAGTTGTTCGAAAAAATCAGAACTAATGCTTTGTTTTTCTACGCCTCATAAGAAACTGAGGCATTTGGTATTGTCCACTTTAGGCTACGTTTAGAATTGGCATAAGAATTGATGTTGGAGATGGTTGTGATGATGTTTCTTCAAGAGAAAGGCATTTGTTAGCAAGCAGCTAATAGCAGCAAAAAAAAAAAAAAGTCCCCTATGATTATTTAGTTCTCTTAAGTTCTTTGAATTTTTATTAGTATATCATATGATTGCCAAATCATAAAGTATACTGTGTATTTGTTATCAGTGTGACATCTTTTTTTTCCCTCTAGCCTTCCCTGGTGGTTGTAGGAAATCCTGGGGTCTCCTTGGGTCTGTGGCCGCCTTCTGGCCCTTCTGGTTCACGTCCTGCTTGCTTGGCAGGTCCGGTTGGGCCCCTTGGAACACGTCCACACACGAGAGGGGAGGGGAGGGGCACTGATGCCTCCCCTCCCAGCGCCCCTGTGTGGGGAGGCCCAAACAGGGCCTTATTTTGTGCTCACATTTTATTTGTGTGCTGGTTTTACTTATTTCATATCTGCCTTTCTTTGTGTGTATATTTTCACTATCCTTGTCATTTTTCAGTGCCTGTATAGCATTCTTTCCTGATAATACATCACACCAGTGTCCCACTAGGATTGTTTTAATTTTTCTTCATAATTAATAGTAATGCTATGTACATTTTTATATAGTCTTTTACATTTTTTTTTCACTTTATATTATTCCCTTGGACCAAATTTACCTAAATGTAGTTACCAGGTCCAAAAGTACAGCTGGAACCATAACTCATCTTATTGTTAGACTGCTTTTCAGAAAGATCAAATTCGTAGGATTATCACCACTGTAGAGTTCAAATGTAATTCCCTACATCTGGGCAACACTGGGTTTTTATCATTTTATTCCTTTTTTCTTCTCTGAAAGGTATATTGTGATACATTTGGGTTATTCTAATTTGCATTTTCGGAGAAGGCAATGGCAACCCACTCCAGTACTCTTGCCTGGAAAATCCCATGGATGGAGGAGCCTGGTAGGCTGCAGTCCATGGGGTCGCTAAGAGTCGGACACGACTGAGCGACTTCACTTTTTTTCACTTTCATGCATTGGAGAAGGCAATGGCAACCCACTTCAGCGCTCTTGCCTGGAGAATCCCAGGGACGGCAGAGCCTGGTGGGCTGCCGTCTATGGGTTCTCACAGTTGGACTGAAGCGACTTAGCAGCAATTTGCATTTTATTTCACTGCATTGTTACTTTTAGTGCTTTTATTTTTAAAAAATATTTAAATGGTTCTATCTCTAAGGACTGTAGTTAGCAGCTCATACTTTCTTAATGTATTTTGGCCAGCAGACTTTGAAGAGCTATGGTAGGCACCTTTCCTCCCATTCTGGTGCTCACCTTTTGACATTTAGTTCATTAGACAAAAGAGCATTTTAAAAAATGACTGACTTTATTTGAGACGACGAATGCAGTGATATTAGGACATAGTAGCTGTCAGATAGCGTGCATGGATTCTCTCCTTCCATTCTCACCTCCCTCTTCTTCTCTGTTTTCTGCCTTTTTTGAGGGAGGATATTAGACTTCTTGTTAAAGTCATATGAAAATACACTTGTTATCCAAAGCCTATCTCTGAGGATAGTGGTCCCATTGGTAATAGAGATTGCTTTGGGAGAGGTGAACCAGGCCAACAGCTGGGAGAGGAGAGGGAGACTTTTCACTGTAGCTTTTATAACTTTTGATTTCCAAACTGGATTGCTGTTACTTTAAAGAAAATTTTATTTTTTGGTATTACTTTTTAATAAAAGGCTTATGTAAGATCAGTGCTAGTCATTATTGTGGATCTTTAAAAGCTAACTTTAAAACTTGTGCTGCTGCGTGCAATGAACTTCAGTATGTAAGGGCAGAAAATGAGATGAAGGCAGCGCAATGCAGGTATATGTGATATTTGGGCAGAACTGCCTGCCATTCTATTTACTAAACTTCACTTAACATAACATCTCTGGACTATAGGTACAGCATAAAGGAAATTGACTTTCATAGAAATATTTCCCTTGGGCATTAGTATAAGGCCGAGACCTTCCACTGACCTAAATTCCTGGATAAAGCTGGGGTATGAGAATGACTAGTGAGTGATGATCTTCATGTGTTTCTGTCTCATGGAAGACGTTTCTAGTCAAGCACTGCTTGAGGCCAGCTGGCAGATGCAGGTTCCAATTTTCTATTTGTGATTCCCTGACTTTGGTGTTCTCCATGGGGCTTATCGTTTCTCCATCAATTTTTTGACAAGTGCAGCGGCACAAATATGACTGGAAACCATGAGCTCCTCTCTGGCCACACTGGTGGTGCATGTCTCTTAAAGGGACCAAGAGATGCCTGGAGGCTTCAAAGCCCCCCTGAGGAGTTAGATCTCTACACGTCTTTGAGGATAGACTTTGGAAATGAACTTTCAGGGAATCCTTCAACCTAATTGGAATTGGCTGCTGTCCCTGAGGCCTTGTACCGATTAGACTTGTGCTACATGTGGCTATTTAAACTGAAATAAAATGCAAAGACTGGGTTCCTCAGTCACGCTAGTGACAATAGCCACGTGGGGCTGGTGCCTCCTGTACCAAACTGAGCAGATACAGACCGTTTCCATTATGGTAGAATGTCCTATGGGCCAGAGCTAAATTGTTCAGGCATGGCAGCAGTGTATGCAGGTGTGTGACCTGAGGGGATAGCCTTCCTGGTGCGGTCAAGGCCTCCCTAATCCTAACGGTCCTTTGAGGATTGTCTGAATTCCAGTTCCTCCAGCAAATGTATCCTGACCACTCCAGCCCACAGCAACGACTCCCTTCTTTGAACACCTAGGGTGCCTGAAAGATGTGATGACATGTTGTTTTATTGGTATCACACCTTTGCTTGGAAGTTCTCATCTTCCCAGCAAGGCTGCAGGGCCCTCAAGAGCAAAGCTTCAACTCTACACTGCCTGCTAGATGCATCTATATGTGACACAAAGCTTCCCTTTTCATCCCAAAATGCTTGTCAGAAGCATTTATCAAAACCCTCCTTTTCTCCAACTGCCTTCTTATGCTTTCTTTGCTCTTATTTTCAGTACTTACAAGAATCAGTGTGTAGGACACAATGTCAGCTTTAACAACCATTTATTTTTTGAGAAAGGTCAACATGTTTATTGGGTATTACAGTCTCATTTTCTGTCTCGGTGAGGGGGTGAGGGTGAGAAAGTTTTCGGAACACCGGTGTTAGATCTTGAAAACACTTTGGAGAAAGTTGATGATATCTTCCTCATCATTTCAGACCCCTGTCTAGAGGAAGTATGGGGCTTTTCAAAGTCTGTGAACAATCAAAAGAGAAATGTGATCAGTTACCAGGCTTTCCAACTGCTGTCAGGCCCCGGGGAGTGATCATTTAGGATTCAGAAATAAGTAGTTATATAATAGCTTTTGTTTTTAAAAGTGCTTTCACAAAGAGTATTTTGCTCTTTCTGGCAGCCTTGGGAAGAAAGCAGGAGAAACCCAGTGAGGTCAGATGCCTTGTCTAAGGTCACATGGGTAGCCTGATGAGCTAATTCCACACAAGAAGGTAACTTTCAACTCTCAACAGTTCTGGTGTCCATTTCAAAATGTCCAGGCAAAAGCAGCTGTGCACTATAAAAGGCTGTCATTTGTCACTCAGTTTGGGTATATTTTCAGTTGTCTGACCCCAAGTGATCTGTTTGTTGTGTGAGCTATACAGGACTTGTGTGGCCAATAAAAGTCCCCATTTGGACTCATTTTTCTATACCACTTGTCTTGTGCAAAGGGCTCTTAAAGCATCTAATAGTTGATGTTAACAAAATGATTGTTGTATCTGTAAGGACAGAAATGAGCATTATCTTTGTTGTTGATGCATTGTGACAAGATGTTATAAAAAGGCACAGGGCAATAAAGCACATTTATTTCTAGTAAAAGACATGGTTCTCCTAGACCTCTTGCAAATCCTCAGTTTTTCTCTTAGGAACCTCAAGGATCTATGATTAAAACTAAGGTAGCAGATAGCAAATTTAACCCCAAATAAAGGGCGGGGGGAATAGTTTAGCTCTTCAGATCAATAATGCAGTACTGGAATGTGCTGATAGTTTAAACAAAATAAGAACAACCAAGAAATTAATAAGGAAAAAGCCAAAATTTGCAAAGGCAAAGGTAAAGGCTTGAATGGAGAGATCTCTTCTGAAAAAGTAAGACAGACTTAGTTACAGAATTCAAGCATATACTGCAAGGCCACATTCTGAAAATCTTGACGGGGAAAAATAAAGCTTTGTTTTTGCAATTTGCAAAACAGGGTCTTGTTAAAAACGTAGATGCCTGGTCACCATTTCCAGGTCTCCTTCAAGACACCCTGCTGCTGCTTTGATCTGCTTTGTGGGCAGCACCATGGACTTCACTTGGTTGGTACTGGTCACTCTGAAGAGAGAAATGTACCTGGGTGTTCATGGCCATGACACATGCCAAGGGCTAGGGAATGACACATCGTACCATGAACGGATTTTGATTCCCCCAAAATCCTATTCGTGAAAAATAAGCTGTAATGAGCCTGTCTTGGTCCAGAAGTCCCCTCTTTTTTGGTGGGTTTTTCCTAAGCAGGTATCATTGTAATTTCAAATTCAATGTAAACTGTCCTCTGTGGGGAGCTTTACTACTTTGAGCACCTTAGCACAGGGTGAGCCATTTCTGCATTTCTTCCTCCAAAAGCCCTTATCAGAACAAACATAGGTTATCTGAACTGCTTCTCAGTGAATTCCTCTAATGTGTAGAATGTAGGGGTTGGGAGGAGGTGTCCCCATCAAACTGAAGTCACAGAAGAATGTGATTTTACTCTTTGACTGGACATGCTACTTGGAAACCTAGATGGGATCTTTTCTACTTATCACTGAACTCTGAAGGCAGTTCCTGATCACTGCTTAGTTCTGAGATGTGGCCCCTGTTTGGCAGGAAAAAGAATATGGGATAGAGCCTCAAGACCTGTGATGTTTGAGCCCTGGCTCAGCCACCTGCTGGCTGTGCCACCTCAGGCAGATCATTTGCCTCCATTTTCTCTCTGAGAGACAGCTTCGAGACTTGCAAGGAAGCATGGTATGATAAGCTTTAGTGACTGTTACCTTGTCGATATAATGGAGATGATGCTTCACAGGGTGGATGTGAGAAAAGCACTTAGCAGAATGCCTGGTACATGGCCGGTCCCTAATAAATGTTACTTCCAGTACCTGTCATTCCTTTGCTGTGAGGTTTAATTCCGAGAACTGCATATTAACCTGCAAATTGCAATCTACATACATACTAAGGGAGAAGGAAGTGGCAACCCACTCCAGTATCCTTGCCTGGAGAATCCCATGGACAAAGGAGCCTGGAGGGCTACAATCCATGGGGTCGCAAAGGGTCAGACACGACTGAGTGACTCACATACACACACACACATACATACTAAGTCATATTATTTCATCCTCATATTGGTGGTGGGTGGGTGTGCTGCAAGGCAAGAGCCATTCAATGTGATGGGCAAGGGGGGGTGAATCTGTGTTCAAAATGACATAATTGAGAGCTTCATTCTAAAATGATAAATTTGTTGTACCTGAAGTGGCATCGTTTGAGGAATATTGCCTGGTCAGGTCACTTCTGCGTTGATAGAGGGTGAGAAACTGCCAAGACAAAGGTGCAATACTAGCTTAAGCCTCTGCCCTTTGATGGACAGGAAACACTAGAAACCCTGAAGGGAGCACAACCATTGTGGCATCGTACATAGAAATCTCAGGGCCCCTCAGTCTCAAAGAATTATCTTCTGGGACTTGGTTATTCCTAGGCACGACTTCTCATAATTGTTGCTAATTAGGACACCCAGGATTGGCGCCGACTCGGACAAGGGCTGCCCCTGGTGGATAATTTCAAGGGCTCACATGTCCCAGGTCACAAAACAATGTCAGCCATGCTGCCCTTCCCCTCCTGGAGCTTGGAATAAATAAAACATTTTCGATCCTTCTCTGAGCAAAGATAATGATAGTGGAGGTCTTAAGGGAAGGAGGCAAGGGGAGGTCCATTTTACTACCCCAATCTTCTTTGAAATAATTTTAACCATTGTGAGGTCTGGAGCAAGAAAGTGGTAGTGTGAGGTTGCAGCAGCCTGGAGGGGGCAGGGTGGAGATGGTGGCTCAGGTTCTGGCTTTGCTCTGTGGACCTTCCTCACCCCCTGGAATGCAGAAGCAGCAGGGTCCCAGAAGGGCCTGCAATAGGCTGGCGGAGGTGGCTGGGCTAGGTGTGCCATGGTGAGGGCGGGCAAAAAGGATGGGGCAAATCAATGAAGGCAAGATGAGAGAAGCTCTCCACACCAACACCTATTGTTGGTATGGAGAGCAGAGTATTATGGTGAAAGTTTTGGATTTGAGGCAGTTTGTGGATTAAGATACTGAGGATAGACTACATAAAGGGATAAACTGGGACAGAACAATCTAAGGGACTGGTTCTCAACATTGGCTGCACAACACAACCATCTGAAGAAATATTACAAATAGGCGTGCTTGGACCCTGCCCCAAATGAACAGGAATCCCTGAGGCTGGGGCAAGCATTGTTCTCTTTTCTAAGTTGCCTAGGTGACTCTAGCATGAAGTCAGGTTGAGAATTCCTTATCTAAAGGAAGGAGGGGAAGGGGCAGATGCTACTAAATGGCCAGACACAAGTCCATTAACTCTGGTTCTCAACACTGCCTGTTCATCAAAATCACCCAGGGCCCAGGCTGCAACCCAGACGAACTGAATCTGAATCTCTGGGGATGGGATGCTGGGCGTCAGTTGTTAAAGTTGATTCCAGGGTGCAGCCAGGGTTGAGAACCTCTGCTCTGTGTAACAGTTCCCACACAGGGCTGTCCATCAGCTTCATGGGGGTAGGAGCTGAGGCACTCCTGACTTAGAGAAATTTGACTCTGATGGTACTAAGGCTGTTCTTCTGACAAACATTTATTGAGCATCTACCTTATCTCAGTCCTATGTTAGGTGCTGGGCATACAGTTATGAGTGAAAGAGACAAGCCCTTGCTGTCATGAAGCTGATACTCAAGTGAATCCTCTGCCAGAGGATGAGGGCAGAAATATTTGATGGCTTTGTTTACTTCTGTATCTCTAGCCCTTGGCACATAGTAGGCACTTGATAAATGTTGAATAAATGACTAAATGGTGACCTAAGTACTATGAAGAAAATAACGTAGGATAAGGGGGATGGTTTGGGTTTATGTGTGTGTACACGCATGCTGGGGGATGGTTAAAGTGAAGCAAAAGTAATACAAAACAGAGGAGGATCTAGGAGGATCTGTAATTTCAGTCTCCTCAGAGACTTCCTAAGAGGGCTTTAGGTGGAGGGAATTTCCTGGGATCACACTAAGGAGTGGGGCAGATTTTTGGAAAGCTGCCTAGGAAGGGTACCCTGCAAAGCAAATGGAGCCAGCATTCATTTCCCTCAGCCAGCGCCCCTTCCATTTTGAAGCATCTGTTCCCTCGCTGCCCCCACCAGGCCCTCCAGTTCCAGGGACTCACTCCTTGCGTGCCATTGTTCTCAGGTGCTAAGGGGCTTACTCTATGCACTTACTCGGGGACAATAACTTCAACCAGGGGTTGGCCCCAACTGGGAGTGCTTCCTGAGGCCCCTCAAGGCACACCACCACACCCTTACTTTAAGGCATTCCCTCATTTCTGTCAGGGTTCCACTGGCTCACAATGAGGGGAGCCAGTGAAAAATATTTACCTTAAGACTGCTCAAATTCTCCAGACATGGACTTTCAAGACTTTCTGTGACCAAAACACAATATTGGAAAACAGTTATTTCTGAGACATGTACACATTTTGGCACAAAAATAACCTCAGTAATTTCATCAGAGAATCGCAGAAACTAGGCAAGCAGAAGAAACCGAAAGAGGTGAGATCCTCAAATTCTGGGCACAGGTCTTGGGGAAGATGCCTCTAACATGCCAAGCTCATCCCATCTAGGGTCCCTTGCACTTACTGAACTCTGTGTGTGGGACCCTCTGCTTCCAGATCTTTTTGTGGTCACTTCCTGTTATTAAGATCTGATGTTTCTAGACTTCTTGGACCAAACTAATCTAGCCAGTCATTCTATATCACTTGGGCTCTTTATTTTTTTTCTCATATTCATTCATGAATTTCACAAATATATACTGAGTATCTACTTTGTGCTTCTTTTGTAGACGTGTAGGGATACAGTGAACAGAGAAAAATCCCTGCCCTCATGGAACTAACATTCTAGGGAAGGGAGAGAGTCAATAAGCAAGTTTTTAAAAAAGCTTTCAGATGGTACAAATACTAGGGATAAAATTAAAGCAGGGAGTGCTGGGGTGGCATTGGGGTTTCAGTTTTAAAGAAAAGTGTTCAGGGAATTTTTGACTTCGAATATAATATTTCAGCAAAGATCTGAAGAAGATAAATGTTCATGTGGCTGGAGTGGAGTGATTAAGAGGGATCATAAAGAGAGGTGGTCAGACAGGTCACCAGGAGGGGTGAGTGGAATCCAGACCATGTGTGGCCTTGTAAGCCATTGTAAAGACCCTGGCTTTTATCTTGGGTGAAATGGGAAGTACTTATTCCTATCTAGAATTATTGTGTTTATGTGCTATACTCAGTCGCTCAGTCCTGTCCAACTCTTCACCACCCCAGAGGAAGCCCCATTGTGTTTATATCCCCTTCCCAATTAGAAGGAGGTGAAGACTTTGTCTCTCATTCAGAGCTGTATCTCCACAACTTAGAACAGCGTCCAGCCCAAAGAAAGTGCTCAGTGACTCTGTTGAATGTGAATGAATGCATGAACTGGACAGGTGCAGTATTAAATATTATCACAGGATACCTTTATCTAAGCATGACTCACTGCAGTGAAGTTGAAGAAAACAATGACATTGAATTCAGATTTAGGAGACTTGGGATCTATATTCTGACTGACAGTATGACCCTGGACAAGTCACTTCCCTACCCTGAACCTCAGTCTCTTCAGCTGTAAAATAAGGTATACTAGCTACTCTCTGGCTCTGACAGCCTATGATTCCATAATACAGGAAACACACCAGTGATGTATCCTCCTCTGATGATGACCTGTTTATGGGATTCTGGCAACTTACCTCCATTCTACGATTCATCTTTTAATGAATGTTATTCCCACTCTCAAACGGAGAGGATATATTTCTTGAGTAACTTCTTGAGTGGGTGCAGGCTTGAAATAACCAAGGCCAACTCCAGCTCTGTAGTTGGAGCTTTCAGGCCATCTTTACAGTAAACATGACACCCTTACCTCAGTGCTGTCCCATTGTTAGAGCCACGTTGATCCTTTGAGCTTTAAAAGAATAGAGGACCAAACCCAACTCATAAATAATGAGTCAGTTTTAACAGAGACAGAATTAAAGTGGGGTCCACCCTAGCCAGGATTTAATGTAAGCAAATAAATGTAGGTTTCACTTTTAGCTTTAAAAGCTTTTAAATATATTTTACTAGGGCTAACCTAGTTATATAAAGCAAGCATACATTCTTAAAGAGATGATTAAATCCTAGTAGCATGGGCTGTAGTCTACATATAGATGTCATAAACCTTTATTTCCTGGATATTTCCCACAGGATCATGGTAACTGTAAACTTATAGTCACACTACATACTTTTCACCACAATTATTAATGGAATCTTACTAGTGTTTCAGAAAAAGCAAACTAGTTCATCACACTAACTGGTTAACTGACTCAGTATTCCTCCAATTTAGATCAGCCTACTGGAAAACTCAGTATTCATCAATGTGATGAACAAACTCTCTTTTTAAATACAATCTAATTTAAAGTAAGAAAAGAAATCAATCCAACCTTCTGTAACCTTGGCACTTGGATCTGTGGAACGCTCGTCATCAAAGCTAAAGAAAAGATACAAGACTTTTCATTTTCTTTGTATTTTATATGAAGGAATGAATAATGATTAATGAATAATAATGACTGTTAAAGAACCATCTGTGCAAGTCTATTTATATAGATGCAAACCTGGAATGGTATGTCTGTGAGTTCTCAAAATAAAAATGACAGCTACATTGACTTTGGTTTTATATGTTCCCACTTGTCTTATGCAATCATACCAATAGTTGAGATTTGCCTGCAATACTAATTATGTATGTTAAGACAAGCGTGAGTGGAGATAAAGCCAGTGGTGGGCCAGGAATGGATGTCCTAAAATGGCATCAGGTCAAAAAGAAACCTTAATTTCATGGTGCCAGGTGGAAAAGGATATAGTTGGAACAGGGTGGATTTTCTTCCTTATGCTCTATTTCTCCCATGATACGAAGTGCTACTGTTCTGAACTTATGGTTACCAGTGGGGAGGGTGGGGTGAAGGGATGGTTAGGGAGTTTGGGATGGACATGTACACAGTGCTGTATTTAAAATGGATAACCAACAAGGATGTACTGTATAGCACAGGGAACTCTGCTCAATGTTATGTGGCAGCCTGGATGGGAAGGGAGTTTGGGGGAGAATGGATACATGTATATGTATGGCTGAATCCCTTTGCTGTCTACCTGAAACTACAACATTGTTCATTGGTGATACCCCTATATAAAATAAAAAGTGTTAAAAAACAAAAACAGAGTGCTACTGTTCCCAGTTTGTGAATATTCTTATAAACACAAGGGCAATTTTAGACATATTTTGACTATTCTAGAAAAACTATTAAGACTTCAGTGTACTTTGTTCCTCCCTGTCCCTATAGATACCACATGGTCCAGCCTTTCTCGTATAGTCTTTTCTAAGCTGGATGGTCTTATCTAAATCTTATCCATCATTTAAAGCCCAACTCCAACTCTAACGCTTTTGAGAATTCTTCCCTGAGTGCTCTAATTTACATTGCCCCTCTATGTCCTTGGGATTCTTCCGACAGTGTCACCCTGCTGAGCATTTAGGTACATACATGAACTAAGTGGGAACTCCTTTAGGTGAGCCATTAGTGTGAGGACTGTTGACTCAGAGCCTGGCTCCCAGATTCAAGAACCTAACATATTAAAGACTCAAAGTAACTATACTATAGATCACTATACTAGAAAGTAGATCCCAGAAGAAAGTAGAGACCAGATAAATAGGAACAGGAGAAAAGATGTGAAGGGAGGGCCCAGGAAGTAAACACAGAGGGGAGTTAGGGGAAGGAGTGAGGGGAGATTGAAGGGCTAAACTGGCTTCCTCACAGGTTTACCTGAGGGGCCCATTCTTCCCATCAACATAATCTTCATTTCAGATTTCTATTTCCGTGAAAGTGAAGTCACTCAGTCATGCCCGACTCTTTGTGACCCCATGGACTGTAGCCTATCAGGCTCCTCCATCCATGGGATTTTCCAGGCAAGAGTGCTGGAGTGGATTGCCATTTCCTTCTCCAAGGGATCTTCCCGACCCAGTAATCAAACCCGGGTCTACCTCACTGCAGGCAGACGCTTTACCATCTAAGCCACCAGGGAAGCCCCCTTAGCCAACTAGTATTACTTTAACTGACTGTACCTAGTAAATGAAGGCAGATCTTCTTCATTATATGAAGATGCACTCATCATTCTATGGATGAAGTGATGTGTTGGTTCGGTGCTAGGTCTCATTTCTGTTTCCTGTAAAAAATACCAGTAAGACACAAAAGAGTGTTTATAATAAATAAAATATACCACAACATTTCCTTAGTTATCTATATAGCCAGCATTTCTGACCAGGCACACTTTGTTTGGTCATGAGATTTCACATGGCTTTCCAGTAAATAAACAGATCCCACTACACAGAGTTTGAGTAAGACTATTGACCTGATGAGCTCCTGAACTGGCCAGAGTCATATCCCTGTGTTTTGTTTTCTCTGGTTCATTGCTGCTTCTGAGTTAACTGGAAAGAAGTGAAAGTCGCTCAGTCATGTATGACTCTTTGCAACTCCATAGACTGTAGTTCATGGAATTCTCCAGGCCAGAATACTGGAGTGGGTAGCCTTTCCCTTCTCCAAAGGATCTTCTCACCCAGGGATTGAACCCAGGTTTCCTGCAAATGGATAATCCATGGGATTGTCTTACTAGGAAATTCTAAATCATGTGTAATCCCCATACATATGAGTAAGGTACAATTTTTGGGGTAGGGCTAACCCAAGAAGTCAGTGAGGCCCAGATCACCACTAGAAGGGTACAGAACCAGGGCTAAGAGCTAGAGTTTATGGACTGTTTACAGGGGGAATATTCAACATATTCAACTAACAAGCTGGATAAGTAATTTTTAAGAAGATAGTTGGTTAAATAACTTTCCCCAAAGTCACATAGCTACTAAGTGACAAAGCCAGAATTCAAACCCAGATAGGCTGAATTTGCATGAATGTTTTTACTCCCCTTCAAGTCCATCTTCTGGTCCTGCCCACTGGAATGGAGTTGGTACACACAAAACTTCCAGTGAATATTTATAGGTCAGGGTACCAAAACCCCCCACAACCTATCATTTTAAATAATTAGCTTGTATTTCTCCTAACCAGTTTCTATTTTCTGTTTTTATTGTCCTTCTAAATAGCCTAGGACTCTTTCCATGATCTGTTTTTCTTCAATTGAGGCTCCTGGCTTCATCTGTTAATCATTTCCCTTTTGTTGTAAATATCATCAGAGCTGGGAGAGACTACTTGGGATCCAGTTGATGCCCTTATCTTCCTACCCAATGTGTATTACTTGGACTAAGTTTGTGAAACTCTCTACCCTTTCTATAGATACCTGGTCACTGATAGTTACATTTCTCACTTACGCTCAGTTGTGTCTTTTTCTCCCAAGGCGAGTTTGTGACAGTCAAACATTTTGAGGTAGTTACATCAATGTTAGAAACAGATCTTATTAGTGTCTGTTCATATTCCATCTGTTTTGCTGGTGACACTTCAGGAATTATAGTTACACTGCATTTGGGCTGACATTTTCCTACTGACAAAAATTTTTTCAGACTACATTTGCTAATCGGTGGCTTAGGGTGAGCCACTGTGCTGGTAGTGAGATTCATGTCTTCTTTTACTTGATCTTCAAGTGGGCTTTCTGGAAATTCTTCTTCTTCTTTTATAACCTCTTGTAAAACAACTTCATCTTCATCAGAAGCTAAGCTTTCTTCTTTATTTTCTAAATTTTCTTGACTAATATCATGAGTTATTAACCGAATGATAAGATCTTTTTTGCTTTGGACATCTTTTAAAAGCTCCACTCTGGTGATGTCGGGCTTTATTAAACTCTGAAATGAATTCCTACTAGAAGCCTGGAATTAAAGAGACAATGAATGTTAAAAAACAATCAATTCAGTCATTTTTGCTGTGGTTCTATTGTATTGAATAGTAAGGCAACTTTCACATGGTTTCTATTTCAATTTAGTAAAATTACTTATCTTTAAGTGCCTTTTACTTATATATTAGTCATATATTTAAAAGAAAAAATAAATGAAAATCACAAGCAATATTTGCTCTTTTCTATAATTCTTTTTTTGCATTCAAGATTAACAGTCCAGTTCAAAGAAGAGACCCTAAGGTTCCTCCTTTTGCTCCAAATTTTACATTTTACTCATCAAGAAATGCAAAATGCATACTTTAAGTACACTGTTTTCATCATTTGCTTTGAAAGTCTTATAACAGATTTAGACATGATAACATGTTTTTCTGAACTTCTTACTAGGGAACTAATACACCAATCTAAATAAAGAAATTTTCATGAAAAAGACAAAGTGTTGGCTGACCTGGATTTTTAAAACTGATGAATAATGGCAAAATTGTGAAGGACTTTGAATGTTCACTCCTCACCCCTCCAACACCCTAATCCTTGGAACATATTTTCCAAAGGAAGCTTCAAAGAGTAAATTTTCATCCTCGTCACTTCCCTAGTCAAATGTTACTTTCCATTTTGCAATATTAAAGACATTAAGGAAGAGACCATTACAATTAAACAAATAACTTTTCCCATTTCTGTAGCCTTTTGATGATGCCACAAACCTTTTAAGTTAATTTGAGTTATCAATCTTAGATTCCTCTGTAACACTGCAAACCAGATTTTCAGATAAACGCTGCCTTAAAGGAATATCCTTTGTGCAAAACAAAATTAAAGAACTTCTGTAAGAAATGATCAATTTTGGTTATCTGTGTTGGTGGAGGGAAAGGGGTCAAAGACAAAATAAAAAGATCATTGTATATGGCTTTGGAATGTGAATGTGACACAGTATGAGCCTTTAATAGGCATGTGTCTGGTATATTAGGAAGTTTTGGTACCTCAAAATAGCAAATGAGGCCTGGCTTGTGGATTTCTGACAGAGTTGTCTGGGTTTTCTAAAGCCACCTGTTCTTTCTGTAACCCTCATCCTCATACTGCTATTCAGATAGCTGCTGCTGCTAAGTCACTTCAGTCGTGTCTGACTCTGTGCGACCCTGTGGACTGCAGCCTACCAGGCTCCTCCGTCCATGGGATTTTCCAGGCAAGAGTACTGGAGTGGGTTGCCGTTGCCTTCTCCTATTCAGATAGCTGGAAGGAATCAAAACAACTGAAGCATGCTTCTCGATCTGTGTCTACTTTCCTTAAGGCAACTTTCACTTCCCTTAAGGTTAGCAGGGGTAGTTGTTTTGGATTAGCTATTCTCTTTCAAGTTCCTCTGGGCTATAAGAGATAGTTAAACTACTGATAAAGGATCTAAGAGAAGAAAGCAGGTAACCAAGAAGAAGAACTGATGGGTATGTCTGCAGATGGTTAAGAAGTAATGACATGAGAGTCATGTTCTACAGTTTAGACAGATTTTGTGCCCAAGGAATTACTTACATATAAATGAAGACTTATAGGTAAATACTAATATAATTTTGAAAGCCTAGAGAGAAAAGGACATTTGAGAGCTAGAAAGGACCTTTATCTAGTCCAAGAAACTAAGGACCAGGGAGATTTCCATCAGTGTATGACAGTCTCAGTATTTGGAACAACAACAAAAAAAGTACCCATCAATGTATTCACTAGCTCTGAGACTTAGTTAAGTGGGTTGGAAAAAGGAAAACATGCTCCTGGGCCTAGGCTCCAGGCAGGCTAGTTCCATAGAACTTTGCTCTGTTTGTGAGCCACAGGTGTGTGAGTGCACAGTGCAAGAGGCTCATTTACACCTAGGGGCTTTGGTATTCAATGAGAAAATGGGGTTGATCAGTGGAACTCTTATCTCCTGGCAACACTGCCCCTAATATCAGTAAACAGAACTAACTACTTTTTCAAATAGCTGCATTGTACTAAGGACAGCATTTTGGCAATTCAGATCCCCATTACTGAAGTACATTTGGAGCCCAAATATGGGACTGCAGAGAAACTAGTTCATAAAAATAGCAGCACGAAGACAACTGGATCCAGAACAAGGCTAGAATGGGAAAGAAACTTAGTTTGTGCTGAGGATGTATATAGAGACCTGGGAAACAAAGGGAACAAAAGTAAAATAAGAAAACTCTAAAGAGCTTTTGGTCTGTTTGTTGATAAATGTTACTAAGTGAAAACAATACTTCTGAGGAGCTTTAAAACTGAGGATTTCAATCCAATAGAGACTAGTTTAGCTGATATTCTAACTGGCCCTTTTGGACTCATATAGTACTATGACAATGTATATCCATTAAAAAGAATTGTGGGAACTGTCAGAATTGTATTTCCTCTGAGTTGCCAAATGAAAACTACAATTCCAATCAGCTCTGTTTGCTATTAAGGGTGTTTCTCTGCACTCCCATTCTTCAAGAAGTGGCAGTTCAGTATGACTGGCTACTGGAAACTAGCCTGCCACCTTTACGTGAGCCACGTCACTGATGGGGTTAGTTCCAGGAAAGCAGAGGATTGTACTGGAGGAATCAGAGTCCCTAATTCTACTGGGCTGGGCAAGAAAAATTGACCATACTTTACAAGTGCATTCCCACAGACCTCCCTGAAAAAGGAAATCACAGAAGGACGACAGACAGGTCTTACTAATTGCTCATTTCTTTTCACCACTGCCTTTGCACTTACCTCTAAAGGCTTTACATTCAGTCGTCCCATCTGATCCAAAGAAATACGTTTTTCTTTCTTTCTGTTTCCCGCAGCAGTCATCTCAGTTGAGTAACGCTTCCCATTTACTGATGCTCTTCTCAATGTTTCAATGCTATGTCCAGTTCTAGTTAAACACTCGGTCTGCAGCTTCTCAAGAGACTGTGTTTTTATAGAAATGACCCCTAAGTGCTCTGCAACAATGTCGGGATCAATATTAATTGGTTCTTTGCCAAGGTGAGGAATTATCCTAACTGAAAGCTCCTCTTGCCTTAAACCTTCATCTAACCCTTTTTGCTCTAGTCCAGGTTCTATTTTGATAGCATGCTCATGTACCTTTTCAACAATTCGATCAATGTCCAAATCACCAAAGAGATTAGCACATGGATCTCCTGAGCTAATCATTGCTAATGGACAACTGGAAACTTTCCTGATAATTAAAGAAGCCACTTCTTTAGGAAAGATGTGGTTTGTATCTTTCATATCATGATAAAGTTCTTCATGTGTTCCAGATTGTTGTAGTACACAATTATAAACAGAATCAACCATCTGAGAAATAATTTCTATGCTTTCTGGATTTAAAAAGTATTCTTCAGGATTGGCAGCTACAATACTAATGTTTTTCCTGGAAATTTCAGCTGTCACGGATTTTGTTAATTGAGATGCAATTTTATTTAACTCAGGCTTTGATAAGTTTTCAGCATCTTTGCTTGAGGCACTTGGCAACTTGGCTAGTTTAGCCAAGAACAAGGCAAGTGTTTCCTCTAAAAACCTGGCATCTAATACAGCCTCTTTTTCGGTGGGAGGCTTTTTCTTTGACTTCAGATCATCAATAATCTTCGCCACCTTTTCCATAATTTTGACGGCTTCTAGAACTAACTCTGAACTTGATGTTTCTTCCTGTTCTTGAGGATGAAATTCTGAATTGGAAATTTCCTTCACCATTAAAAATCCTATTATATCAGAAAGGACATTGCTCTTACCCATTAAATCTTTGTACACTGAAATATGGGAGCCACAGTGCTTTAAAACAGTGCTATAAACAGAAGTAACTATTTTTTCAATAGTTGCACTATCTGTTAAAGATACAGTGGAGGACTCTTTGACCCGTGGCACTACTGTAATATGACTTTTAGAGATATATTGTTGGAATGAACTCAAAATTTTTGAGCTTATTTTTTGCATTTCAGTGTTCAGAGAATTGTTTTGTTCCTTATCTGCTTTTGGAAACATAGATAGAAGCCTTGACAAAAACTTTACAGCAATTTCTTCTATTATGTTAAAAGGCAGTTTGTAAGCCCAGGATGGTTGAGGCTGGGGAACTTCATTGGTTTGGATAATACCTCTAAGGATATTTTCGATAGTACTATCAATTTCTGTACACTGAAGAGGTGTTAGTTCTCCAGAAAAATAGTTTTGTAACTGATTTCCAGTCACTTCCTGTACAACTAAATTAACTATGGCTTCTGAAAGGATTTTGCAACCACTGCTAATACACTTTCGTATGCTCTCTTGAGATCCAAATTGAGGCAAAAGATTATTATAAACAGTTTGAACCACTAACTGAATAATTTCATCATCATTAGGATGTAAGGATTTTATGTACTGTATAATCATATCTTCATCTTTGGAGATCTCTGTTTTAACTGTACTTGCTAACTTCATTTGAAGGAAATCTAACTCTGTGTACAAATTATCCTCAGACATTTCTGTTTTAGTGTTGGCTACTGTTGAAAAAATTCTTGATAGAAGAGAAGAAATTATCCTTTCTAAAAATTCGTAAGGCAGCATTATGGTATAGGGCGATGATGTTTGACATTCTTTGCAGGCTGTCTGGGCCACTTTATGAACCTTTTTCATAACCTTCTTAGATTCTAGAGGCAAACAGTTTGAATCTGAAACCTCATCATAAAGTAGCAAGTTTAGCTGATACTGAAGAATTTCTTCTATTACTGCATTAGCTAGCCTTTTCGCTAATTTTTCAACATTAAAATTTATGTCCTCACAGATGGAGTCTTGAGATCTATAATCCTGTAAGATATTGCATATAGAAGAGTGAACAACCTTACTGACCAACATTTTATCAATTGATGGTATTTTAGTCATAAAAGGTGTCGGATCTGAAGAAGGTATTTTAGTTGCAGGTGCCATGTTATGTATGGGTGGTATATTATCCATAATTATCTTTTTCTTGGAAGGTCTTTTAACCACAGACAGTTCTTTTTGCCTGAGAGGTGCTTTATGAACTGCTGAAATGTTATCCTCAGATGGAAGGAACTTAATTCCTTGATCCGGGTTTAATACTTTAATTTGAGCATCCGAAAACTCCTTTAACAGGGAATCAATCAGTTTCATAGCCATGCCATAGAGCTCAGCTGGATTTACATCATTGGTTACATTTTGACATGCATCATATGTATCCAGTGAGGAAGAAAAAATCAATTTGTTAACTATTTCAGAGATAACATCTTCTAAAAAGTTAGCAGGGAAAATCCTGGGTTTATTTTCTAGTAGGTTCTGAGGATTGTCCCATTTACGAGGTTGTCTTTGGATCTCACTCTCTTCCTCTTTTGGAGGAGCATTTTGTTTAGCTGAATTCACTGAGGCATGCTGGGCAAAATCCTTGCCACAAGCTTGAGTTACATATGCTGCATTTTCACCTAGGAGACTTGGGTAATTTAAATCATCCACTGGTCCTTGGAGAGAAGATGTTTCTAAAACATTTCTGTAAATGCTTACAGGGACATTCTGGGCATGTTTAGAATGTAAGATCTTTTTGTCATTTGTAGCTGGGTAAGCTGGAGAATCCCTCCTCTTTTCTTGGATCTCTGTATTTCTCACCTTGGATGTCAGAGATGGTAATTCAAGAGGTATATCCCCCTTTCCTAATGAACTTCCTTTTTTCTTGTCACTCTTTTTACCACATATTTCAAAACCTGGTTCCAGGACAACTTTGTTTTTTATATCATCCATAGCTGGTGAAAGATGTTGATATAGCTCATCACCTCGCCCTTTCTCATCTTTTCTAGACATGCGGTCTTTCTTCTTGATTTCATTCTTTGTAAATGCTGTACCCAAATCCGGCCCCGGAGTATCTTTACTTTTCACACTGGTTGTAGTTGAAGTAAGTTTTGATATGTTCTCATCTTTTCCATTTGAAGTTTCCTTTTTTCTTTCATCCCCTTTCTTTTTCTTTGCCATACCTCCAACTGACTGTAATGCTATGGTAGTTACTTTGCTCTTCATACTACTACTTATATTAATACATATTGGCTGCTGGATGCTGCCTGTTTTCATTGATGTCTTCTTTTTGAAGTTCTCTTTTCCATTAACTGCTCTGCCATCTATTTCCAAAGTGTCCATTTTGTTTTTCAGGTCTGAGGTTAGGGGAATAAGTGTAGATAATTGTTCTAGTGAAGAAACTGGGTTCTCCTTCAAGCTTCTGTTTATCTTTGTAAAGGTTTTATATGGTAGGTGTTGAATTCTTTGCATGATGCTATCCACATCTAGAAATGAAAACAAGGGGGAAGACCAGCCTCCTGAAAAAAGTGGCTGAATCTTGAAAGCAGAGATTGCCTTCTTGGTTAAAGCAGCAACCATCTCTATAACAGTGTTACTTCTATCATGTTTCTGAACATTTTTAGATCCATATATTTCTGTCACCTCATCGTACACAGAATCACATACTTTATCAACTGTTTCTTTATCTATTGGTGGAAATGAAAACATTTTTTCAGCATTTGTTAGAACTTTAATTTCGCTTTTCCTGAATTCCCCTATCAGAACATTTGCAAATTTAATAGCCAGGCCCATGATACTTCTTCCCGATATCTCTTTGTCCTTAGGATTTTCAGCAATTCTTGGTAGAGTATAAAATTTGTGAACAAGGTCAATGACAACATCTTCCAAAAATGTAGCAGAGTATACAGAAGTCTGGGGGAAGGACTGTATTTTTTCTTTAATGGGATTCAAGAGTTCAATGACATCATCATTTCTGGGTAAGTCACTGGGAAATGATTTTTCATCACATAGAAATGGTTGCAGATGGTGGTCCATAATTTCCTTCATAATGAAACCAGCTATTCTCCCAAGGAATGAGCCTCCTCTTTTGTATGCATCTTTCTGTACTTCATCTTCAAACTTAATTTTTTTAATAATATTGTTACATATAGAGTCAACAAAGTCATCACTTGCCCCTAATTGCAAATTTTCCCCATGTTCCTCTGCCTCGGCAAGTCTAATCTCATGTTCAGAAATTTCTGCTATAATATCATCAGTTAGTTTTGAAGCTGCATTCACAAACTCATAATCTGGTGGCACCTCTTCCTTGTTTGGTTCTATTTCAGTCTCAGGTGAAGAAAACATATGTGCCAGAAGCTTGTAAATCATATTTTCTAAAAGGGAACAAGGCAATACAGTAATGCATGATGGCAAGTCATGGCTATCATTGTTGATGGTGTTGAGTACATTTCTGATGATATTCTCCTCTTGGAGGGAGGAATAGGAAGAAGTTTCTAATTTTCCTAAAACTAATGACTCCACCTGATAATCATAAATTTCTTCTAACAGAAGATGATATATTTTTTCCCCAAAACTAACAGCATCATCTTGTATAGCTCTATAAATATGAAACAGAGATTGATAATCATCTAATATTTTTTCATAAATAATATTAACAGTTTTTTTAACCATTTCTTTGTATACTTCTGAAAAATAGAGATTTTCATGCAAGTGATCTGCAACTAAAATTTGTGAAGTGGTGAATTCCAGCACAATTGATTTTACTAATCTTGTAACAATATCTGTAACATTGGCTTTTGCTTTACATGGATTTTCAGTAGCCAAGACATATGAGAATATACAAAGAATTTTGCATAAAAGCTCAGAAATTACCTCCTCCAAAAAGACAGCTGAATTCACAATGAAGGATAATTCTCTTTGTTTAGGATCTATTGCTCTCTGCTGATAAATTTGCTCCATTGTACAAGGAAGAGTTTTATCTCCAGGTAAAAATGACTCAAGATGATGGTTAAATATTTCCCTTATTATATAACTTGCTATTTTTGTTACAGGTATATTACTTATGCCTTTTTTATCTTTCGAAACAGACTGGTATAGCTTTAAATGAGAAATGTCAGTATATATGGCATCAACCATAGCCTGGATACTGTTTTCTGAAATTACACTTTGTTTTTCATTTCCATCTTTGATGATGCATATTGCATGTTTAGAAATTATTGACATGATTTCATCAATCAGTCTCACAACTGTGTTGTTGAAGTCTGACTGCAAAAAGTATGGGTCTTCTGCACTGCAGTTCAATAGACTTATCTGAGATAAAACCTGAGTTACTATTTTTTCCAAATGTGTATGTGACAATATGGTGGTATATGTTGTACAAGTCTGTCTTCGGAGTCTTGATGTATTGATTGCATAATGAACTCTCTTTATCAAAACATCAGCATTGAGTTTTGAATATGATTTGAAAGGCAGCTTTGCTATGAAATATGGAGGAATTTGGAAATCAAAAACTTCAGCCAGGATAATTTTAGTAAGCCTCTCAGCCAGTGTCTTGGTGTCACTGAAAAAGTCCTTATTAGGTTGCAGTTCATATTCTTGTAAAACCTTGCTATATGCTGTATTGATAATTTTTATCACTATGTCTCTGTCTACTGGTGGCAAACACAATTGTTCCTCAGCATTTTCTAGGGTACTAACTTGAACTTTTGAGAATTCTTCTGTTATCAAATATATGAATTTTTTGGCTGTTTCCAACAGTTCTTTTTCTGAATCTCTTAGTGATTTTGTTTGTACAATACCTAATGCTCTGTGGAATATTTTGCTTAAAACTCCAGAGATCACATCTTCCAAAAAGGCTGAGGGGTAAACACTGGCAAAAAAAGAATGTCTTCTTCTTGTACTATCAAAGTATCTATATGATGAAGTAAATGGCAACTTTCCATACAAAAATGGATGAAGATGTTGTTGGCAAATATTTTTAATGATAAAACTTGCTATTCTATCAATAAAAACATTGTCACTGCTTGTGATATAGTGCTCAACTGCTTCTTGAGACCCAGAGTTTTGCCCGATATTTCTGAGTGTGGAATCAACGAGACGGTGAACATCATCCTCTGAATAAATAGATTCAGTTTCATCTTCGTCTTTTGAAAATCGAATCTCATGTTGAGAAATTTTCATCCTAATATCACTGATTAACTTTGAAGAGATTTCACTGTGATTGATTTCTGATCTATCTTTTGGAGTTTTGCTGTATGGAACCAAGTTAGATGCAGAAGGAAAGATTCTAGATAATAGTTCTCTGATTATTTCTTCTAAAAATGTGTATGGCAGCAAAGTGTTATATGGAGATAAATGCTGGCTTGGCTGGGTAGGTTTAGTGATGCCTCTAAAGATGTTCTGAATTATGTTCTCTGCGGTCAAAATAGTGTAGGAAGAAGCTGACAAATCTCCAGAAAACAGCGGATGAAAAAGATAATCAGATATAGCTGCTACAATTAAATTGGTGATATTTTCTGCAAAAATATCACTGTCTTTGATTTCTTTACTATCAACAGCCAGCCCATGCTGTTTCAGAACATTCTTATAAACTGAATTGACAAGTTCATCCATGGTGTCTGTATCTACAGTGGGGAATGGCTGCTCTTGGTCATCATGAAGAATGAAGATTTTAGCCTTGTTAAAATGGTTGTTTATTGCGTTTACTATTTTTGGGGTCATTTTATACAAATCACTCTCCATGTTATATTTTGGATTGAAGATCTTTGATAATAGTCTGGCAACAATTTCTTCTACAAATGCATTAGGATAAAACCTTATACCTAGTGATGATGACTTCTGGGGTCTGTGTGACCCTGTGACTTCACCGAGAACCTCTTTAACCATATTTGATATTTCATCCAATGGAGACATTGAATCAGGTAAGCCCTCTTCACACAAAAAGGGTTGAAGATGATGTTCAATAATCTCTTGAATAATAAGACTGGCCATTCGGTCAACTATAATTGGGCTTTGGCTTTCTATACTTTTCTGTATTGACCCAAGTGAGTCAGACATCTGCAAAATATTATTATAAATAGACTCCACCATATTTTGAAGGTTTTGTTCTGTATATACACATTGACAATCATATTTAGTGAGCCAAATCTTATGCTTTGAAATGGCTAATAAAACTTTATTTATTATACAGGTGGATACCTCATTAAAATCTGAAGTCTTTAAGTATTTACTTCCTAAGCATGAAGCCTCACTGGGTGGAGGAATGAGCTGAGATAATAGTCTTCTGATGACATCTGCTAAAAATGAGTATGAGAGCATAGTGATATAGCCTGTTGAATGTTGACTTTGGTAATTAAGTTCACTTAGGTTGTTTTGAAGTTTCAGTAGTATATTTTCGGCTTTGAGAGGGTAATATGAATTAGGCATGAGCTTTCTTATAAAGCACAATGGGAGCTGGTAGTCTATACTCTCTTTCAATATGCCACTAGTTATCTGTTCTGCTATTGACATGGCAGCATATACCAGATGATCACTACAGGTAACTTGAAATGTGTAGTCCCATGATACATCATTATAAACAGAGTCAACAATTTTACTAACAGTTTCTTTATAGACTGGTGGAAAACACATCTTTTCTTCAATGTCCCGTAAAACAGTGACTTGAGCAGTATTAAACTCATTCACCACGCAGTTGATATCTAATATATTCGTCTCATTAAGCTGGGCTTCAGTGATAGTCACATTTTTGCCTTGCAATGAGGTGGTGAGATTAAGAAAAATGTCCGCAATTATTTCCTCCAGAAATGTGGCAGAGTACACGCCCGTGTTCATGCCTCCTGGATATTGTATGTTAAGAAAGGCTATTGCCTTTTTATCTGGTCTTCGAAGAGGAGGTAGAGAAGGGAGTTTTCCTGAAAATTGCTTACTGAATGGGGTTTGCATCTTGGAATGAATCACCCTAAGATTATTTGATGGTCCTGTCAGAAGTTTGCTATCATAACTCATGAATCGCACAGAGTTTTTACTCTGTTTTGATTCTTTTAATTCTGGCCTTTTTGCTTTGGGGAAACTGGGAGTTCTCTCGCTTGTCCTGTATGCTAAATGTTTGTCTGTAACTGGTGGACTTCTGGGAGGTTGCTGTATACTGCATGACAATTTTTCCATTAAGGATTTTACCAAACTATGGGAAATAATACTAAGCATAGACTCTTGATCTATTTCTGCCAGATTTTCAAAAAGGTCTGACATGTCATATTCCTCAAATGGTAAGCCACAGTCCACTGTTAAACTGGAATAATCATCTATACTTTGAAGTGTGTTGAACAGCTGACGTTCTGTTGATATTTCGTCAGAAAGAGGACTATTCGTAAGAAAGTTGTTGGTTGTACATTCTTCTAAAAGCGTTCTAATAAGTTTCTCACACACAACATTCAGAAGAAAAGCTGATTTAGGGGAGAGCCCTAGGTTATTTCTAGGAATTCTATGACTTTGCGGGTTATTTGAAGATAGGAACATTTTTCTTGCTGTTTTACCAGAATCTGTATCCCAATTTGGGCATTCATCTGGCAAAAACAAATCGAAAACAATATTGAAAATTTTGTTGACTACTTCTTTGGATTCAGGAGATCTTAGGCTACCAACCAGAGTGTTTAACTTACATGCTAGAGAATTTAGTTTACCTTTCTGTATTAGTTGATTAAGTTGGTGAGTTGGAGCTGATTTCCAACCTTTGGCATGTATCTGTCTTTTCATAGTTTTTGCTTTGTTGCAATTGAGCAAACTATGGCTTTTAGGTGTGGAGAGTGATTTGTTTTTTCCTTTGCTGTCAAGGTGATGATTTATTCCTATTTCTTTGGATAGAACATGGATCACTCCTATTAAGAGATCCTGAAAGAGATCACTGAAGTCAGCCACAGCTGCTTTTGGGCAATAAATATATTTTGCTTTCACGGAAACCACTTTTGTAACATCTTCCTTTAAAATGTCACTATTTAAAAGGATTTGAATAATGACCTCAGAAATGCTTAAAGCAAGTCCTCTGATAGAAATTGACTGATGCTCAAACAGTTGGGAATGAACTAAAATAACCTTACTACAAGTTGTGTCTTCATTTCCTAGTGATTTCTGTTTTGTTTCACCATCTTTGGTACAATCAGAAATGCTTGAAATTATATAGGAAATAACCAGTTCAGTGAGATGTTCACAAAATTGACTAAGTGAAGAATCAGTGTTGATGCTTCTTAGAGGCTGTTTTGATTCATATTTTTTGCTTAGTGGTGTGGCGCTAATAGATACTTTTTCATCAACAGGACCTTGAAACAAAAAACATTGGTATTTAAAATTTTTTTTTCTTTTAGTTTTTTAATCTAAATTTATTTATTTTAATTGGAGGTTAATTACTTTACAATATTGTATTGGTTTTGCCATACATCGTCATGAATCAGGTATACACGTGTTCCCCATCTTGAAGCCCCCTCCCTCCTCCCTCTCCGGGTATTTTTTTAACATGCATTAAGGAACAATGTTGACCATTCAAAATACTGGCAATATTTTATATATGAATTTCACTTTGGGTATACCTTACTCAAGAAATAGAAAAACCTAGTCAAGAAAGGAACTGAGTTTTCTTCAAATGTCTATTTCCCACCTGTGAAATCTTTACTTCTGCTGGGAAGCCCATTTAAAATTCAAATCTCTAATTGCTGGTTTCTTTCTTGGCTAGCTATGTTGCTTTCAGAAGCTGGAAATTCTGGGGCAGAAAAATGATTTCTAGCTTTTACTGTTACAAGGCCCTAGAGTGATTCCAGTGATCTTTAGAGATCTCATATAATTCTTAAAAACATTCTTGGCTATTTAGCCAACTATCCCATTTGGGATTAAACAGTATATAATAAATTGAACAGGATGAAACTGTTGTTTGAATGTGTTGACATATAAAAATAGCTATTTCATATGGTTTCAACCCAATATATGCATAGGAACATTCATAGAAAGGGAGTACAGACAGCATACTTGTCAGCCTGGGTTTAGAGAATTATACCTAAAAAGACTTTAGGTCAGAACACTGGAACATGAACAGAACCAGAAGTTTAGTGCCACTGTCCTTATGAACTATCATCAATAACTTCAAAGACTAACTGTATACCTCAAAAAGAAGTTGGATAATTAGTCAATTAACTATGCAAGAAAGTGAAAGTCACTCAGTCATGTCCGACTCTTTGTGACCCCATGGACTCTATAGTCCATGGAATTCTCCCGGCCAGAATTATGGAGTGGGTAGCCATTCCCATCTCTAGGGGATTGTCCCAACCCAGGGATCGAACCCAGGTCTCCCTCATTGCAGGTGGATTCTTTACCAGTTGAGCCATAAGGGAAGCCCAGCTATGCATGAGGTCTGACTATAATGTAAGAAGTTGTTTTTTAAAGAACTTAAAAAAAAAGCAAAACCCTCTTGGAACTTCTGTTTGGGAACTGCCCTTAAAGCAGTTTATGTCTCAAGCAAGACATCATTTCATAGCCATACCTCATGCCCAACCAAAATATCCCACTTTAAATTATGCCTATTTAATCTCATCTGTAGAATAGGGAAAACTGAAAAACACCCCTCCATATAAAAATTATGGAAATGGGTAACATTTTTTCTTTTAGCATCTTGCCCAGTTGAAAAACACAGCTACACAGGTAGATAAACAGCCACCCCAAATCTAAGGCTATTTTGAGAGAAGTGGTAAATGTAGCTTCTTGCATGTGAGGGCTAAAAACAACGCTCTTAATGCTGTCATTGACTTTTTTGCACCTAAAACCATGCTATCTCTTTATAAGTCATCCCTAACTCACCTCTCATTTCAAAGTTGTTGAAATGTGTGACCACTGATGTAGTAACATATCTTGCTACTAGGTGGACTTCATGTGGTCCCAGTTCCCAGTCAGCAAAAGCAATGACTCCAGGCTCTTCAAGAGTTTTATCTAACTTCGGGTACTTATTTTTCCACTTTTCCAGTAAAATGGAATCTTCTCCACTTGCCACAAGGCCTTTGTTTTCTTCTTCAGTTCCACAGCCGTTTCTTTTTTCCCATATTTTAAGCAGGCTTTTCTCATTCTTTAGTTGTTCAGGTGTTAGGCAATGAAGCATTTCCTTTGATATATAAAACGGCTTCATGGTTTCCATATTTTCAGTGCTGTGTGACGTTTGATTTGAAAGGCCAAAACTTGTCAGCATGGTATTGACAATATCTTCTGCAGCTAAAGATATTTTGAGTGGAGAAATGGTAGTCTGTATTTCATCTGGGTTAACAACTGGTTTGAGGGGCTCATAGTGAAGCACTCTTTGATTTTCACCCTCTTCCGTTTCTCTGAAAGACATGGGGTGCTCTAGTGCTGCCTGTGCAAAGTCACTGGATTTCTGAGATGAAATTGGTAAGACAGTGCCTTCTGGGAGAGAGTAGTCTCCTTTCACAGCTTGATCAGAACGGCCGAAGGCTTGGGCTTCACTTCTAGAAGATGATGGTTTAAACTCTGATTCGAGCCCTTCCATTGATTCTATGGTTTTAGTTGAATCTCCTATAGAGTATCTGACATATGAAGGTACATCTAAGGAAGTCTTGTCCTTTATTTTCATATCTTCCTCTGAATAAGACAACAAGCCTGAGATTTGTGGAGGATCATCCCAGCAGCTAATTCCCTTTGACTTTGAAGTGGACATTTCTAGTCCAGTTGTAAATCGGGAGCAATTAACAGTGCAGGGATTTTTAGCTCCTTGGAACAGATTTTCCTTTGGATGGCTTTTGATTATTAACTCATAGAAATAAGTGCACTGGTCTATCAGTGTGCTGACGATCTGACTTGCTACAATGTTTTCTTCAAATATGCTAGTTGAAGATGGTTCCTTGTGGCATTTTTCTTTGTCTAGTTTGTTCTTAATTATACTAAGCATGTCAGTGACAGTATTAACAGCATAAGTAAGCAATTCTGAATGGAAAAGGTAAAGCTGTTGAAGGGCATTGTGTATGTTTTCCTGGGAAATCATACTACTTGATTTAGATTCATCAGGAAATGTAGTCAGTGTTTGTAACTTGGGAAATATTGTTTTCATTGCTGGTTTCTGTTGCACAGCAAAAAAGTTTTCAATAGGTGTTCTCACAATTTCAGAAAAAGCATATGTAGAGATGTGTTTAAACTGTAGGTCTGCAAATGACTCTAAGGTGTTCAGAACCCCTTCCAAGATCTGAGTGATCTGGTGGCCAGCGACCCCCAGTGTTTTGTCTTTCAACTTTGTGTTGTAAGTTGGGACATCGTTGAGATTGTTTGTTTGTAAAGAACCACATTTTCTTCTAGCAGCAGTTTCTTTCTTGCTTTGTAGTATTTCTTTACTATCCATTGTGAACATCTGAGTCAAGAAGCACAACTCTAATTTTTCAAATAGTTTTTTAATGATTTCCTGACCAAATATATTAATTTGTGCTTGAGAATCCTCAACTCTAGAAGCAGCTCTTTTAAAAAGATGGTGACTGCTTTCACATGGCTCAAGAAGTGACAAACTTAAAAGTGAAACAGATTGTTCTAATTCTTTTGCTTTTGTTGAAATTACATTCAAAACAGCCTCGGCTATCACCAGTAGCTTATATTTTTCATTATCCATATTGCTTGATTCTGTTTGCCATTTGTCATACATTTGTTTAAAAATATCTTCTTTGGGGAAGAGTTTGTCTAATTGTGAAGAAACAGTCTCCAAAGAGAAATGGGCTTCTGGATTTGCAGCAGAGGTTGTACTAAAATACCCCCATGGAAGTTTGAGATCATCTGAATGTGAGCCTTTTATTGGATTGGCCAAATTATTCTTCATAGCATGTAGTCCTTGCAAAACTGCACTCACTATTCCACTTGCTCTCTCAATTTGATCAGAAAGTAAAGTGTTTTCATTTGCCACTGCTCTATTTTGCCTCACCTCTTCAAATTCATTCACAATTGTTTGCAGAATATTATGTAGTATATCCCTGGCATACATTTTTAGCTCCGCAGTGGGGAGTTTTGCTCTCAGTGAGGGATTTTTGGCCTCCCCTATTGACAGTAGGTGTGGGAGCCCAACGGAAGTCTTGGACCAGCTACCTTTTAGGGTTTTCTCTCTAGGACCTAACTTGGTTTTGCTTTGGGCTTTAGCTCCACTAGGTCCAACCTGTGGTTTTGTTCCAAATTTAGACAAAGAGGTAACTCTTGATTTTGTTTTAAAATTTGTCTTAACACTTGCCCTAGGGCTGCCCTTGGGGCTAGCTTTAGAATTGCATGGCCTCAGAATTTCATCAGATTGACCTTTAGGGGATGAATTCTTTTCTAGATTCAGCAAAGCAAAATCTGTGATCTTTTTGAGAACCTTTTGAACCAAGTGTTCGCCCAGTCGCAATGGAGAAAATTGCAATAAGGTGTTTTCCAATGAACTGACACTTCCAATGCCTGTGTAAGGATGAACTTCTGGTATCACAGGTTTAGGGGGAACACTGCTTTTTTCTGCTTGTTTCAGTTCTCTAAAGCATGATGGATTCATCAGTAATCCATCACTGCCAGAGGCTTCCATTTCTCCTCTCTCACTGTTTTCATATAATGAGGTCATAATTACTAAGAACATTTTTGTGTAAACACTTTCAACTATGTCATTTGCAACACTGCTTATATGTGACTGTAAGGCTTTTTTTCGTGCTGATGTTTTCATTTTAGAATCAGATGTAAAGTGGGGGAGTTCATTGAATGGAGAACAATGTTCTGTGTTTTCCAATACCCTTTGATATGCCTTCTTTAAAATTTCCTTAACTACACTTAACAAAGAATTTGTTTTTTCCTGTCCAGGTTCTCCGTTTCTAAATATTTCCTCCAATGTCCTTCTCTGGTTTTCCACTTCTGGTGTTTTTTGGTTTTCACCTGAGTATTTTGAAAAGAGAGACAGTTTGGTGTTGTCTTCCATTTTTCTTTGACCTGGCACTATTTCATTTTGTACAGCTAGTTGGGTAACAAGATCAGGGTCCTGCTTTGAGTAAAAGCCACTTGCCTTCAAAGATATTTTATTACATAAACTCTTTAAGATGTTTTTGATAGTTTCACTTGCAATGATGTTTTCTTGAAATGAAGTATTGTTTTGATATGTATACATCTTTTGGATTTCTAGGTCTATGTCACTTTTTATAAGTGTCAAAATGGTATTGGCGATTAGGTCAGCATATTCCTGAAGACTAGCTTGTGATATATGAATTGCAGGTCTATGGTTTTCTCTGTAATGAGCTAATGTGTAATTTGTGACTTCTTGATTGAGAATGTTTCCAGCTGTTGGTATTTTCGGGACAGTCACATCTAATGGTGTTTGGTTTGATTCAAGAAACACACTGTCATTTTGTTTACAATTTGTAAATTCTGAGCCAACATCTGGTTTTTCTCTAGTCTCAGGATGAAGAATAAGTAGCCAATCTATTCTTTCTGTGGCAAAAGATTTTAATCTATTCAAAATAGTTTTAGTAATAAAGTGAGCATTTTCCTTACATGGATCAGGAGCAGAATTCTTGGCATCTTGTTTCTTAAGTACCGTTGTCTGATTATCATCAGAAAGAGCTGATTTCAGCTGAACATCTCTTCCCTTTCTTGCAAAAGGAAATCTCTCCCTTGTCCTTTCATTCACTGAATCTATAACAGGAGGTTGCTTACGCTTTGCCCTTTCATTCACTGAGTCTGTAACAAGAGGTTGTTGACGCTCTGCCCTTCCATTCACTGAGTCTTTAATAGGGGATTGTTGATGCTCTGCTTTGGAAAATGCATCAGAAAATGCTGTAGACAATCTTGGAGAAATGGAATCATTTGCACTGATGCGAACCATGATAGCAGAAGTGAGATTTTGAAGAACAATATCCACCATATCGTTGGAAATCATAGCAACGCACTCCTTAGGAACTAAAAGTGTAAGAATAGCCTTATTTGCATACCTAGGGTCCCTTTCAGGTTTTGTTTCTAAATGTCTCCCACTTACATTACTTTTAAGAGTGGATACAGCAAGTGGGAGATTATTCTCATCTATTGTTTCCTCACAGATATCAATTAAGATACCTTCAATGGTATCTAGTATTTGAAATTGAAGTTTTTTACGATAATCACTTTTATTGAATAGCTTTTCAATAATATTTTCTGGCACAACTGGATCAGTCTCTCTGTCAAATACATTTTTTTCATATTTGCCTTTAGTAGACACAATATCTAACATTGTGCTAACAACTTGACTTGGAATGCTTTCAAAAGCCACAACACTTTGAGTTAAGAATGGACTTCTTATGTCTTGATCTAATTTATGTTTGATTCCTTGTAAAATTTGTCTAGCCACTTCTGTTGCATACATATTTAATTTAGAGGCACTCAGTTGACATATCGAGGTGGTCTTTCCTGATTTACTGTGATCCATTGAGCAACAAGAAAATTGGTCTTCAGAATGTGAATCTTTGGTGGATAACCATGGTTGTTGTAAAGCAATCTCATCCTGCTGTGAAGGTAAAGCCACAGGAACTGTGAAACTGATGTGAGGACAAAAGAGAGCCTTTACTTTAGAAGTAGCAAATGCTTCTAAATTTGTTAATATTGACTGTACAATATCTTCAACTACATTTATTTTGGTCAATTTACCAATATTCAAAGTGGATTGAAGTGTGCATGGATTTCTGTCCAGTATGGTAGAATAAACAGGGGACTTTCCTCCTCGGGTATGTTTAGGAAAAGAGATATCTGCTGGAAAGGTGATAGTATTATACCTATTTTCACTTTCATTTCTATCTGTCATGGCAGCAGAATGAAGTTTTTGAAATATGGTTCTAACGACATCATCTGCAACAATGGTTACATCTGCTTCAGACACTAAAGGGCCCACTGTTTCATCCAGGGACTGAACAGATGTTTGAGCAAATGGTTCATCATCAGCATGAGGAATGTCACATAAATGGGACTGGGGGAGAGTAAACACCTTTAACTGACCAATTAAGTCATTCTGAAAAATTTCATTCAAAATATTTCTTACAATGGGCACAACTGGGGACTTTTTTGGCTCTTTGAGTTCTACTTCAAAAGTTTTTAGTGTTTTTTCTAGTTCCTGTTGCTTAAGAGAATCTGATTTAGTTTCATCTTCTGCTGGTCTTTCCTCCCCAGCACTTTCTTTCTCTGTATCTGCAGGATCTTCTAGATATGAATCTGGGTCAGCTCCTCCAGGAAGAAAATTTCTATAGATTGGCCTATATCTGTAATTTTCCATGCCTTTCTCTTCTGGTTCAGGTTCATTAAACATATCTGGAGAAACTGCATCTAAAATGAAATCGACTAAACTCTTAAGTATTTGTTTCTCTTGTAGTGGCTTACTTATACATGTTTCTGAATCTGGCAAGTTCATGTTTAATTCAGTTTGAAGAACTTTCAAAATAGTACTTGACACTTTCTTTGCGTGCCTGTATAAAGTCGACTGCAATCGTTTTTCATGTGTGTTACCACAAATGTTGGTATTTTCACTTTCACAGTATGTCCTGTTCTTTTTATTTCCACAGATTATAGCACCAAGATTTTCTAAATTTCTATTGGCAAACCCTTCCAACTTAGCAAAAACCATTTCAAAGATGTCCGAGGCCAAGGTTTTCAGTTTATTCAGATGCTTTTCTTTTGTGGTTCCCGTTTTGGGGGCAGTAGTTTTCCCCTTGTTAGTTACCTCTTGGCTACCTGGCCAGGTCACATTGGATGCTATGCTTGAGATTATTTCATAGCATCTGCTCATTTCCTCAAGAAGCAAAGCAAATGACAGGCTATCAGTGTCAATATGCTCTGAGATAGCTTTAAATTCTGAATTTTTGAAAATGCTATCTGTCTCAACACCACATAGTTTTGAAACAATACCTTCTAGAATTGTATGAGAAATGAGCTTAATATTGGACTGCAGTGTACTGGTTGTTCTCAAATTCTTATTGATCCCCTCTGTATTTTGCTCATCAGATAGGGGAGAATGTGGGTGGTCTCCAGTGAGCTTGCATAACATATCATACAAGGCATCTCCAATTCTATCTAACACTTGAAATCTAGTACATTGGTGAACTTCCTCCTGCATGCGAGGGCGATGAGAAGGCAAAAGTTTTTGTTGATCAATGCCATCAGACCCATGTGAAATTTTAGACCTTAGCTTATCTGAAGGGAGTAAAATATTACTTTTATCTGTGTTTTCACTTAACACCTCACAAATGCAAGTAGCTAATGAACTTGTCATAATGTCATTATTTAGCTTTGTGACAACAGAGTCTAATTCATTCTCAGCGTCAGCAAAAAATCCTATATCTCTAAAGTTCTTGGGAGGGCTATCCTTCCTAACATTTAGATTTTTCCTATTGTGTTGTAGTTCTTTCTGGATAGCATCCAAAACAATTTTTACCACTTTAGTTGTGAAAGTACTAAGGTGAGATCGAAACGAAGATTTCTTGTCAGGAGCAGGCTTTGAATGGGCAGCATGGCTTTCTGGTTTGAAGCAGGTTTGTAATTTTGGACAAATAAATGAGTTCAACTTCTTAAAAATTGTGTTAATGATTTTATCATTAAGGTTATCTACAGATTCTGATGTTGAGCCACTTGTTCCAGATTCTACCCAGGGAAGTTTTGTAGGGTCCACACTAAGTGCAGATAAAATTTTCATATTCCTTTTACTGTCAAACCATATTTGTAATGACTCTTTGTTTGGTACGTCAGCATTATCTAGAGAAGTTTGATGTACTGATGAAGAATGTTCGATAATATGAAGAGAAGTTATGTGAAGTATTTTTAATATAGCATCTACAATATCTTGAGATACCGTATGGATTTCTGACACAGAGAACATCTGGTCCATCGATTCTTGATGTGATGGATCTTGTGGTTTTCTTGAGGTAAGAAGTGAAGCCTCTCTACCATCTTCATAATCTGAGTGATCAGATGGCCCAGAAGATAGATCTTTGAACATCTTTGCTAAAATACTCCTAATTATATCTTCTGAGGCTTTTTCTATTTGATATGTTTCATCTTGACTGAAAAGCAAAATGTCTTTATTCAAACCTGGCTTGTCTTTTAAAGGGTCCTTATTAAAAGTTGGAAGGTCAGTATTTAATCCCTGATCATGAAACGCTACTTTGTGTCCATAAGCAGGCTTTGTAGGTAAGTTCATATTTCTTTTGTGTTTAAAATCAGCATTTTCCCCAGTTAACCAGTAGTCAGGAACCTGTTCTTGTAATTTTGCTTTCTCGTCTTTGATAGATGAAATCAGTACATTTTCTACAATTCTGTCTATTTCTTCATTTTTGTCTTCGGAATAAAGGACCACACCAGGAACATTAATAGGTGGAAACAGGCTCCCACACCTAGGAGCACCAGCTACTCCAGTCCTGGTGAGTCTGTTCCTTTCTTCAGTGCCAGAGGGACTGCTCATTCTGGAGTGTCTGCTCTTTGGGACATCTGTTTTCACTGGTTTCTGATGTAGCTGAGCCAAGAGAGCATCAAGTAGCTGTAGGATGATCACTGTTTCTTCAGTTGCAACTAGCCTTTCATTATGAAGTCCAACTTGTATATAACCTAGTACAGTGCTGATTGCTTCCTTTATATAACCAACCAGAGAGGACTGGGAACAAACAGTTGACACTAAATTTCGTATTTCTTCTTTGCCAATCAAACTGGCAGCATCAGTCTTAGCACTGGATTTCCGTTTGCTGGCTCTTTGAAGGAACGTATACGTTGGATCTTCTCTGTGTTGCTGAGAAGCTGGGTCAGTAGTGATTTTAAGATGAGCCAATTCACTTTGCTTAGAAGATGCAAGGACCATCAGCTTTTCTAAAATCACATGAATCATGTCCTCTGCAACATCATTCATGTTCTCCAAAGCATAAGGCAGTGAAACTTCTGAAGTTTTTTCCTTTGGAGAAATAAAATATTCTCCACTGACTAAATCTGGTTTAAAGTGAACTGATATATTTTCTGGTGAAAATTCCTCAGTACATGTTTTCTTAACTGCAGACTGTAACTTCTCAAGCACATTTCCCATAATTTCAGCAGCTGCTGAGGAAATATCAACATTGGAGAGCAAATCTCCTTTGTCAGTGTCAGTTTGGGTAGGCAAAGATTCGGTCGTAACAGAGGGGATGGTCTGGGTTAGTTCAGACACCATTTCCTGAAAAATGTTTCTTAAAATCAACTCAGCTTCCTCTTTTAGATGATGTTTAAAGTTAACAAAAACATTATTTAACTCCTGCATCTCACTGATAGCTTTTGCTTTTTCATCTGAAGACAGTGGGCATTCTAGGCCATCTGTTTCAGTGGTAGCATCTTTACATTTCCTAGTGTCTGTTTCAATCTGTACAACAGGGTGACTATCGGATTTACAGTTGGGGGATTCAGATATCTCATTATATTTAGGTTTGGGGGCTTTCGGTTTGTTTTCCAAGTGTTCTTTCCTGTGATATGTTGTTTCTACATCTGTTCTTTCTTTACGGGCAAAAGATGATTTTGACGGTGCCACTGGTTGCTCTATTGACCTGTCAGCTGCCTCTGTACAGGGCTCTGCCTGAACCATCTTACTTGTTTCATATAGAAATGTCTCACAGCATGTGCCGCAGCAACTCTCACTATCAGAAGAGAGGGTGGAGTTATCAGGCATTGGGCATGTAATATTTTGCAATCTTTCTTCATATTTTGTGATGGCTGGGTATAATACACTGGTCACCGCAGCCACGACCCAGGTCATTACATTTTGAATTATACTGTTCAGTTCTTCAGAAGTTACCTGGAAAGGAGGTGAGTGGGGATAGAAGGGAAATCAGGTATAAATTACTCGTTTTAGGGACAGCAACTAACTTTTAATTCCTTATACCAAACAATGCATAGTTAGAATCCAGCCGTGGTGTATAAAGAGAACATAGGAAATCTATTTAGAACACCAGATTAATTTCAAGTTGGTTTATTCTCTATGGCTGTGATCTATTTTTTGAATAAGATTTCCTTTGATTCAAAATATCTTGGACGCTATACTTGTGCTCCTAAATGTATACTTATATCATCCCCTAGATTGTCTAATTGTTGAATATTTATTGTGCAGTGTAGCACCCTTAAAGCTGTCCATTTTATCTTTATTTCAAAAATCTGAACATATGCCTAGAATATACTTGAGCTCACTGTTAGTGAAATTTAAATGTTAATGAAGTAGTACACCCATTGAAAAATAAAGCAGAAGAAAACAAAACAAAAAATCCCTTGGAATTATATAATAGTTTATTACTGAGGGTAAATGGCTTCTTGGTTAGAAAAAAATAGCCAAGCTCATAGAAAACAAATGCTCTAGCAAGAGGTAAGACTATTTTATGATCCAAGTGATACTTAAAAAAACCAGATTGCCTCCAACAAACTATTTCATGAAAGAAATTTGCAGTTCAAGCATGTATCTGCCTTTGTGGACAGAGTCTCCTTTTATTTAGGCATCTGTTTAGCTAGGAGATGAGGGTGAAAAATAAAGCCTCACTGTGGAGAGGTCAGCCTGTGGGCTCCCTGGCTGGTCTGTTGCTGCCTTTCTTGGTCAATTGACTGTGTTGATTTGCATATGCAAATCACCACAACCACTTGTTTAAGTTTAATCAATGGGCAACAATTAGCACTGATGATTTAACGGAAATGAACAGGCTTAGGTCCAATAAAATATTATCAGTGCAAACTGTCTTAGATTGGGAGGCAGAGGTCAGCTCAAGAAAGAAATACATTAATTTCAGAAGGAAAAAAGGCTGAGCCCGAACTTGGCTCAAACAGCCAGAAAGTGGAGCACTTGAGGGAAGCTGGGGTCTCTTTCAGTAAGTGCTGAAATAGAAACCCAGGGCCTGGACTTGAACAGCCATTTCCTCATGGTTAATTGTGTTTATTGTTAGAGCTTAGACAGGGGACCAGGGGCAGATGACAAGTGCATCTGCCAGACTCTATAACTGTTTGTGTACGTTTACTTATTGCAGATATATTTGGGGGTCATAAAAATCCTTTTGCCTATAATAAAATAGCATTCTTTTTAAAGTTGTTATTATCCTCAAGACAGCCAGACCAAGCATGTGTACTTTCCACAGGAACTGTTTCTCAACGCTATGGCTACAAGCCAGTGGCAGCAAAGGCTGGATGCCTGGCATTTTAGCTGTGCATTGTTTGATATCCTGGCATTTGGGCACCGGATTCCCTATCATGTGGTTGTTAATTCACAATTATCTCTGAAGTTAGCCTCAGATTGTTCAAGGTTAGGCCAACATTCAGAGAAAAGTTAACACCTTGCTGAATGTAGCATATTCTCTCCCAACCAGTTAGAGAAGGTTTGAAGGACACCTCCAGGAAAAGTCATGTTATTAGAATCCATTTCCCAAATCTCTTAATGTATGTTTTATTGTGATAAAATGCACATAACATAAAATTGACCATTTTAAATTATACAGTTGAGCAGCATTAAGTACATTCACAGTGTTATGCAAACATTACTACTATCTAGGTCTTGTAATGCATTTTTTTCACCTATAGTGCAGACCAGAAAATGGCTACTGAGTTTGAAGAACATATTAATAATCTGAAATGACAGCATACGGTTGAAAGACACTTGTTTTACATAAACATGACCTAAATCAGATACTTCTAAGAATCACATTTAAACATTAATAAATAAGTTACTCACGTTCTTGGTCTAAATTGATCAAAATCTGTTCCAATACATATGAGCTAAGCATTTCAATACATATTTTTTCTTATTACCTGAGATAATGTACAGTAAGTAGATCTATATTATTACTCTTCGGGTAGCTGAGAAGAAGCATGTCCAACTTTGACATATAAAATTGGGACATTTGTCAAGTTTTTAATGAAGTGAAATGTGATAAGTAGAATCTGATTTTTAGCTCATTTTCACTATACTATTAAACCAAGAAGTATCTTTCTGGTACCAGTATGTCTCAGCCTTTGTTGGACGGTCTCTGAAACTCTCATGTACGTGTGAAAAAGTATGTGAATGTGCTACTCCCCTGAACCCCTTTCTAGCTCATGTTTCCTCTGTCTAGCCCCAAAGTTGGGGCTTATCAGACTTACCTTATGCTCTTCGCCTGGTCCAAGTTGCAGCTCTCTTGAGACCCCCTTCTTTTGATGGAGTAGCCATCCTAAGATTCTTCTTACTCCCAGGAGAATTACGAGATAGATCTAGGCATCTTGGTTCACTTACCTGAAGGGCAGGGTGCTCAGCCCTTCAGCCAGATCTGCAAGGGTCTGCAAAGGCATTTCCTGTAATGCCTTCCCATTATGGAGTGAGTGTGTGGTACTGGATGTTTTCTTTGTGATGATTAAACCTCCCAAAGCTCCCCCAATCTACCCTCCTGAGGCCCCTGGGCAAAATGGTGATAACAGTAACTTTGTACCCCCCATAACAATAACTCTTTGAACAATAATTTCGGACCTTGGTAAAATTCAAGATTAACGGAGAGTTAAAGTCAAGGAAGAGAAAAAGGCAAAGAAGAAAACCGACTAAAATCAACAGATGATTTTGCTGGTAGTCTGATTCATAGATTTTTCTCTAATAACATATTAGAAAATATCCTTAATTGCTCTATAGTGAATTTCATCATACATACTTTCTCTTGACAGTGATTTGGATGGTAGTCTTGTCTGAAAAAATAAAAAGAGATTGATTTTATTACTTATGGTTAATCATTTATGTAAGTTTCCTCCAAATTCCTAATCATTGAATCAAATTACTTGTTTTGTGCTTGGGAGTTTTATTTTCTCCCCAGCAATTCACAAAGAAGAATAAGCTTTATTTTTTTTTTTTATCTAATCCCCCAATTTATCCTCTTATTTAGATATTGGCCCCTGAGCATAGGACATGCTCTATTACCCAGAAGAATTATAATGCAGAATAATTGCGGCATAAACAGTAGAATAATAGGTGCTGTATAAACTAACACTTGATATTGCCACTCTTGATCCACCTTAGCCATGCTTGTTCCTAGTGAGTTGAGAAGAGCATGGGGTTGGAAAGACAGGGGATGGGCAAGTTCTTTCCACCTGCCCTGCTTGATCAGAGCTTTCTGATAATTCACTTTCTACTCACCCCCTCAAAATTCCTAATCTCCTCTCCTCACCCCACAGTAGATCTATGTATGATTACTGACAATGACATTAAATTAATGGGTTTCAGATGACATGCAAAGCCAAATTAGATGGAGCCCCTTTCTAGGTATCACAATATTCTCTTCTATGTTCTAATCAGGATTATTTATTCTGATCTACTACATGGAACCAAAATTATATTTTATTAAATTGTAGCAAGAGAACAACAAAATCATGTAGATTATAGGATAACAACAAAAAGTTTAAAAAAAAAACAAAAGCCTAAGTCTGATTTACTTTCATATTTTACTGCCTCCATGGACCCCTTGCCATAACCTCTTGACCCTCTCAAAGGAAACATGGTGCTCTATTTTCATTTTTACTTGGCCTGCCCTTATGTTATCAAATTTACTTTTTTCTACCAAGGCCTAACAATCCAATTTTGAGACATACAGTCAGACTGTGAAATGACAACTTTAACACTAGTAGGAAAAGGTCTCAGCTAGGGTTAGGCAGCAATAGCCCATCCTAGGATTAATACCTTTTTGCAGTATGGAACCTAGAACACGAATGCTCACCATCAGTGACATAGTTCCTATCCTTTGGCTTCATTAATTTTTCTGAGACCCAGTTTCTCAGGCATCTCCAGCACAATTTCCTTTTTGTAGATCCTCTGCAATCTAACGCACCCGGATTCTTTTTTTTTCTTCTGCTCTCCCTAACCTCATATCATAGGCAGCAAGTGGAGTCCTATGTATGTTTCTACCTGTCTTCACAGACTTTCTGTCCCAAAGGCATACTTGAGATAAAAGGAAACAGCACAGACCTAAGAACAAAACTAACCATATAGATTAAAAAAAAAAAAAAACTTATATAAGACCACTAGAAATTAGTTGTAATACTGGATACAAATCTGGAGTTTGCCACGAATTATCAGTTTCTCATTGGAGTCAACTGAGCAGAAACATGCAAATAAAATCATTGTTAGGTGGGAAAGTTCCACCACAAGTCTAGGAGTGCCATGATATTACATCCACTTTTCTCTAGTCTTCAGTGGTTTTCCCTGATAGGTTGATACTACTAAAGTGTCAAAGGTTTAGGTTCGTTTGTACTGCCAACTTTTTACTTCTTAAAGAGGGCAGTGATATTAATGACAATTAGTTTAGAAGCCCCAAAGATAAGGCCCAGTTTTTCACAGTTTAATTTGCCATATTATAAAACTATAAACATAACCTTTCTGTTCCTAACCTTTTCCTCCATACCACCTTACTTTAGTCCAGAAAATAACTGGCCAATCACCCCTTGAAGATTAATGTAACAAGACTACATTTTAGTCCATCTGCCTAATCCTTCTGAATATCTAAGTTTTAATCTAATTGGTGATCCTCTATTGGTACCTCAGGCCCCTAGCTTGGGGTGATGCCTGATACCTCCTGATCATACATACATGTGGTCCATTCTATCACCAAATCTGTTTAATTATTACTGGTGTTTACCCCATCACTATCTTATCACATTGGCATACTCTTGTCCTGATTATTTTGGTTCCTAATTCTATTTTATTAAGCTCACCTGACCTGCCTCTTGAGAAACCTATATGCAGGTCAGGAAGCAACAGTTAGAACTGGACATGGAACAACAGATTGGTTCCAAATAGGAAAAGGAGTATGTCAAGGCTGTATATTGTCACCCTGCTTATTTAACTTATATGCAGAATACATCATGCAAAATGCCAGGCTGGGTGAAGCACAAGCTGGAAACAAGATTGCCAGGAGAAACATCAATAACCTCAGATATGCAGATGACACCACCCTTATGGCAGAAAGTGAAGAGCCTCTTGATGAAAGTGAAAGAGGAGAGTGAAAAAATTGGCTTAAAGCTCAACATTCAGAAAACTATGATCATGGCATCCGGTCCCATCACTTCATGGGAAATAGATGGGGAAAACAGTGGAAACAATGACAGACTTTATTTTGGGGGGCTCCAAAATCACTGCAGATGGTGGCTGCAGCCATGAAATTAAAAGACACTTGCTCCTTGGAGGGAAAGTTATGACCAACCTAGACAGCATATTAAAAAGCAGAGATATTACTTTGCCAACAAAGGTCCATCTAGTCAAGGCTATGGTTTTTCCAGTGGTCATGTATGGATGTGAGAGTTGGACTGTGAAGAAAGCTGAGCACCGAAGAATTTATGCTTTTGAACTGTGGTGTTGGAGAAGACTCTTGAGAGTCCCTTGGACTGCAAGGAGATCCAACCAGTCCATCCTAAAGGAGATCAGTCCTGGCTGTTCACTGGAAGGACTGATGTTGAAGCTGAAACTCCAATACTTTGGCCACCTGATGCGAGGAGCTGACTCATTTGAAAAGACCCTGATGTTGGGAAAGACTGAGGGCAGGAGGAGAAGGGGACGACAGAGGAGAGATGGTTGGATGGCATCACCGACTTGATGGACATGGGTTTGGGTGGACTCTGGGAGTTGGTGGTGGACAGGGAGGCCTGGCGTCTGCGGTCCATGGGGTCACAAAGAGTTGGACACGACAGAGTGACTGAACTGTACTGAAATGAAGTTTACAGTGTATGTCTTTTATGCTAGCATTAGAAAAAACAGAGAACTAAGGAGGTGGAGGAAGAGAAGAGAGAGGAGGTAAGTGATGGAATAGACATAATGCACCCACACTTGAGTCTCAGGGAGCAAGGAGCTGCATCAGATCAAGAGGACTAAGCCAAAAGCCTTGAACCTGTGTGTTTTCCTGTAAGGTAAAGAGGTGTGGCATGGGTGCAAGGGGCAGAGCCATACCAAATGGTATTCTAGCTGTGTTTTCTTGTGTTCTGGCTTGGAATTGTCCTAGGCTCAGCTAAAGGTATCTTAACTTGTGTATTTGTGAGGAATGAGAGAGCAGCTCTGGGTCATGTGCATAGCTCTTCATCTTGGCTGATTTTTATAATAAAGGGCTATCCAGAACATTTGCTGTTGAAAAGACTCAAGTGATTCTGTAGTTCTGTAGTCTAGGATGATAGTGGGGACAGGAAGAAGAGGCAGGCAGGAATTAACACTCTATAATGCACCCATTCTCTCAGCTTTATTATTTTTTTTTGCATCTCAATTATCTTTTATTTTCACACCTTTATTTCTTGAAAGTACCTTGATACTGAGCTAGTCAGTTTCCTCCCTTCAGCATCCTTGTACCCCATGAGCCCTCCGTAAATCAAACTGACTGCAATTACTCCTACCTCAAAATCCTTTTCTAAGAAGCCTGCTCTGAACATCAACACCATTTACCACCATACACTACTTCCCTTTACCTAACCAATTCATCAGAGTTTGGGATTTATAAAAATTATCCTGAACCTAATTTGGTTTGTTGCGGGTTTATAAAAGATGATAGTATTAGGTATGCATGTTCCATCAGGTATGTATGTAAACATCAGTTTATATGCATGAACTATTATTCAAGTTTGAGGGGAATAGGACATCAGCAGAATGGGTGGCCACCAATGTTTGAGAGCTGAAAGGCCCCAGGCCAAAAGAAAACTTCTCCACTGACCTTTATTTTAGATCATGAGAGATTGATTTAGTTTGGATGAAAATGCAAATATCCTTAGGGAGTAACAGATTACATCATTAATACTATATGGTAAACTAATTTAGCATCATTTGAAAACCAATAACCTCAAATGGTACAAGTAATGCATTTTTGAGTGGGGACAGGGGAAAAGAACAGATCCACATCCCAGAAGTAGTAGTGCTACGTGAATGGGGAGTCAAAGTATTGCCTATGAGGAGAGCCCAGGACTAAAGTGAGATCAGAGAAGGAACTGGAAGAGCATGAATGATTAACTTTGCCTACTTTACAGTTTTAGCTTAGTCCTGAGAGGTTGCAAAAGGTGAGAGTTTTACTACAGACAAGTAAAACTACAAGAGTAGAGGATTCAAGCAGCACTCTTGTGTAATTATTTAAATATTAATTTAAAATAACACATTCCTTTATTAGCTTTCTTAGATACTTACCTAATGGGTGAGTCGTGAATAAAGGAGACTCCAGGAGCTGCAGATGAATTTTCAAAGAGAAAAAGAAAATTACTATTTGTTGGTATCCTTCACAGGCTACTTGAAAAATTATAATTAACATATCTTAATAGGTCTTCTTTTAAAAAAAATACTTTTATTTATTTATTTGGCTGTGCTGGGTCTTAGTTGCAGCCTCAGGATCATCCATCTTCGTTGTGGCATATGGGACTTTTTTGTTACGGCATGTGGGATCTCATTCCCTGATCAGGGATTGAAACTGGACCTCCTGCATTAGGAGCTCAGAGTCTTACCCACTGGACCACCAGGGAAGTCCCTTAATAGGTCTTTCATTTCCTGCTGTCAACACTCTTTAAATCCTCCAGGGACTACCAGACAGACATCAAATACCTTAAGATTTGGGGTGACTGCCTACCTCCTCAGCCTCATCTATGGTCACCATTCTACATATATTCTCTGCTCCAGAAGTACTGAACAACACACAGTTCCTCTGCCTTCACTATTTCCCTTGTAACTCGTGTCCCTTTTTAAAACTTCTCATCCTTTAGGATTTATTCAGCTTGTGTCACCTTCTTCAGAGAGCCTTCCTTTATATCTGCCCAGACAGACAGGCGTTCTCTGTCAAGCTCTTGAAGAGCCCTATACATCCCTCTGTTATAGGACTTACTATGAACTGAACCAAACTGATGCTGTATTGTACTAGTTTACAGTGCCTGGCATATAGTAAGCACTCAAGAACATTTATTTGTTCAATTAATTCTTTAACATATGTGTTGGCTCAGTGTTTGTTCATTAGTCTTCCTGTCATTAATCTCTTCCCACTTAAATACTAACATGCTTTGTATGCCATCTAGCAAAGTTCCATAAGTGGATTTTAGTAACTATTTCTGGATAATGATACTAAAGCAAGTCTTCACGTAGAATATGTCCATAGGAATACTGGGATGGTGTATGTCAGTTATGCATGTGTGTGCCTGCTAAGTTGCTTCAGTCATGTCCAACTCTGTGCAACCCCATGGACTGTAGCCCACCAGGCTCCTCTGTCCATGGGATTCTCCAGGCAAGAATACTGGAGTGGGTTGCCATGCCCTTCTCCAGGGGCTCTTCCCAATTCAAGGATTGAACCTGTGTCCCCTGCATTGCAGGCTGATTCTTTACCTCTGAGCCATTGAGGAAGGCCATCAGTCATGCACATACAAGACTAAACAGTCTTAGACAAACAGAATACTTTGAATAAAAAAAAGTAATGTTACCAATTAAGTCAGTTCAAAGTCAAGGTGAATAGCTATTGTTCTCCCAATAAATAAAACATGTATTTTGAATATTCAGTGAATTCCAATGATCTGCATCAAAGTTAACTTCAATTCTGTGTACTTTCTTAAGTTTCTTTGTGTGTGAGTGTATGTTTGAGTGTGTACAGTTTTGAAAGGAAGGAGCTGGAATTAATAGTGCACATACTTGAAAAAATAAGTGTGAAGATAATACTGTTGTGGTGTTTTTAAAATACGTCTACAAATTCTTTGATAATACTCTCTCCAAGTGGTGGGGGTTAATTCTTTTCCCCCTTGAGTGTGGGTTGTACTTAGGGATTTGCTTCCAATGAATAGAGTGGAAGTGAGAGTGTGCTGAGACTAGGTTATAAAATATAGCGTGGCTTCAGCCCCTCTCTCTTGGACCACCCACTCTGGGAGAAGCCAGATGCCATATCCTGAGGATACTCAGAGATGTATGCAGATGCCCACATGGTGAGGAACTGAGACCTCCTGCCAACAGCCATGTGAGTAAGCCACCTTGGAAGTGACTTCTTCAGTCCCAGTCAAGACTTTAGATGACTGAAGCAGCCCTGGGTGACATCTTGACTGTAACCTCATGAGAGCCCCTGAATCAGAACCATCCAGCTAAGTTGTTTCTGTATCCCTAACCATAGAAACTGTGAGATAATGTTTTTTTAAGCTGCCAGGTTTTAGGGTGATTTGTTGTTCAGCAAATAGTAGACCAAAAAATCAGTAAAGACATATAACATTTGAATAATATAATCAATAAATGGAATTTAAAATTCATTTAGAGCCTTACAGCCTTTAAATAGAGAATATATATTTTTTGTATGTCTATGGAACACTTTCAAAATATCAATCACATATTTGGCCACAAAGAAAACGTCAACAACTTCAATGTGTCAAATATTTACAGGCTACATTCTCTGAATCAACTTTAAAAATGTGACTGAAAATATGAATTTCTTGATAATTTAGAAACATACTTAAGGATAACTCTTAGATCAAAGATGGAATAAAGAGGAGAAAGTATAACCTACCTTAAAAAGAACATTTATATCAAACCTATGGGAACAGCTTTTATTATTTCCCATAGGGTTTGACATAAGGCGTTCCTTTCATTTCTTCTCCCATGCATCCCAGACCAATACCTATAACTGCCCCCTTGACTGCTCCACTGAGATGTCCCATTTAGATGCCCTCAGGCAACTCAAACTCAATATATTCAAAGCTGAACTAAATATCTGTCTTCCAAACTTGTTCATCTTTCTGTATTGCCTGTCTATTGAATGGCACCACAATCCATTAAGTTGCCTGTACTAGAAATATGGGCGTTGTCTTCAATTCATTCTTCTCCCATATTCAATCAGTAGCCAGATCTCATCCATTTGCCTTTCTTAGTTTGAGTCAAATCTGTGCCCAGCTCTTCATCTTTACTGCCACTGACTTTGTTCAGGGCTCATTTCTGGCTTTGACTCTTATAATAGCCTCTTAATTGTAATAAGGGGCAGTGTGGTATTGTGGTTAGGATTGGTTGAGTAAGATAGACCTGGCTTTGCCCATGTTATGTGAAATCTTGGGCATGATAATTTACAATTCTGAGACTTAGTTTATTCACATGTAAAATGGTAGGTAAAATAGTTTTGTTGTTCAGAGGGTTAAATGAGAGAATACAGTTTAGCATTGTACCTGGTACATAGTAAGTGTTCAATATGCTATTATTTTTATTGTCTCATTGTCTCAAGTCTCCTCACCTCTAATCCTGCTTTCCTTCTTTAGAAAAGGCAAATTCTTTCTTTCTTTTTTGGGTCATTTTTTGAAGTATAATTAATTTACAATGTTGTGTTTATCTCAGGTGTACAACAAAATAATTCAGTTATATATACATCCCTTTTCAGATTCTTTTCCATTATAGGTTATTATAAGATATTGAATATAGTTCCCCATGCTATGCAGTAGGTCCTTGTTGTATATCTACTTCATATATAGTAGTGTGTACCTGTTAATCCCAAACTCCTGATTTATTCATCCCCCCAACCCACTTTCCCCGTTGGTAACCAGAAGTTCATTTTCTATCTCTGTGGGTAGAAAAGGCAAATTCTGACCATATTAGGTTCCTGTCAGTATTCTTCGATAGTTGTACTTTGATAATAGGATAAAAGGTAGATCTCCTGGCACAGCTTACCAGAATCTTAATGACCAACCAATATCTACCAGTCAAGTTTCATCTTCTGTAATTCTCTGACTTGAACTTTTAGCTAAAACAATTCTGAAAAAAAATCTGCATTTCCACAAGCCCACAGGCTCTAATGTATATATCTTGGTAAATGTATTCCTTTCTCCTGGAAGTTCTCTTTCCATTTGTCTGCTTAGAAAATTCTTTCTCATCCTTCATGTCTGAGCTCAATTGTGGCATCTACTGTAAAAGCTTCCTTGTCTCCCCTGTGCTTCCAGAGGACTTTGTATTTACCTCCTTTGTTGCACTTATTATATTGTGTTGTGATTACTGGCATGACTGTTCTATACTACACTGTAAAATCCAGGGTAGGAACCATGGCTTCTCTACTTTGTTCAATAATTAGTATAGTGCATGGCGTGTAGCAAAAGCTTAGTAAATGTTAGTTGAATGTATTAATGGATTGCAGGATTTCCTTAATAGCTGTTGATAATGTTTACCTGGCTCATAGTTTAAGCTTGATTTCTTGGCCTTTTCCCCATTCAAATCAGCACATGTCACCTATACGTGCCACAAGAAAAATGAAAACAAAAAAAAATCCTTAAAGAAGTTTTCAAACAATTTGAACATCACCTATGTCTCACAGAAATGTAATAAAGTGATTTTAGAAGTCTATTTATCATAAATATACATGTTTTATTTGGTTTCCATTACTTACATGATTCAAAGGCTTACAGAATTCCTAATATGCTAAAATTAGTTAACTGAAGAGTGCTCTGACCAGCATGGAAGGTAATCAGTTGAATAGCTAAAAAGAATATGTGTGGGTTTTAAAGAAAGTTAAGTACAGGGGGAATGCTGTGAGGGAGCTGGAAGGCAGAGAGAAGCTTTTCTGCATACGTGGGATATGGATCTCTCAGTTGGCCAAGAGCTCTACCTGCTTAGGTAATCATACAGGAAGAGAAATCCAACAGAGTAGACTTTGTTTTTTCCTAGGCTTGAGAACTGAACACAAGCTACCAGAAGTACATTTCTTGACACTGATGGGATGGCTAAATAAGCTGGAAAATAGCATTGGATTTTGTTGTGATAAAAGTGGTCATCCTATTTCTCAAACCAAATTAGGTATTTGTGATAATTTGACTTACTCATATTGTCCAATGCATTTTAAAGCCTTAAAAAACAGATGGTCTAAATTTGTTTATTGCTTATTTTGGGGATAACATATGTACTGATAGTATTAAGTTTGCCATCCATACTACACTCAGAAAATACTTTTTTTTCTGACTCTATAGTGAGGCATGGAGAAGGAAATGGCAACCCACTCCAGTATTCTTGCCCAGAGAATCCTGTATACAGAGGAGCCTGGTGGGCTACTGTCCATAGGGTCGCATAGAGTTGGACACGACTGAAGCGACTTAGCATACGTGCATAGAGAGGCAAGTGAAAAAAGTTATTAACTCCTGATGTGCAACTAATATACTGTCTTAAGGTAGTTACGATTCTTTATTCAGATACTGAGAATACAGATTATGGATGTTAATACAGTAGCACAGCACCCTGGACATAGCAGGTGTTTCATAAATATTTGTTTATATAGAAAGGCATATTGTGGCTAACATGTTACATTTGAATAGTTATATATAATTGAGTCTGTCACTTACTATGCATTTAACATAGGATATAGGAAAATGTGTTAACTTTTTAGAACAGGTGAGTCATTTAATACAGTGCTAACGGAGCCAAGGATGTGGGTTTGAGTCTGAAAGTGAATCACCAGTTGGTGACCCACAGAGATGACAGATGCTGTGACCAGAGGCTGTGCCCTAAATGTTTGTTGTCAATTTCCCACCATCAACTGAGTGATCATTGACCACAAAGGGGAGAGGGTGAGGCCGTATGGCTGTTACTGTACAACCCATCAGCATGAGAAGAGAAACGATTCACGAAAGTCCAATATGTTGCTTCCTGTGTGAATGGACTTGAAGCTCATCTTTTAAAAAGCCTACATATCTAAGAGCTAAGTGAGAACACTCACATTGTTTCTGGTAATTTCTATTAAGAATTGAGACAAGTATTCAAATTTTGGATCTATTTAACACATTTAAAATCTCAGGCTCACCATTTTTCTTTTGTTAGCTTACTAGTTGTTATTGATATGTCCCTACACTTAGAGTATGGCAACACTAACACAACAGATAGCCATAAGCACTGGAAGTCTGAATTGACAGGATTATTACTGTGGATTTGCATTTCAATTTTTTAAAATAAAATCTTACTATAGGATGGTTAATTTCAGGGAAGAAGACTGTTCTGAATTGTCATTTAATGAATTAAATTGTGTTATGTCAATCTTGATCCTCATTTTATACATCATTGTTTCTGTGTGTATCTGGGACAAAAGAAAAGTTACTTGCCTGTTGTTTTGAAGTATCCTGTAGAGAGTATCTACAGATACTTGGTGTTTTCGCAGAAACACCAGGACTCTGAAGTGTAGTAATTTCTAGGTAAAAGAAGAGGTAACTTTAAATATGAAAAAATCATACAGTTCTCCTTGCTGGGCTTCCATAAAGTCTAAAATTACCATAATCAAGAATGTATTTATTTATGGAAGTTAAGGCAGTATCTCGGAGTATAAGATGCCTTTTTGTGAAGTCCCCTGCTTACCAGCTTCCAGGGGCCCACTGCTGCCATTAGGGACAAGCCTGCACTCCCTGGCTCGAAGTTACTTTGCCAGTTAAGCTTCCCACCACCCTCCTGCCCTAGAACAAACTGTTCTGCACTTCATTCAGTAAGCAAAGGGGAACCGTAGAGGACTTTTGGGTAGAGGAATTATATGTCCAAAGCTGTATTTCAGGAAGGTTACATTCACAGCAAAATGTAGGACAGATCAACAAGAATAAGAGATTGGAGACTAATTATTACAGTGCTTAATGCCACAGGAAGCATGAATGGAAAGGAAGGGAAAGTTATGAGAGAATTTAGGGAGGCAGACTGGACTGGAGCAAATAGCAAAGAGTCAAAAATGACTCAGGTTTTGTGCCTGAGTAAAGTTAGGAGGAACAGAGCGCTGGTTTGGGGATGAATCTGGTTTTGCACATGTTGGATCTGAGGTACTCATGGGCCGCCCAGGTGAAGATGTCCCAGCGCTTTTAGTAAGTGTGGAGGTTACGCGTGGGAATCTTGTACGGAGACGAACAGAGACTTAGCTAATCTCTAGTCCAGCCCTGGGAGATGGGAAACAGGATGGATTTTTATGTCTGGGGAGAAAAGATGGTAAAAGAGACCTTCCTGAGGAGAATTCTCTTCACTGGGACTCTAATGGCCGCATTGTCAGGAACTTATAGAGGCAGTCACAGCAGAGACTCTAACTTCCTCCCACCTTGTCGATTCCACAAGGCCTATTTTCCCAGCAATCACTTAAAAATGTGATGCTTATATTTACAACCATGAATAATTCTTCTATCTTCCTTTATAAAATTAATCATGGATTTTATAATCAGAGAAAAAAGCATAACTTGGGAGACTATATGACAAAATGAATTATTTAACCAAAAGATATCAGAGCAATTATAAATATTGTGCATTTTCTTACCTCCATCATTTGAAGGACATGATGTCCTAATTGTTTCTCTATCTTTCTGTATGGTTTAACATTCAAGAAAAAAATTAATTAGTAATTATTCTTCTAAAAGACACTTTTGCTGATTCTAAAGCAATCAGAATAATACAGTATCTTATCTCCCCCTTCCCCTCATCTCTACCTCTCTACTAGGTGCTAGTCTCAATGCTAATACATATTATTAACCTCTTACTGGATATCTTTTACAGGTACCTCACTTTAACTAGTTTAAAATGAAGCTTATATTGTACCCAGGTACGCTATCTTTTCCTATCTTTTCAAACTTACTACTTGTCTGTCTTCCACATTTTGGTTATAGGTATAATAATCCTATAACCAATAATAATAATCCAGTGCTCCATTCCAAAAAGCATAGAATTGTTCTGTTTATTTCAGATAAGGCTAGTTTAATCCAGTCTAATGTTTATTGAGTACACTGCCTGGAACTAAGATACATAATTCCTGACCTCAAGAAGTTTATCACCCAGTAGAAAAGACAGAGAAATATGATGGAGGATAATGAGTTCTGAGATAGAAGTAGGCCTCAGCACTATGAGAGCATACAAAACCTGCACACAAAAATTAAATCATCACCATCGTTGTCATCTCCTTTTCTCTGGGTCCACACATCTGTTGAGTCACCAAATCCTGACATACTCTGACTCTGAAATATCTTAAATCTGTGGCCTCTGGTTCACTCTCATTGTCACAGCCTTAGTTCAGGCCTTTATCATTTTCATCTGGACTATCCCAGTAGTCAAAACGATCTTGCCTCTAATCTCCTCTATGTAGCTATCTCACACTGCAACTAGAGTATCTTTTAAAACCCAAATCATTCTTATCTCACATCCTACTCAAAAACTGGCAATGGCTTTCTACTACTGAGAGAATGAATTCCTACTTCAGCAAGGGATGCAAAGTTCTGGCTTCAGCCTGCCATGTCAGTCTCTTCTGTTCCACTGCTCTGGTTTTGCTGGCTTGAACTTTCATGCTTTCACTTAACACTGTAAGCCTGTCTGCAATACTGCCTCACTACATCCTCACATCTACTCATCTGAAAACTTCCCACTCAGGTTTCAAGACCTAATTCAATGAAGCCCTCCTTTTATAAAGCTTTTTTAGATTTCTCTAGGCAGGGCTATTTCTCCACACTTTCTGTGCTTCGTATTTTATACAAAGCAAAAGTCTCCTCTCATTTGACTATAAGGACTTTTGTTTATGTGTCTGATCCCTGGACAGCGCATCCCCAAGAGCAGTGATGTCTTTTCTATCTTTGTATCCTATGTCACCTACTTTCCCCCTTTTCCCTTCCTTCTACCTTTCCCTACCTTCTACTAGGACCTGGCCCACAGCAGGTTGTCAATAAACATTAGCTATCGTCATCATCATCATCATTATCATCATCAAATATTTGTTAGTTTCTGCTCAACTACATGGTACATTTAGCATGAAGCTGACTCAGAACCTTCTCTACCAGGAAGACGGTTCAGATCTGTGTAGAACTCCATTATTTCTAACCAATCAGTACCATGCCCAGTGAATGGGGATATCCCCTAGAAAGAAAAATTAACCAGATAAATGAGTGGCCAATACAAAGCACCTGAGACATATAGCTTTCTACCTTTTGTTCTGTTGTGTTACTCTGTACATCATGTGGAGAATGCAACAAGGTTGATCTTCTTTCAGGAGTCTTTACAGAACTATACAAATGCTGGGATGGTCCTATAGGCAAATGAAAGAGAAATCATTTAATTTTTAAACTTGATTGAAGTATAACTGAAGTAAAATAAACTGAACATATTTAAAATGTACCATTTGGCTTTGGCATATATGTGTGTGTGTGTGTGTGTGTGTGTGTGTGTGTGTGTGTGTGTGTATATAAACCCTTGAAACCATCACCACAATCAAGGTAAACATTTATATCATCCCTAAAAGTTTCCTTGTGCCCCCTTATAGTTCATCCCTCTCTCTTCTCCTATCTCCCAGGCAATCACTGATCTGCTTTATTATAAATTAGTTTGCATTCTCTAGAGTTTGCTATAAATGGAATCAAACAGGGGTTATACTACCCTTTTTTTGTCGGGGGGAGGGTGGTGATCTGGCTTCCTTCATTCAGCATATTTTGATATTCATCAATATTGTTGCCTGTATTAATACTTTATTCCTTTTTATTCTGAGTCGTATCCCATGGTATGGATACACTAGCTTATCCATTTGCCTGCTGAAGGGCATTTAGGTTGTTTCCAATTTGACTATAATGTGCTATGGACATTGATGTACAAGTCTTTATCTGAACATATATTTTCATATCTTGTGGGCACCTAACGAGGAGTGAAATGACTGAATCACATGGCAGATGTAGTTTAACTTGAGCTGCCAAAATGTTTTCCACAGTGGTTGTACCATTTTACATTCCACCTGCAATGTCAGACTGTTCTAGTTGCTTCAAGTCCTTGCAAATACTTAGTATGGTCAGTTACTTAAATTCTACTAGACATTCTGCTGGGTGTGTAGTGGTATCTCATTGTGGTTTGATTTGTATTTCCCTAAGGACTAATGATATTAAACAGTGTTTTGTGTGCTTATTTGTCATCTGTGTATCTTCAGTAAAATGTTTGTTCATGCCTTTTGCCCGAGTTTATTACGTTGTCACATTACATATATTACATATTTTTCTATATTTTACACTTTTTTTACGGTGATCATGCCTTCTAGATGTAGGTCTGGAGACCACCTTTTGTTGTCCTCACTTTTGGGGCTTGAGAAATGAGAAACAGCCATTATGTAACAGGGCTATTATTAAAATTTTATATTACTTTTTCATTTTTGACTAAGTACAAGATCTCTACCCTCATCTTTCATAGGCTTTCACTTACCTGGGGGTAGAGCTAGGGAAGGAAGGAGAGGTTAGAATTTTTAACAGGACAAATGCCATGATGAACACCCAGGTAGTATTCAGTATCTGTCATTCCCCCAAATGATGACACAACCAAGACATTATGCCTTGCAAGCCATGCAGTTGTCTCAAGAATTTCCTTAAATTTTATCTTCCTTTTTGTGTAGAAACATCCTAGAATACTTAGTTGAGGAAATTCTTCATAGTGTCCTGGAGATACCCTTAGCTTACCCAATAAGAGTTATCTGGGCTCAGGAAGAAAAAGGATATGACTTTAGGAAAGTTAGGGGGGAAATGTCCACTCCTGTAGCAGCTCAGAGATGGTGGGAAATGGGAAGGTGGTGAGAGTGACTGGAGACCAAAGAAATCAGACAGGGCTTCACATTTTGCTTACTTTGGGCCTTGGTGCTTCAGATAACTGAGGTTAACGGAGAGAAAAGAAGAGCTATTGCTCAGCTCTCTGTTTAAGACTCTAGAAAGAGATTTCCTTGGCTACCCCTACTCTCACTCTTCCTCCTCACCAGGGTCATGGACCCCAAACTTTGTAATACAGTGTGGTCAGGCAGAGCAAGGCTCTCGCTGAGGTTTTGCTTTTTCTTTCAGTTTTAAAACATTTCAGCTTTACTGACTTATATAATGGGCACATAAAATTGTAAGATAGCTAAAGTGTACATTGTGGTGATTTGATACATATGTATACTGTGAAAGGATTTCTCCCCCTTCACCCATTTAGTTAATGAACACATCCATCACCTCACATATTTATCATGTTGTTGTTCTTAGTAAATTTCAATTATACAATACAGTGTTTTCAACTATAGTCACCATGCTATACATCAGATCCTCAGATCTTATTCATCTTACAGCTGAAAATGTGTACCATTTGACCAACCTCTCCCTATTTCCCCTTGAGGTTTTGCTTTCTTAAGCCACTCTTGGTTCCCATGTGGTATACACATGGCCCAGAAAGGGCTGAGGGTCTAGCTGGGAAGCTCCTCAAGGGGAGTCACTAGGCTGGGGGTAAGAGGGCTCCTCCCAGAGTGTTATGGAGCAGGCCGTCAGGACTCAGGTAGAGTGGGAAATCCAGAGGGTTCTACTAAGCCCAGCGAGACCAGACAATGAGTCATTGCAGGGATGGCCAATTTAACTGAGAATGATGACAGGCCAAGCACTATCTCTGAAGATAAGGGCATGTCTCTGAAGACCAGAGGAGGCAGAGGACAAATAGTCATCCAAGCACCCTTACTTTATTCTGCCTCCATGGGACTATGGAAGCCAGTGTTCCCCAAAAGTCAATGTGCGTGCCATGCACTGGGGTCTTGTGAAAATGCAGGTTCTGATTCAGTAGTGGGGCAGTGCCTGAGACTGTGCTTTTATAATAAGTGCCTCAGTGATGCCCATACTGCTGACACTTAGAGGAGTAAGAACTTAAGCCACACCTCTTGCCCCAGACAACACCTTTGGGAAAGAAGCACAAATGACTATTTTAGTATTTCTAATTATTTCAATTACTTTTTTGTCCTTGGTGTGACTTCTGGTGACCGGCAGTGACACTCACTTTCTTGATCTTTGGATAAGAAGCTTAAAATAAATAAAAAAATTTAATAGTGATGATGACAAAGTTATTCAAGATAGATTCTATTTATCCTTTTATGCCCTCTAGGGGGAGAACCATATCCTAATCTGTATATGGGGAGAAACTGGAGAGGGTATGTAGTAGGTCTCAGTGGGAGGCAAATTTGTACCCCAGAGGACAATGGAACTGGGACATGTCTGGAGACATTTTTGGTTGTTACAAATCAGGGAGAGGGATTTCTCCTGGCATCTAGTGGACAGGGGCCACGTATGATGCTACACATACAATGCACGTGATAGTCCCCATAATAATTATCCAGTGCAACATGCCAATAGTGGCAAAGTTAGGAAACCTTAGGATAGATGTGATGGGGAGGCAGGACAATCACTTTAATAATATTATCTTGTATAGTTAAAGCTCTACTGGGCGGGGGGCAGAACTGTCTTCTGGCAAAAGGGAAAAAACTCCATCCCTCTGTCCTGCTCAAGAAGACCATGGCTTTTTCTTTGTGTGGGGATGCAGACCAGCATAATACCTGTGCTAGAGACCCTGGAGGCCATGTGCTGGAGACCCCACAATGGCCATGACAATTCTTGGTTGTGCCTGAAAAATCTGGCTGAGGCAACCATACATATATATACCTGATTTGTGAAAAAGGTGACTGCCGTTCCTGTTTCTAATCATTTAGAAATAGACAAAAGGATTCTAAACTATATGTGTGCTAATTCGATTTTCATTAGAGTTACGTGTATTCCTTGGTGTCGACATGGTAGAACATGATGTCTTTGTTACAATGATAAGTCAATTTCATATGTGAAATAGACATCTTCATTCTCCTCTCACCTCTGATACTGTCAACATCAAGTTCTTTTGTTTTCTTTTTCAAAAAGCATTTGAGGTGGGCACTGTTTAAGATGCCTACCTGAAACTTTCCTCCTACTGGAAGGGGAAGTTAACAGTTGAAGATGGAGGGAGAAAGCTGGCTGCTAAAGTGATGTACTGTCTCAGAGGCAGAAGGTTACACCCTCATCTCACTGAACTGAACCGTGAGCTTTTGTTACTGACTCTTCCTTCACAAACTTTTCCTTCCTTCCTCCCTCTCACATTGTGTTTACTGACTGGTCCTTTTTAAAAGTTCTCTTGAACCCATTCTCTGCTCATTTCTTTAAAAGTGAAGTCTTTTCTGCTTTCCCTTAAAACTTCTTATCCAGTTCTTTTCCCTTCTCTTTTGTCCCCCCTCATACATCTTGTCTCCTGTCCTCTCTTTTCTCTTTCTTTTCACTATTTAGCGATCCACAAAAAGTTTTTCATTTCTTCTCTTTCCAACTCTCTACCTTTCACATATTGACTTTTCACTGGTTTCTCCTTTTCCAAATCAGTTCTATGTGTGTATGTATGTCTGCATGGATGTATGTACGTATGTTTCTACCTGTCATCTATCTACCTATCTGCCGTACCTGCCTCTCCCTCTACCTACCTAGCCATCTACCATCTATATTGTATTCTCTTTTTTAAAAAACTGACTTCTACTTTTTAAACCCGTCTCCCTCTATCACACAATTGTACTTGTTTTTTTGGTTCTCCCCCTCATTCTCACATTGTCTTTTTCTGCTATTTCTCACTTTCCCCTACTGACTCATCATTTATAAACCTCTTTTCTTCATTATTTCTTACTTCTGTTCCATCATCCTTGCTTCCTATCTTCCTTCCTTCTTTATCTTTACCCTTCCCACCCTCCTGTCTTCCTTCCTCCCATCCTCCTTTTACTCTCTTTCTGCTGGCCCCCCTTTTATTTTTTCCTTCCTGCTCTAACTCTCTCATTCTCTTTTTCATGCATTCCTCCTTACTGGCTTCCACTTTTAAAAGTATATACCTACTTAACTATCATCTGTATAACTGCCTACCTACCTATTCAGCTTTCAACCATTTTCTTTGTCTTTATTTTTGTTTTTGCTTTCCTGACTCCTACTTTTACAATCTGTCCCCCACCACACAACTGTTTTAGGTTTTTTGTAGGAAAATGGTTCCTACATTTTCACTCTTACATTCTCTTCCCTTCTTTAGCTGTCTTCCCTACTGACTCATCCTTTATTTTAAAATTTTTATTTATTTTTGGTTGCGCTGGGTCTTTGTTTCTGCTTGCAGGTTTTCTCTAGTTGCAGCAAACAGGGCCTACTCTCTAGTTGCGGTAGGCAGGCTTCTCATTGCAGAGCCAGACTCTAGGGCATGAGAGCTTCAATAATTGCAGCTCACAGGCTCTAGAGTGTGGGCTCAGTAGTTGTGGCACATGAGCTTGGTTGCTCCACGGCATGTGGGATCTTCCTGGACCAGGGATCGAACCTGTGTCCCCTGCATTGGCAGGTGGATTCTTATCCACTGAGCCACCATGCAAGTCCCACCCTTTGTAAACTTACTGCCTGCCTGCCTTCCTCCTTCCCTCCCTATCTCCCCTACTTCCTGCCTTCCTGACCTCCTTCTTCCTTTCCTTCCTTCTCCTTTACTTCCTTCCCCCTCTCTTCCTCTTATATCCATTTTTTGGGTTTCCTCTTTTAAACCTGTTTCTCTTCTTCACTTATCTTTTTAATATTGACTTTTAAAAACTAGATCTTCCACATAAAAAGCCTGTCTACTTACCCATCTGTCCATCAACCTACCAAACTACCTAGCTGTTCTCCATTTATCTTTGTTTTTAGCTGAGTTCCTTTTTTGGAGCTTTCTCTCCTCGCTTCCTACAACCTCTCTTTCTTCTTCCCTCCTTCCTGCCTCCTCTGTCTCCTCTTTCTTTGTCTTCTCCTCACTCCATTTCTTTCATGGTCTCTCTCTCTTCTTTCCCCGCCTGCATGCATGTCTTCCCCCTCCCCTCCCTCGCTTCATCCCTTCTTCCCCTCTTACTGTCCACTGCCCCTTCACCCTTTCCTCATGTCTTTCTTCCTTGCCCCCGCCTCCTCCTTTCCTTTCTCCATCCATTCACCCACGCTTGCTCGCTCATCCTCTTTTGTTTGCTTCTCTCTTCTGTCCATTCCTGTCTCCTTCCTCTCCCCCACTTCTCTCTCCCATTTCCTTCTTTCTTCCCTTCCTCCTTCCTTCCATTCTTCTTTTGCTTTGTTTATACTACTCCTTTTGCAAAACATTTTATTTGTTTCCTTCTCCCTTTCTTTATACATTTTGCTATTATCTTTACTACTGGTTTCTCCTTTAAAAATCTGTTCTACCTATCTACCTACCTAGCTGGCTGGCTCTATATCCAGCTGTCAATCACTCTTAAATTGGCTCCTACTTTTAAAACTTTTTGGCCCGTGAGACATTCTTCCTTTCTTTCTGTCTCCGACTCTCCTTTTTTCTTTCCTTTCTGTCTCTCATTCTCGGATTTTTCTCTATTTTACATTTTCTTGTAATTTATTCCATTTGAAGCCTCTCTTCTTTTTTGCTTTCACATGTCTTCCTTTCTTCCTTCATTCTTTCCTTCTGTTATTTGATTTCTGTTCATCATTTTCTTGTTCCCTTTCTGTATTTCTTTCTTCTCTGTGCCTGTCTGCATGCAGCCTCCCCGCCTTCCTGTTTCCCTTTCCTACTTTACCCTATCCTATCCTGTCCTGTCCATCTTCCCTTTTTCTTTTATTCTCTGTGTACTGGCCCCTTTGAAAATATTTTTTTAACTTCTTTCCTTTTCTCTTTTTCTATCTTTTATGTACTGACTTTTATTTTTTTAATATAAATTTATTTATTTTCAGTTCAGTTCAGTCGCTCAGTCATGTCCGACTCTTTGCGACCCCATGAATCGCAGCACACCCAGGCCTCCCTGTCCATCACCAACTCCCGGAGTTCACTCAGATTCACGTCCATCGAGTCAGTGATGCCATCCAGCCATCTTTAATTGGAGGCTAATTACTTTACAATATTGTATTGGTTTTGCCATACATCAACATGAATCTGCCACAGGTGTACACGTGTTCCCCATCCTGCACCCCCCTCCCACCTCCCTCCCCGTACCATCCCTCTGGGTCATCCCAGTGCACCAGCCCCGAGCATCCTGTATCATGCATGGAACCTGGACTGACGATTCATTTCCCATATGACAATATACATGTTTCAATGCCATTCTCCCAAATCATCCTACCCTCTCCCTCTCCCACAGAGTCTAAAAGACTGTTCTATACATCTGTGTCTCTTTTGCTATTTTGCACACAGAGTTATCATTACCATCTTTCTAAATTCCACATATATGTGTTAGTATACTGTATTGGTGTTTTTCTTTCTGGCTTACTTCACTCGGTATAATAGGCTCCAGTTTCATCCACCTCATTAGAACTGATTCAAATGTATTCTTTTAAATGGCTGAGTAATACTCCATTGTGTATATGTATGTACTGACTTTGTACTGACTTTTATAAATGTCTCAATGCCATTCTCCCAAATCATCCTACCCTCTCCCTCTCCCACAGAGTCCAAAAGACTGTTCTATACATCTGTGTCTCTTTTGCTGTTTCGCATACAGGGTTATCATTACCATCTTTCTAAATTCCATATATATGCGTTAGTATACTGTATTGGTGTTTTTCTTTCTGGCTTACTTCACTCTGTATAATAATGCTGACTTTTAGAAACTGGGTTCTCTTTTTAAAAATAAGACCTATCTATCCATCCAACCATCCATCATCTATCAATCACCTATCTATGGTTCTATCTATTTATATTTTATATACTTTCCTACTTATGAACCTACCCTCCTGTCAATTCATCCATGAATCTTATATCACTGAAATATGTTAACTGGCTTCTTTTTAGATTTCTTTCCCCACTGTCCATAATTGTGCTTGATTTTCTTATTAATGCATCCTTTTCAAGCCCTTCACACTGTTTCATTTGTTTTATATTTTACACTTTCTACAGGCTCATCATTTTAAACTTCTCTTTTCTCCCACTTCCTTTTGATCTTGCCTCTTCTTTTTGTCCTTCTTTAAAAGCTTTCTTCTGTCCCTTCTAGCTCTGCTTCATTCATTGTCCTTTTCTCTTTGTCTTTCCTCCTCTATTTTTATCTCTCCCTTCCGTCATCCCTTTTCTCTCCTCTTTCCTTCTTCCGTTCCTTCCCTATTTCCCTCTTTCCACTCTTCTTCCATTCTTTTTCCATTGTTTCCTATTTTTAAATGTTTTTCTTTTCATCACCATTTCTCTTTAAAGTTAAATTAATTTTATTATTATTATTAAAATATTTGTGTATTTGGTTAGGTCTTAGTTATGGTATGTGGAATCTAGTTCCCTGACCAGGGATCAAACCCAGGCCCCCTGCCATTGGCAGTGCAGAGTCTTAACCATTGGACCATTAGGGAGTCCCTCTTCTTCCTTCTTAAGCTTTTATACTGGCTTCTTTTGAAAGTTCTCTTTCTCCCTGCCCCCAGAACCCCCATTCTTCTCTCCTTTCTTTACACTGTCTTAACTGGATTGTCCTTTTAAAGTTCTACCTACCTAGAGGGATGGAACCCAGGCCCCCTGCATTGGGAGCTCAGAGTCTTAGCCACTGGACCACTAGGGAAGCCCCTCCTCTCTCTTTCCTTCCTGTCCCTCCTCCCTTTCCTCGTGTCTTATTTCTTCCTCCTACCTCCTTTCATCATCCATGCTACCACCCTTCCCCCCTTTTGTCCTCCTTCATTTGTTTTCCCTCCTTCCCCTTTCCTTCCTCCCCACTCCCTTCTTCTATTACTACTCCTAAAACTTTTTTCTTTCCTTTCCTCTCTCTTTCTTTATACATTCTTGTCCTTACAACTGCCTTCTCCTATAAAAACTTTTTTCTACCTAAATTTCCTACCTATCTAGCTGGCTATCTACATAGGTATCAGTCATTTAGCTTTATGTTACGTTTATTGCCTTCTACTTTTAACTATTCACACCTCACACAGTTGTACTTGGTTTTCCTACTGATCCTCCGTCACACTCTTACATCCCTTCTCCTTTTGTATGCCATTCTTTTCCCTGACTCATCCTTTATAGAATTTGATTCTTCCTTTCTTCTTCTACTGTCTTCTTTGAAAAAAACTTTTTCTTCTCTCATTTTCTGTATTATTTGTCCTGTCTTACTACTACTGGTTTCTCCTTTATGAATATCTATCTATCAACCTGTCATCTGATTGTCATCAATCAATGTATCAGTATTTTACCATTTTAAACTGATTTCTTTCAGATCTCTTTCTCTCCATGCCTTCAATTATACTTAATTTTATCAATATATCTTTTTCATCTCCTCAGCATCTCTCACTCACATTTTGTTTTTTATTTCATATTTTTTCCTAGCCTCATCCCTTTTAAAAAGATTTTATGTATTGGAATAGGGTTGATTTACAATGTTGTGTTAGTGTCAAGTGTACAGCAAAGTGAATCAGTTATACATATATCCACTCTTTTTTTGTGTGTGAAATTTGAACAAAGTCTATATTTAATAACTGTATCACATGTTAATTTTCTGTTTTTTTTTTTCTTTTACAACATAGTATTTCTTTATATTCTCAGAATTGGACTAGAAGTTTCAAGCCTCATTCAATTTTTTTTAAAAATCACTAAGGTGATAAACTTTCTAGACTTTTAGCAGGAATACCAGATGCAAAATACATGGAACTATATCAAACTTCTGAGTGAATGCATAAATTAGAAATCTAGCATTCTATTCATACTAAGTCAAACAAGTGGAATGCCATAAATGTCATAAATTTTTAGCTAGGCAAAAATTCATAAGCCTTCTAAAATATATATATATAATCCATACTATAACATATATATATATATATATGTATATATATATAAGCTTTTCTACTATACTTGATAAAGGCTTGAGAAAGAACATCAAAAAATAAGAGAAATTGGAAAACATAAACTAAATGACATGGGAGCACTAAACATGAAACAAAAAGTGAAACAAATTAGATAAAAGTAAAAGATCATCATATAGTCCAGTTGCTTTCAAAAAATAGCTGCTCATTAGAAACACATCTGGAGCTCTGGAGAAAAAAAGCAATACCTGGGCATTTGTATTTTTCAAAAAATTCCAAGATAATTCTGATATGCATTTGGATTTTAAAAAGCGATTACAGGTTTTTCTATTAAATGGTAGTTTTAGTGATGTAGAACTTTATTATTTTCTGTTGACCAATCATGATACATTGGTATTAAGTGAATAACAGTTAGGTAACCAAGAAGCACAAGCTGGAATCAAGATTGCTGGGAGAAATATCAATAACCTCAGATATGCAGATGACACCACCCTTACGGCAGAAAGTGAAGAGGAACTAAAAAGCCTCTTGATCAAAGTGAAAGAGGAGAGTGAAAAAGTTGGCTTAGAGCTCAACATCCAGAAAACGAAGATCATGGCATCTGGTCCCATCACTTCATGGGAAGTAGAAGGGGAAACAGTGGAAACAGTGTCAGACTTTATTTTGGGGGGCTCCAAAATCACTGTAGATGGTGACTGCAGCCATGAAATTAAAAGACGCTTACTCCTTGGAAGAAAAGTTATGACCAACCTAGATAGCATATTAAAAAGCAGAGATATTACTTTGCCAACAAAGGTTCGTCTAGTCAAGGCTATAGTTTTTCCAGTGGTCATGTATGGATGTGAGAGTTGGACTGTGAAGAAAGCTGAGCACTGAAGAATTTATGCTTTTGAACTGTGGTGTTGGAGAAGACTCTTGAGAGTCCCCTGGACTGCAAGGAGATCCAACCAGTCCATCCTAAAGGAGACCAGTCCTGGGTGTTCACTGGAAGGACTGATGCTGAGGCTGAAACTCCAATACTTTGGCCACCTCATGCGAAGAGTTGACTCATTGGGAAATACCCTGATGCTGGGAGGGATTGGGGGCAGGAGGAGAAGGGGATGACAGAGGAGAGATGGCTAAATGGCATCACCGACTCGATGCACATGAGTTTGGGTGAACTCTGGGAGTTGGTGATGGACAGGGATTCATGGGGTTGCAAAGAGTTGGACACAACTCAGCGACTAAACTGAACCACAATAGTAAAAGATGTTCATCAGTTTCCACAATCAATAGACAAAAAATAAAAGATAATTACAATTGCAAGCCATAATAGAAACATGATTGTCCTAGCAATATAAAATAATTACATACAATTTGGGGGGTTAAGTAGAGTGATATGGTAAGTAGAAGTGTATATATGCATATGTTCTCATCCACCCAGCCAGTCTATGTCTTTTGTTTGGTGTACTTAATCCATTTACATTTAAAGTAATTATCAGTATATATGATACTATTGCCATTTCCTTAATTGTTTGGGGTTTATTTCATGTAGGTCTTTTCCTTCTTGTGTGTTTCCTGCCTAGAGAAGTTCCTTTAGCATTTCTTGTAAAGCTGGTTTGGTGGTGCTGAATTCTCTTAACTTTGCTTGTCTGGACAGCTTTTGATTTCTCCATCAAATCTGAAGGAGAGTCTTGCTGGGTAGAGTTTTGGTTGTAGGTTCTTCCCTTTCATCACTTTAATATCATGCTGTTCCCTTCTGGCTTGTAGAGTTTCTGTTGAGAAATCAGTTGATAATGTTATGGGAGTTCCCTTGTTTATTTGTCGTTTTTCCCTTGTTGCTTTTAATATTTTATCTGTCTTTAATTTTTGTCAGTTTCATTATTATGTCTTGGTGTGTTCCTTTTTGTGTTTATCCTCCCTGGGACTCTGTGTGCTTCCTGGACTTGGTTGACTATTTCCTTTCCCACGTTTGAGGAGCTTTCAGCTATTATCTCTTCAAATATTTTCTCAGGTCCTTTCCGTCTGTCTTCTTCTGGGACCCCTATAATGTGAATGTTGGTGTGTTTAATGTTGTTCCAGAGGTCAACAGCCTAAGAGGCTGTCTTTTTTTTTTTTTCATTCTTTTTTTCTATATTCTGTTTTGTGGCAGTGATTTCTACCATTCTGTCTTCCAGGTTACTTATCCATTCTGCCTCAATTATTCTGTTACTGATTGCTTCTACTGTATTGTTCATCTGTTTTTGTTGTTGTTGTTGTTGTTGTTCTTTAGTTCTTCTGTCTTTGATAAACATTTCTTGCATCTTCTCCATTCTTTTTCTGAATTCCTGGATCATCTTCACTATCATTAGTCTGAATCCTTTATGTGGGAGGTTGCCTATCTCCACTTCAGCTTTTATCTTGTCCCTTCATCTGGGACATAACTCTCTGCATTTTTATTTTGATTAACTTCTGTGATGTGGTTTTCATTCTGGCAGCTGCAGGATTGTTCTCTTCTTGCTTCTTCTGTCTTCTGGTGGATGAGGCTAGGGGAGTTGTGTAAGTTTCCTGATGGGAGGGACTGGCAGTGGGAAAAACTGGGTCTTGCTCTGGTGGGCCATGTTCAGTAAAGCTTTAATCCAATTATCTGCCGATGGATGGAGTTGCACTCCCTCCCTCCCTAGGGGTTCCCAGGTGGCCCTAGTGGTAAAGATCCTGCCTGCCAATGCAGGAGACATAAGAGATACAGGTACAGTCCCTGGGTCAGGAAAAGCCCCTAGAGGAGAGCATGGCAACCCACTTCAGTATTCTTGCCTAGAGAATCTCATGGACTGAGGAGTCTGCTGGGCTACAATCCATAGGGTCTCAAAGAGTTGGACACGACTGAAGTGACTTAGCATGCAAGACCCAGCCCTGGGGTCTACAGGCTCTATGGCAGGGTTAATGGTGACCTGCAAGAAGACTTACACCAAGGGGCACCTTCCAGGACTGCTGCTGCTAGTACAGCAGTGAACCATTGCCGGCCCATGCCTCCACAGGAGACTCTCAATACTAGCAGGCAGGTCTGGTTCAGTCTCCTGTGGGATCACTGTTCCTTTCTCCTGGGTCTTGGCGTGTGCAAGATTTTGTTCATGTCCTCCTAGAGTGGAGTCTCTGTTTCCCCCAGTCCTGTGGAAGTACTGTAATCAAATCCCACTGGCCTTCAAGGTTAGATTCCCTGGGGAGTCTCAGTCCCTTTGCGGGATCCCCAGACTAGGAAGTCTTATATGGGGCTCAGAACCTTCACAACAGTGGGAGAACTTCTTTGGTATTATTGTTCTCCAGTCTGTGGGCTGCCCACTTGGCGGGTATGGGATTTGATTTTATCATGATTGCGCCCCTCCTACCATGTCATTGCAGTTTCTTCTTGTCTTTGGAAGTAGGGTATCTTTTCTTGATGAGTTCCAGCATCCTCCTGTCAATGGTTGTTCAACAGGTAGTTGTAATTTTGGTGCTCTTGCAGGAGGAGCTGAGCACATGTCTTCTACTCTGCCATCTTGAACTGGAAGCTCTCTCATCCTTTCAAAACTCTTAATTTTCTTTTCTCCCTCTTTCCCTCCATTCTCTCTACTTCCATTATATTTTATTCTGTCATTCTTGTTCTATGCATTCTTTATTGGTTCCTCCTTTTAGAACTTATTTTATTTTCTCTCTCTTAAATTTTTTGTAATGATATTTCTTATTTTCCTTTTTAAACAACTTCTTTCTCTCTCTTCCCTTCTTTTCTTCTCTCTCTTCAAAAAAAATTTATGTATTTATTTTTGGTTGTGCTGGGTCTTCACTGCTGTGTGGGCTTTTCTCTAGTTGCGGCAAGTGAAGGCTACCATCTAGTTGTGGTGTGTAGGCTTCTCATTGTGGTGGCTTCTCTTATTGTAGAGCATGAGCTCTTGGGCATGCGGGCTTCAGCAGCTGCAGCTCGTGGGCTCTAGATCACAGGCTCAGTAGTTGCGGCAAACAGGCTTAGTTGCTCCACAGCATGTGGGATCCTCCCAGATCAGGGGTTGAACCCATGTATCACTCTCATCTCACATTCACATTTTTTCTCTTTTGATTTTACTCTTTTTCCTAGGGACTCCATAACCTCTGTTTCTTTCCTGCCTCGGTCTTCTTTTTATCTGTCCCCTTCCCTTCTTTTGGAGAAGGCAATGGCACCCCACTCCAGTACTCTTGCCTGGAGAATTCCATGGATGGAGGAGCCTGGTAGGCGGCAGTCCATGGGGTCACTAAGTCGGACATGACTGAGTGACTTCACTTTCACCTTTCACTTTCATGCACTGGGGAAGGAAATGGCAACCCACTCCAGTGTTCTTGCCTGGAGAATCCCAGGGATGGGGGAGCCTAATAGGCTGCTGTCTATGGGGTCGCACAGAGTCAGACATGATTGAAGTGACTTAGCAACTTCCCTTCTTTGATTCTTTCTTCCCTCCCCACTCTCTTGCCCCCTTCATATTTCCTTTCTTCTCTCATTTCTTTCTTATTCAATAATGTTCTTTTCCCATCCTCTCCCTTCATGCTTCACCCTCTACCTTCCTTAATTCCTTCTTTACTCTTTCCTCCTTCTTTCCTTTCCTCTTCTGTCTCTAACTTTTCCCCTTCCATTCTCCTTTTATTCTCTTTTAGTATCCTCTTTTTAAATCATTCTTTCCATCCATTTCTAAGTTTTTCTTTCTTTTTTATTGGCTTCTGCCTATTAATGTCCTTTCTATATGTGTGCATGTTTGGATGAATCTATCTGTCTTTTCTATCAATCATATATTTATCTTCCTTTGTACATACCTACATACCTAGCTGTCCATCTAGCTATCAATCATCTATGTATGTTTACTGTCTCTTTACTGACTTGTACTTATAAGGTCTCTCCCATACCACACACAATTGTACTTGATATTCTTACTCACACAGTCTCTTTTTTAAGACTTTGCATATATTATGACAGTCATTAGTGATACAAGTTATAAAATATTTTTCCATACTTTTGAGCTTTGCATGTGATGATTCTTCATCAGTCACTGTGGATAAATTACATGAGCTTTGTTTTTTTTTTTTTAACATGCATTCAACTAGATATGCTTCAGAATAGATTAATACTCCCTTTGTTTAATTACAGATAGCTAAAAAATTGCCTGATAGCCCACCAAACAGGATTTGCTTTAAGACCAACCCACAGAGTCAATTGAAGACTGAGTGCGCTGGGACCTGCTGGGTCAGCCGTAGTAGTGTTTAGCTAATTGTCTAGAGCATTAACCCCTGGAGAAGCGAATGGCAGCCCACTCCAGTATTCTTACTTGGAGAATCCCATGGACAGAGGAGCCTGGTCGGCTACAGTCCATGGGGCTGCAAAGAGTCGGACACGACTGAGTGACTAAGCATACATACTAGCGCATAAAGAACAAAGTCCTGGTTGGAGACACGAGACCTGCAGCACCAGCTGTGGAACCTCCATGATGTGACTACACAGCTCTATCTGCAAATGTTTGTGGGGTGACCACTGAGGGGGCACATAGCTGTAGGCAGGCATTCTTGGGGCTGCATACATTGGCACAGTGGTGGGTTGGGGGGTGACAGGAGTTGGGGAGTGGGCAGTTAGCAGGGTACCTGTTTGGAAGGTAAGATGTGCTCCAGGATATATGTTGAGGGAAAAGGCTGGAGCTGCTGCTGTATAGCCCATGGGGAACCAGCTAGATAACCAATTCCTTTGTAATTTGCATAGGGAACCCCAGAAGAACCCAGGCTATAAACAGGATTGGTGACTTCAGGCCCCTGAGCTGGCACTTGGGCTTGGCAAGGGCCTGCCATGGAGGCCTGCTCCCATGAGAGGCTGAGTTACAAGGCCTATGCCGCCTTGCCTGGGCTCCCCGCCCACTCTCTCTCTTTCACTTTTTCTTGCAGTCTCATCTCTAAACCTTTGCTTTTATCCCTCCTCTCCCTCCCTCCCCTCTTATACTTTTTAATTTTTATTTATTTATGCTTTATTGCATATAGTTGTTAACAATGTTGTATTAGTTTTAGGTGTACAGTAAAGTGATTCAGTTTCTATGAATCACACTTTTCAGATTCTTTTCCCTTATATGTTACCACAAAATATTGAGTATAGTTCTCTGTGCTATACAGTAGGTCCTTGTTGGTTATCTATTTTAATTTCTTATACTTTTTAAGTGACTCCCCTTAAAATTTCTTCTTCTGTCTTCTGCACCTCTTTTATACTGCCATTCTTACTGGCTTCGATTTTAAAAATCTGTTTCTTATCTATCTATCCAATCTTCCTATCTATTTTAATGTATTTTTAGATCTCTCTGTCCATGACTCTATTTTCTCACTGGTTTCTCCTTTTCAGCATTCTCTTGCTGCCTCTCAGGATCACACTCTTTATGTTAGCCTTTTTCCCAGAGATTCTTCCCTTATAAACTTTCTTTCCTGCCCCTTTCTTCCTTTTATTCATCCCTCCCTCCTTCCATCCCTACCTCTCCCCTTTTCTTCTCTCTTTTTATATCCATACACCTACCTACATACATAAATACCTACTTACCTAGTTATCTATCCAGCTATTAATGATCTATGTTCATTGTACTCTTTCTGTATTGACTTCTACCTTTTAGAACTCTCCCCCACCCTGCACAGTTACACTTAATTTTTTTTACTGTATCCTCCTCTCATTCTCTCTACTTATTCATGTAATTATCTTCTGAAACATCCTTTCTAAACTGATTTCCTTCCTCCCTCCCTGCTTCCCCTCCCTGCCTTCCTTATTTCCTTCCCTGCTTCTCTCCCTTCTTCCACTTTTTAAAATAATGTTTTGACTTATTTATTTGGCTGCACTGGATCCTAGTTGTGGCATGTGGGATCTAGTTCCTTGACCAGGGATCAAACCCAGGAGTGCAGAATCTTAGCCCCTGGACCACCAGGAAAGTCCCTCTGCTTCCTTCTTCAAGTTTTTACTGGCTCCTTTTTAAACTTCTCTTTCTCCCCCACCCCGCCCCCTTCTCTCCTTCCTTTATGCTGTCTTTACTGGATTGTCCTTTTAAAGTTCCACCTACCTAAACCTGTGCACTTATCTTCCTTGCTATGTACCTATCAATCACCCTCATTTTACTGTATTTTTATTGACTTAAAAAATGTCATTCTCCCCTTTCCCAACTGTACCTGAGTCTCTTCCTTTTAAACCTCTTCTTTCCTAATTCCTAATTCCTTTCCTTCTTCTATTCCTGGCTGTGTCTCTCTAGCTCTCCCTTTCACTGTGTCTCTATTCTTTGTCTGCTGGCTGCCTGCATCCCTCTTTTCCTTTCTGTCTCCCTCCCTGACCATACATCCCTCCCTTACCCCTTCTTCTCTCCTTCCTCCCTCCCTCTCTCCTTCCTTCTGCTTTTCCTGTTTTCTGACTTGCTTTTTTAATTTAAAAAATGTCTATAATAATCTCTGTATATACATGTTTATTTAATTTTCTTTTGTGACTCACTTCTTTTTAAATTCCCCTTCCCCACCTAGTGTGCTAATTTTCTCACTGGGTCCTCTTTTTCAATCTCCTCTCCCTATTTCAATCATTCTTTTGTTCTCTTTGTCTCCTTTATTTTCTTCTTCTTTTCTAACTCACTCCTAGCATCTTAACTTCTTTCTTTTCTTTTGTCCCCTCCCTTCTTTCTTTGTTTTATTTCCCATGTCTCTTTCTCATTCCCTTCCTTTCACACTCTGTATTTGTTTCCTTTGCCTCCGTGTATGGATGCATTCTTTTCTTTTCTTTTTGCTTGATTTTACTGTATTTTTACAGGGACCTGTTTTTACACTTTTTTGTTTTCTTCTCATCTTTCTCTTTTCAATACTATCTTTCTCTATTATCTTTCTTACTTGGCTTCTTTTAAAATTATACTCTATTTTCTATCTGTTTATCTATCTTTTACTGTCTTCTTCAACAACTTCTCTTTAAATCTCTCATCCCTATAGTCCTACTTGAGTTTCTTACTGCCTCCATCTTTTCAAGCTTCTCTCACTTTCAAACTTTTTCTCCTTTTACTTTCTCCTACGAACTCATTCTATTTCAAGTTGCCTGCCTGCTCTCCTTCCCTCCATCCCTTCTTCCCACCTTCTTTTACTCCATTTTTCTTCCTGCCTGCTGCTTTTCATTTTTTGCTCAGCTTTTCTTTTTTTTATACCTTTTTTTTTTTAAACTGGTACTTCCTATTTATACTCTGTTCTGTCCATCTGACTGCCTGCTACCATACTATAAATCATCTATTTTTCCATCTATATATTAGGGTCTTTAAAAAATTATTCCTTCTCGTCTTTGAATCTCTTTCACTTGTATGGACCGTTATACTTGATTTTTTTTTTCCTACTGGCTACTCCTTTTCAAACATTTTCATGCTCATCTTTAATCTCTTACCTTTTCCTTTTTGAATGACTTGTCCTTTTCTTATTTTTCCTCATATTCATCCTCTTTTCCTTCCATTTTCCATCCTTTCCTCCCCCTCCCTTTCCTTCCTTCCTTTCCTCCTCTCTCTCTCCATTCCTTCTTTCCTTTCTGTGTATCTATCACTCCCTTTTTTCACTGTGTCTTTCTTCTCTTTTCCTGTCTTCATTCCCTCCCTCCCCCTTCTCTATGTCTCTTGATGACTTTCTCTCACTCTCTCTGGCTTTTCTGTCTTCTTTGCCTGCTGGCCTGCAAGCCTCTTTTCTCCCTCCTTCCTGCTCCTTCCTCTTTGCTTTTCCCCACTGCTTCTCTCCTCCTCTTTCTTCCTATATTCTTCTCACTTTCCCGCCACCCTCTTTTCCTTTGTCCTTCATTACTTTTCTCCTTCTTATCTTTCTCCCATAACAGCCTGTTCCCTCTGTCATAGCAGCCTCTCTGAAAGTGAAGTCGCTCAGTCATGTCCGACTCTTTGCGACCGCATGGACTGTAGCCCACCAGGCTCCTCTGTCCATGGGATTCTCCAGGCAAGAATACTGGAGTGGGTTGCCATTTCCTTCTCCAGGGGATCTTCCCAACCCAGGGATCGAACCTGGGTCTCCTGCATGGCAGGCAGACGCTTTATCCTCTGAGCCACCAGGGAAGCCCTCTACTCCTTCCCTTTCTTCCTTCTCCTCTCAGTGTCTCCAGTGTTTAAACACTCTTCTTTACTTCTTCTCTCTTTTCTTTTCTGTATTGTCTTTTTTTATTGGCTTCTTTTTAAAGTCCTACCTATACCTATGTGTTTATCTAGGTATCAAATCATCTATCTTCATTTTACTGTATTTTTTATTGGTTTTTATACTTTAGCTGTACCTCAGCAACACACCACATAGAATTTTACTTGATTTTCTTACTGCTTCATTTAAAAAACTGTTCTCTCTTCTCTTCCGCACCCCCCCGCCAAACGTTCCTTCTATTCTTTTTGCACTGTGGCTCAGATCATGAACTCCTTATTGCCAAATTCAGACTTAAATTGAAGATACTAGAGAAAATCACTAGACCATTCAGGTATAACCTAAATCAAATCACTTACGATTATACAGTGGAAGTGAGAAATAGATTTAAAGGACTAGATCTGATAGACAGAGTGCCTGATGAACTATGGAATGAGGTTCATGACATTGTACAGGAGGCAGTGATCAAGACCATCTCTAAGAAAAAGTGCCAAAAAGCAAAATGGCTGTCTGAGGAGGCCTTACAAATAGCTATGAAAAGAAGAGAAGCCAAAAGAAAAGGAGGAAAGGAAAGATAAACCCATTTGAATGCAGAGTTCCAAAGAATAGCAAGGAGAGATAAGAAAGACTTCCTCAGTGATCAATGCAAAGAAATAGAGGAAAACAATAGAATGGGAAAGACTAGAGATCTCAAGAAAATTAGAGATGCCAAGGGAACATTTCATGCAAAGATGGGCTCAAAAAAGGACAGAAATTGTATGGACCTAACAGAAGCAGAAGATATTAAGATGAAGTGGTAAGAATACACAGAACTATATAAAAAAGGTCTTCATGACCCAGATAACAATGGTAGTGTGACTGCTCACCTAGAGCCAGACACTCTGGAGTGCGAAGTCAAGTGGGCCTTAGGATGCATTACTACGAACAAAGCTAGTGGAGGTGATGGAATTCCAGTTGAGCTATTTCAAATCCTACAAGATGCTGCTGTGAAAGTGCTGCACTCAATATGCCAGCAAATTTGGAAAACTCAGCAGTGGCCACAGGACTGGAAAAGGTCAGTTTTCATTCCAATGCCAAAGAAAGGCAATGCCAAAGAATGCCCAAACTGCTGCACAATTGCACTCATCTCACATGCTAGCAAAGTAATGCTCAAAATTCTCCAAGCCAGGCTTCAACAGTACGTGAACTGTGAACTTCCAGATGTTCAAGCTGAATTTAGAAAAGGCAGAGGAACCAGAGACTAAATTGCCAACATGCACTGGATTATTGAAAAAGCAACAAAGTTCCAGAAAAACATCTATTTCTGCTTTATTGACTATGCCAAAGCCTTTGACTGTGTGGATCACAACAAACTGTGGAACATCCTTAAAGAGATGCTAATACCAGACCACCTTACCTGCCTCCTGAGAAATCTGTATGCAGGTTAGGAAGCAACAGTTAGAACTGGACATGGAACAACAGACTGGTTCCAAACAGGAAAAGGAGTACGTTAAGGCTGTATATTGTCACCCTGCTTATTTAACTCATATGCAGAATACATCATGAGAAACACTGGACTGGATGAAGCACAAGCTGGAATCAAGATTGCTGGGAGAAATATCAATAACCTCAGATATTCAGATGACACCACCCTTATGGCAGAAAGTGAAGAAGAACTAAAGAGCCTCTTGATGGAAAGTGAAAGAGGAGAGTGAAAAAGTTGGCTTACAAGTCAACATTCAGAAAACTAAGATCATGGCATCTGGTCCTATCACTACATGGCTAATAGATGGCGAAACAGTTGAACAGTGACAGACTTTATTTTTCTGGGCTCCAAAATCACTGCAGATGTTGAGTGTAGCCATGAAATTAAAAGACACTTGCTTCTTGGAAGAAAAGTTATGACCAACCTAGACAGCATATTAAAAAGCAGACATTACTTCGCCAACAAAGGTCTGTCTAATCAAAACTATCGTTTTTCCAGTAGTCATGTATGGATGTGAGAGCTGGACTCTATAAAGAAAGATGAGTGCTGAAGAATTGTTCCTTTTGAACTGTGGTGTTGCAAAAGATTCTTGAGAGTCCCTTGGACTGCAAAGAGATCCAACCAGTCCATCCTAAAGGAAATTAGTCCTGTATTCATTGGATGGACTGATGTTGAAGCTGAAACTCCAATACTTTGGACACCTGATGCAAGGAACTGACTCACTGGAAAAAACCCTGATGCTGGGAAAGATTGAAGGCAGGAGAAGAAGGGGACGGCAAATGATAAGATGGTTGGATGGCATCCCCCACTCAATGGACATGAGTTTGAGTAAACTCTGGGAGTCGGTGATGGACAGTGAGGCCTGGTGTGCTGCATTCCATGGGGTCCCAAAGAGCTGGACACGACTGAGCAACTGAACTGAACTGAAGCCACCAGGGAAGCCCCCTCGGAAGTCTCCTTTTTAAACAGCCCTCTTCCCCAAATAGTAGTTGAATTTTTTACTTACTCTTTCTTTTCAAGCCTCTTATACAATCACATTCCCTCTTTTTATTTTACTGTTTCCTATTGTTCCATCCTTTAAACATTTACCTTCTTTTTCTTTCTTTGTTTCCTGATTTAATTCTCTGTCTTTTACTTGCTGCCTTTCATCCTTTTGCTTTACATTTTTTGTCTTCCCTCCTCCCTCCTTCACCCTCCCCTGGCACTTTCCCCATCCCTCTCGCTCCTTTTAAACCCACTTTTAAGGGCTCCTCTTCTGAAACGTTTCTTCCTTTCTCTCATCTGCTATCTTGTTTTGTACTTTCATTTGTTTCTGGGTTACTCTTTTTAAAACTATTTATTTATTTGGCTGTAGCAGATCTTGGTTGTAGCATGTGGCATCTTTGGTCTTTGTTGCGGCGTGTGAGATCTTTAGTTGTGGTATGCAAACTCATAGTTGTGGCATGTACATCTACTTCCCTGACCAGGGACTGAACCGGGCCCCTTGTATTTGAAGCACAGAGTTCTAACCATTGGACCACCAGGAAAGCCCTCTGGGTTATTCTTTTAAAAGTTGGTTCTACCTATCTATTATCTATCATGTTTTACAGGTTTTTTTTTAATTCCTCTGACTCCTTTTGAAGTCTCTCTCTCACACAGTCACATTCTCTCTTCATTTTATTTTTTCCTATAACTTAATTAATTTTTTTTCTTTCCTTCCTTCCTTTTCTCCTTTATTCCCGTTTTTAATAGCTCCTTCTCATGCCTTTTCTTTTGCTTTCTCTTTTCTTTGTCTGCCTGCATGCCTGCCTTCTTCCCTTTCTTTCTTCCTATTTTATTCTCTTTTTACAGGCTTCTCTTTTCAAACTGCTTTCCTTCTCCCTTTCTCTCTTCCTTCCTTTTATTTTTTTTTTGTCCTGCCTTTTTTTACTGGCTCCTATTTTATATACTCACCCTATTTACTTCTTTTCTATATTTCTTTCCTCTCTCTTTCTCTGTCCCTTCTCTCTTTCATCCATGGTTTCTCTATGTTCCTGTACTGCTTTTCTTACTGGCTACTGGCTCTTCCTTTTTGAAGTATGTTCATATTTTCTGCCTTCCATCTATCCATCTTCCCTCCCCTTCCATCTTCCCCTCCCCCCTTATTTAATGCTAGTCTTCTGTAAATTTTGAAATCCTTCTCTTTCCTTATTGTACTATACTTTTTCTCTCCCTTTTGTTCTGTGTCTCTGTTTCTCCTCTTTACATTTCATTCTTTGCCTTTTTTATCTTTTCATTTTTTGTTTTATTTTCTTTTACTGACTTTTTAACTTCCTCCTTCTTAATATTAATATTTTCCTTTTCTCCTATTCTCCCTCTCCTACTGGATCCTTTTATTCCATTCAGTCTATCTTCAATGAACTGCTTTTTCATATTGGCATCTCTTTTTTAAGTCTCTCTCTTTTTCTTTTACTAACTTCTCAGTTTTTCCCCTATTACTCCCTGCCCAAATTGTATAGATTTTCCTACTGGCTTCTTTTCAAATTTCTTTCTCACTCTCACATTCTGTTTTTATTTTAAAGAACTTCTTTATTCTCTCTCTTCCTCCTACTCCTTTGTTTCTCTATTTGTGTCTGTATGTCTTTCTTGCTCCCTTTCTTTCATTCTCTGTTTTCTTTGTTTGCTTTTCTTCCTCATACTCCTTCTTTTTCTCTTGTTTCTTTGCCTTTGTCTCCTTCCACTCCCTCATGGTGTGTGTGTGTGTGTGTGCACGCGCGCGTGCATGCATGCATGTATATTTTCTTACTAGCTTCTTCTGCTCAATATTCTTCTTATTCATTCATTCACTTTCCTCCTCTTTATATCTCCATTTCATTCTTTCTTTTCGTATCATATTTTCTCCTTTTTAACCTTCTTGTTCTTTCTATTTCTATTTCTTGCTTAGGATATTTTAAATGTCTCTTCTTCTTTTCTACTTAAATTTTTTTTCTCTTTCTCTTTCTAGCTTACTGTTTTGTATAATCTCTTCTTAGTGGACCTCAGTTAAAATTTTCCTTGTATTTTTCCTTCATTGTCTCCCTCTTTGTTCCAGTCTGTTTTGGGCTTAATGTTTTGTCTTACTGGCTCATTTTCTCTATCTATATATAACTGTCTCTTTCCCTTTTTGCTGTTGTTCTGTCTCCTCTACTGGCTCCTTTTTAAACTCCTAGTAAAGGCAGTCTTGTCTGCTGAGCCACTTTACAGAAGTGTGTAATTTGTTATAATGTCTGTAACATAACAATATTGTGTGAATGTGTGTGGGTGTCTGTACATTTTCTACAACTTGACCTGTGCCTGTAAGTGTAAGCTTCTAGAATTTCTCTTTGCAAGGGCTTTGTCACCTCACTATATTAGCACATAGAGGGGTTTTTACAAAGCCACTTATGATTAATAAATATTTATGCATATTCTACTTACCTTTGTCTTTTATTGTTTCTCTCTCACCTTCTGTTTCATCTTGACTTTTGTTTTCAAATACATTTTCTTCTGATCCTTCTCTCTGAAGGTCATTCCTTTGCATTTTTTGTAAATAATAAGTGATTTTTTTCTCGAGTTGTGCTTTTTTCTAAATATTAAAATATATATATATATATATTCAATGTTTAAAATTTAATATCAACTTGCCACTGGAAATGCATAACAGATACTTCAAATATGATGGTACACTTGAAGGAAGCCCTCATTCTTGAGATTTCTAAAATCAGAGTACAGAGCTAGGAAGGTAATAAAGGTAAGCCTCCTCCTGCTGTCCAGTTTGAAGAACATATTTTAATAACTAGGTCCAACTGAACTCATTGCCTACTTTCTGGAGACTGGTCCCATTTTAGACCAGCCCTTAAAGTCCAGGTTCAGACCAGACTGGCTCTTTCCATCAATAGCTATCCTTGTGAATTTGAGTCACTTCTGAAAATCCACACTTTAAAATATCAAAATTAGCAAAACCCTTTCCTCAAAACAGCCCAAGTTATTGTTCAAAGGTCACTCTACCTTATGGTGAGCATCTTCTTTGACTTTTTTATGTTGTTTTTCAAATTGTGCTTCCCTTTTTACTTCTTCTCCAATCTTTGACAGAAGTAAGATTTCTTTTGTTTTCCATTTCTAAGGAGCACAATGTCATGGTAGTCAGCAGAGTTTCTCTTTTATAATCTTTTTTGTTTGTTTGTTTGTTTGTTTGTTTTGGTGAATAAGCAAATTAGGTCAAATTAAGGCCCTTATAGGAACTTGGACAACCATAATGAAAATCTTACATTGGCTTTAGAATGGGCTTATACTTCAAAGGTAGATCTAAAAAGATTCTGGAAAGGTGATTTTCTCTTATAGATTTGAGGAATTATCATATGCAATATGTTGCCCTTAAATGTATTCTGACAGAGCCTGAACAAATAGCCTTGTCTGAGCGTTGAGGAGTGAGAATACTGACATGATTATTTTTCACTAGAGTTAAATTCTAAAACTTTAAGAGCAGATGAAGTGTGTCTATACTATTATGGGTATGTAATTTGTGGTATCAGTCTCACTATGTTAAGTAAAAGCTTGTCTGTTATAATGGTGATACAAGATTAATAGCAGTTTATTATTTTAAAATAATTATGATTTTTTAAAGCAGTGGTTTATTTCTTAGACCTGAAATAACTTCAGGTAATATGGTGGGATTGCTAAAAATGTTTATAAATAAAATAATCACACATAATTTCCCCATCAATATTTATAATTTGGTGTTTCTCACCTCTTCAATTTGTCTCCAGAGACTAAGTTTTCCTCTAATGTGATCCTGATGTCGTCTTTCTTCTTCCTTTATCCAGAGTACGTTCTGCTTTTCTGCCATGTGTTCAAGCTTGTTTAATTCCAAGCTAATCATATCTAAATATCTAAGTAAAAGTGAAAATTTAAGGGAAGATAAATTGGGTGTTTCCCTTATGATGGTATTATCTACTCTGATATTCCCAAACCACCTTCTGGGTTGCTTTTTATTTCTTAAACTACAGGAATGTAGAGTTCTTTATGCTAGCCTGATCCACCAACTCACCATGATGTACTCATCAGACTGTTACTGTGGTTGGGGCAATGGCAAAATGTAGAACAGACTGATTTAAAGCATTTTATACAGAGATTAGTCATAATTCAGGAGCTCTGTAACATGAGTTTCCAAGGATGGCTGAAGTCAACTTAAGGACTAACTTCCAAAAACAAGTATATTTGAATTTTCTTAAAAAAAAAGTGGCTATTGGCCTCTCTGTCATTGTCAAGTCCTTGAACAATCTCTCATGTATAGACAGGTCTGCAGACTACCAGTCTGCCACTTTGGTGAACCAGTATATATTCTGGCATATCATGACATGAATCCATGGAATGTAAGAGCTAGGAGATGGGGAACTGGCCCTCATCCCTGATAAAGGAAAAAGAGAAGGAACTATAACTCATCCCTTTACCTCCTGGGGCATGGGCTCAGCCGCTGAATGATAAGATTGACTGTGTGTGAGTAATAGCTAAATGAACATACATGGTTGGTTGGGGGGTAACACCTGTTTATATTAGCATCAGATGAAGTTATAGCAACTCTCTCTGTTTTATCCAGCAGTAATTTCCTTAAACTTAAGTTTGAAATGTGCTAATGACACCTTTCCCTCTACTACTATGAACTTGGGTTTCCCAAGCTCAGGGAGCTGTACTTCGAAATTGTTCTTCAAATATCAGTTTGTCTTACCTCTTGGGTTCCTCATGACTCCACTTTCTCAGGTAGAAACTCTTTCCTAGCTATGGTATCAAAGTTTCCAATCCTTGCTATCTCTTAATCTCCTTTCTTTTCAGTCCACATTGAAGACTATAGGAAGTTAAATTGTGTCTAATACTTTTTAAATTCTGCTTTCAATTATTTCTAGTACTTTTACAGTTTTCTGGAGTCCACAATATGTCTACAAAATATGCATTAACTTTAGCCATACCTTTGCTTTATCAACAGTTCTTGGTCTGGAGTTGTTTGTTTATTTTCTTGTAACAGCCAATCTTGGAACTGTGTATTGCCATGACTGTCACAGGCTCTCTTGGTTTCATACAATTTATTTACTTGTTTTTCAATCATTTTCTGGGGGGGGGGGAAAGAATTACAGTTTTTGTATTGGTCAGAAATAACCTTGTCCTTTGATATGACTTCTCATGTTTTGGGCTTGGTAAACGTCCTGTAGTTTACAAATGGTTAATTAACCTGCATTTAAGTCTTTCTTCCACAACCTACATAAAAACTTTCTTACAGGCCTCAAATAAAACAAATTCAAGTATTTAACTTACTTGTTCTCTTACATAGTTTCTTTCAAAGTCTAATTTCAAACTGGTGAGATACTGCCTGTACTTATTCAATTCCTTCAAGGTGCATACAACTTATAAAAACAAATATACAGGGGGAGTGGCTAAGATGGCCAGAGGAATAGGATGGGGAGACCACTTTCTCCCCAATAAATTCATCAAAAGAACATTTAAATGCTGAGTAAATGCCACAAAACAACTTCTGAATGCCAGCAGAGGACATCAGGCACCAAGAAAAGCAGTCCATTGTCTTTGAAAAGAGGTAGGAAAAAATATAAACGACTAAAAAAGGGACAAAAGAGGTAGGGATGGAGCTCTGTCCCGGGAAGGGAGTCCTAAAAAGAGAGAAGTTTCCAAACACCAGTAAACACTCTCATGGCCGAGTCTGTGGCGAGCCTTGGAAGCACAGAGGGCAACATAACAGGGAGGAAAAATAAATAAATTATTAAAACCCACAGAGTACGAGCCCAACAGTAACTCCCCAAGAGGAGAAGCAGTGCAGACTCCTGCATCCGCCACTAGCAAGCGGGGGCTGGGCAGAGAGGCACGGGCTGCATTGCTTAGAGTAAGGACCGGGCCCGAATGCCCCGAGTGTAATCACAGCAAACTAACTTGGGCTAGCAAACCAGACTGTGGGATAGCTACCATGCGAAAAGCTCTAACACAAGACACCGCCAAGACAGTGCACAGAACAAAGGACGAAACAGAATTAGCCAGCTGCAGACCATCCCCCTCTGGTGACAGGCAGCCAGAGTCGGAAGGGCCTGAAGGGGGCAATCGCAACCCCAGAGAGGCATTATCTACCAAACGGAAAGCAGGCTCCTTTGCTAACTAAGACTTCTTGGGGTTCTGTACAGTCATCATCCGCCTGAGAAGGTGCGCCAGTTGTACACCCAGAAAACTGAGCAGCAGGGACGGGAGAGGCGATAAGTTGCAGCGTGTGTGCTCGCCAAACACCTGAGCTACCTGGACCTGGGAAGGGCACAAAATGCAGGCCCAACCGAGTCTGCACCTCTGAGGACTACCTGAGTGCCTAAACCTGAGCGGCTTAAACATGGGAGGTGCATGCAGCCCAGGGCCGGCCTTGGATGGTTCCTGGCAGAGCAACCTAGAGCCTGAGCACACTGGACAGGGAGGGTACAAGTGCAGTGAGCGGGGGCAGGCCCAGTGAGGCTAAGACACTGTGAGCACATGCCAGTGTTAGTTGTTTGCAGCGTCGCTCCCTCCCTACAGCACGACTGAACAAGTGAGCCTAAAAAGAGTGTCCACCACTGCCCCCCTTGTGTCAGGGCAGAAATCAGACACTGAAGAGACTAGCAAACAGAAGAAGCTAAAACAGAAGGAACCGCCTTGGAAGTGACAGGTGCAATAGATGAAAACCCTGTCATTGGTATGGACTACATAGGAAGGGGCCTGTAGATCTTGAGAAATATAAGGCGGGCCAAGGAACTATCCGAAAATGAACTGACCCCACACTGCCCACAATAACACCAGAGAAATTCCTAGATATACCTTTACTATTTTTACGATCATTTTTTTCCTTTTTTTAACTTAAAAAATTTTTAAGTCCTCTATTGCTCCTTTAATTTTCATTTTTATAACCTGTTACTTTTCAAAAAAAGACACTTTTTAAAGCAAACTTCATATATATATATTTAAATAATTTTTGTGACTTTTTTTTTCTTCTTCTTTTCTTTAATATTGTATTTTTGAAAATCCAACCTCTATTCAAGATTTTTAATCTTTGCTTTTTGGTAGTTATCAATTTTGTACCTTTAAAAACCCAGTCTTCAGTACCCATTTTTACTTGGGAGCGAGATTACTGGCTTGACTGCTCTCTCCTCCTTTGGACTCTCCTTTTTCTCCACCAGGTAGCCTCTGTCTCCTCCCTCCCCCTTCTCTTCTCTACCTAACTCTGTGAGTCTCTGTGTGTTCCAGATGGTGGAGAACACTTAGGGAACTGATTACTGGCTGGATCTGTCTCTCTCCTTTTCATTTCCCCCTTTTATCCTCCTGGCCTCCTCTGTCTCCTTCCTTCCTCTTCTCTTCTAACTCTGTGAACATCTCTGAGCGGTCCAGACTGTGGAGTGCACATAAGGAAATGATTACTGGCTAGCTTGCCCTCTCCTCTTTTGATTCCACCTCATCTCATTTGGGTCACCTCTAACTCCCTCCTCCCTCTTCTCTTCTCCATGTAATTCTGTGAACCTCTCTGGGTGTCCCTCACTGTGGAGAAACTTTTTATCTTTAACCTAGATGTTTTATCAACAGTGCTGTATAGAAGGAGAAGTCTTGAGACTACTGTAAAAATAAGACTGAAAACCAGAAGCAGGAGGCTTAAGTCCAAATCCTGAGAACATCAGAGAACTCCTGACTCCAGGGAACACTAATCAATAGGAGCTCATCAAACCCCTCCATACCTACACTGAAACCAAGCACCACCCAAGGGCCAACAAGTTCCAGAGCAAGACATACCACACAAATTCTCCAGCCAAACAGAAACACAGCCCTGAGCTTTAATACACAGGCTGCCCAAAGTTACCCCAAAACCATTGGCATCTCATAACTCATTACTGGACACTTCACTGGACTCCAGAGAGAAGAAATCCAGCTCTACCCACCAGAACACCGACACAAGCTTCCCGAACCAAGAAACCTTGACAAGCCACTGATACAACCCCATGCACAGCAAGGAAATCCACAATAAAGAGAACTCCACAAACTGCCAGAATACAGAAAGGCCACCCCAAATGCAGCAATATAAACAAGATGAAGAGACAGAGGAATACCCAACAGGTAAAGGAACAGGATAAATGCACACCAAACCAGACAAAAGAGGAAGAGATAAGGAATCTACCTGATAAAAGAATTCCAAATAATGATAGTGAAAATGATCCAAAATCTTGAAATCAAAATGGAATCAGAGATAAATAGCCTGGAGACAAGGACTGAGAAGATGCAAGAAAGATTTAACAAGGACCTAGAAGAAATAAAAAAGAGTCAATATATAATGAATAATGCAATAAATGAGATCAAAAACACTCTGGAGGCAACAAATAGTAGAATAACGGAGGCAGAAGATAGGATTAGTGAAGTAGAAGATAAAATGGTAGAAATAAATGAATCAGAGAGGAAAAAAGCAAAACGAATTAAAAGAAATGAGGAGAATCTCAGAGACCTCCAGGACAATATTAAACACTCCAATATTCAAATCATAGGAGTCCCAGAAGAAGAAGACAAAAAGACCATGAGAAAATACTTGAGGAGATAATAGTTGAAAACTTCCCTAAAATGGGGAAGGAAATTATCACCCAAGTCCAAGAAACCCAGAGAGTCCCAAACAGGATAAACCCAAGGCGAAACACCCCAAGACACATATTAATCAAATTAACAAAGATCAAACACAAAGAACAAATATTAAAAGCAGCAAGGGAAAAACAACAAATAACACACAAGGGGATTCCCATAAGGATAACAGCTGATCTTTCAACAGAAACTCTTCAGGCCAAGAGGGAATGTCAAGACATACTTAAAGTGATGAAAGATAATAACCTACCGCCCAGATTACTGTACCCAGCAAGGATCTCATTCAAATATGAAAGTGAAAGTGAAGTCGCTCAGTCGTGTCCAACTCTTTGCGGCCCTGTGGACTGTAGCTCTCCAGGCTCCTCTGTCCATGGGATTCTCCAGGCAAGAATACTGGAGTGGGTTGCCATTTCCTTCTCCAGGGGAATCTTCCCAACCCAGGGATCTAACCCAGGTCTCTTGCATTGCAGGCAGACGCTTTAACCTCTGTCAAAAGCTTTAGAGACAAGCAAAAGCTGAGAGAATTCAGCACCACCAAACCAGCTCTCCAACAAATGCTAAAGGATACTCTCTAGACAGGAAACACAAAAAGGATGTATAAACTCAAACCCAAAACAATAAAGTAAATGGCAACAGGATCGTACTTATCAATAATTACCTTAAATGTAAATGGGTTGAATGCCCCAAGCAAAAGACAAAGACTGGCTGAATGGATACAAAAACAAGACCCCTATATATGTTGTCTACAAGAGACCCACCTCAAAACAAGGGACACATACAGACTGAAAGTGAAGGGCTCGAAAAAGATATTCCATGCACATAGAGACCAAAAGAAAGCAGGAGTAGCAATACTCATATCAGATAAAATAGACTTTAAAACAAAGGCTGTGAAAAGAGACAAAGAAGGACACTACATAATGATGAAAAGATCAATCCAAGAAGAAGATATAACAATTATAAATATATATGCACCCAATATAGGAGCACCGCAATATGTAAGACAAATGCTAACAAGTATGAAAGGGGAAATTAACAATAACACAATAATAGTAGGAGACTTTAATACCCCACTCACACCTATGGATAGATCAACTAAACAGAAAATTAACAAAGAAACACAAACTTTAAATGATACAATAGACCAGTTAGACCTAATTGATATCGATAGGACATTTCACCCCAAAACAATGAATTTCACCTTTTTCTCAAGTGCACATGGAACCTTCTCCAGGATAGATCACATCCTGGGCCATAAATCTAGCCTTGGTAAATTCAAAAAAATTGAGATCATTCCAAGCGTCTTTTCTGACCATAATGCAGTAAGATTAGCTCTCAATTACAGAAGAAAAACTATTAAAAATTCCAACATATGGAGGCTGAACAACATGCTTCTGAATAACCAACAAATCACATAAGAAATCAAAAAAGAAATCAAAATATGCATAGAAATGAATGAAAATGAAAACACAACAACACAAAACCAGTGGAACACTGTAAAAGCAGTGCTAAGGGGAAAGTTCATAGCATATAGGCATACCTCAAGAAACAAGAAAAAAGTCAAATAAATAACCTAACTCTACACCTAAAGCAACTAGAAAAGGAAGAAACGAAGAACCCCAGGGTTAGGAAAAGGAAAGAAATCTTAAAAATGAGGGCAGAAATCAATGCAAAAGAAACAAAAGAGACCATAGCAAAAATCAACAAAGCCAAAAGCTGGTTCTTTGAAAAGATAAATAAACTTGACAAACCATTAGCCAGACTCATCAAGAAACAAAGGGAGAAAAATCAAATCAATAAAATTACAAATGAAAATGGAGAGATCCCAACAGACAACACAGAAATACAAAGGATCATAAGAGACTACTACCAGCAATTATATGCCAATAAAATGGACAATGTGGAAGAAATGGACAAATTCTTAGAAAAGTACAACTTTCCAAAACTGAACCAGGAAGATATAGAAAATCTTACCAGACCTATCACAAGCATGGAAATTGAAACTGTAATCAGAAATCTTCCAGCAAACAAAAGCCCATGTCCAGACAGCTTCACAGCTGAATTCTATAAAAAAATTTAGAGAAGAGCTAACACCTATCCTACTCAAACTCGTCCAAAAAATTGTAGAGGAAGGTAAACTTCCAAACTCATTCTATGAGGCCACCTTCACCCTAATACCAAAACCTGACAAAGATGCCACAAAAAGGAAAACTACAGGCCAATATCACTGATGAACATAGATGCAAAAATCCTTAACAAAATTCTAGCAATCAGAATCCAACAGCACATTAAAAGATCATACACCATGACCAAGTGGGTTTTATCCCAGGGATGCAAGGATTCTTCAATATCTGCAAATCAATCCATGTAATACACCACATTAACAAATTGAAAAATAAAAGCCATATGATTATCTCAATAGATGCAGAGAAAGCCTTTGACAAGATTCAACATCCATTTATGATAAAAAAAAAAACCTCTCCAGAAAGCAAGACTAGAAGGAACATACCTCAACACAATAAAAGCTATATTTGACAAACTCACAGCAAACATTATCCTCAATGGTGAAAAACCGAAAGCATTTCCCCTAAAGTCAGGAACAAGACAAGGGTGCCACTCTCACCACTACTATTCAACATAGTTCTGGAAGTTTTGGCCACAGCAATCAGAGCAGAAAAAGAAATAAAAGGAATCCAGATTGGAAAAGAAGAAGTAAAACTCTCATGGTTTGCAGATGACATGATCCTCTACATAGAAAACCCTAAAGACTCCACCAGAAAATTACTAGAGCTAATCAATGAATATAGTAAAGTTGCAGGATATAAAATCAACACACAAAAATCCCTTGCATTCCTCTACACTAATAATGAGAAAATAGAAAAAGAAATTAAGGAAATAATTCTATTCACCATTGCAATGAAAATAATAAAATACTTAGGAATATACCTACCTAAAGAAACTAAAGACCTATATATAGAAAACTGTAAAACACTGGTGAAAGAAATCAAAGAAGACACTAATAGATGGAGAAATATACCATGTTCATGGATTAAAAGAGTCAATATAGTGAAAATGAGTATACTACCCGAAGCAATCTATAGATTCAATGCAATTCCTATCAAGCTACCAGCGGTATTTTTCACAGAGCTAGAACAAATAATTTCACAATTTGTATGGAAATACAAAAAACCTCGAATAGCCAAAGCAATCTTGAGTAAGAAGAATGGAACTGGAGGAATCAACCTGCCTGACTTCAGGCTCTACTACAAAGCCACAGTCATCAAGACAGTATGGTAGTGGCACAAAGACAGAAATATAGATCAATGGAACAAAATAGAAAGCCCAGAGATAAATCCACACACCTATGGACACCTTACCTTTGACAAAGGAGGCAAGAATATACAATGGAGAAAAGACAATCTTTTTAACAAGTGGTGTTGGGAAAACTGGTAAACCACTTGTAAAAGAATGAAACTAGAATACTTTCTAACACCATACACAAAAATAAACTCAAAATAGATTAAAGATCTAAACGTAAGACCAGAAACTATAAAACTCCTAGAGGAAAACAGGCAAAACACTCTCTGACATAAATCACAGGAGTATCCTCTATGACCTACCTCCCAGAATAATGGAAATAAAAGCAAAAATAAACAAATGGGACCTAATTAAACTTAAAAGCTTTTGCACAACGAAGGAAACTGTAAGCAAGGTGAAAAGACAGCCTTCAGAATGGGAGAAAATAATAGCAAACCAAACAACTGACAAAGAATTAATGTCAAAAATATACAAGCAACTCCTGCAGCTCAATTCCAGAAAAACAAACAACCCGATCAAAAAAATATGCCAAAGAACTAAACAGACATTTCTCCAAAGAAGACATACAGATGGCTGACAAACACATGAAAAGATGTTCAACATCACTCATTATCAGAGAAATGCAAATCAAAACCACAATGAGGTACCATTTCACGCTGATCAGAATGGCTGCTGTCAAAAAGTCTACAAGCAATAAATGCTGGAGAGGGTGTGGAGAAAAAGGAACCCTCTTACACTGTTGGTGGGAATGCACGCTAGTACAGCCACTATGGAGAACAGTGTGGAGATTCCTTAAAACACTGGAAATAGAACTGCCTTATGACCCAGCAATCCCACTACTGGCCATACACACCAAGGAAACCAGAACTGAAAGAGACACATGTACCCCAATGTTCATCTCAGCACTGTTTATAATAGCCAGGACATGGAAGCAACCTAGATGTCCATCAGCAGATGAATGGATAAGAAAGCTGTGGTACATATACACAGAGGAGTATTACTCAGCCATTAAAAAGAATGCATTTGAATCAGTTCTAGTGAGGTGGATGAAATTGGAGCCAATTATACAGAGTGAAGTAAGTCAGAACGAAAAACACCGCTTTAACCTCTGAGCCACCAGGGGAGCCCCAATATAGTATACTAACGCATATATATGGAATTTAGAAAGATGGTAACAATAACCCTGTATGCGAGACAGCAAAGGAGACACAGATGTATAGAACAGTCTTTTGGACTCTGTGGGAGAGGGAGAGGGTGGGATGATTTAAGAGAATGGCATTGAGACATGTATAATATATAAGAAACGAATTGCCAGTCTGGGTTTGATGCAGGGTGCAGGATGCTTGGGGCTGGTACACTGGGATGACCCGGAGGGATGGTGTGTGGGAGGCGAGGTGGGGGGTGGTGTTTCAGGATTGGGAACACGTGTACACCCGTGGCGGATTCATGTTGATGTGTGGCAAAACCGATACAATATTGTAAAGTAAAATAATAATAAATTAAAAAAAACAAATATATAAATAGAAAGTTGTAACAATCATGAAACTTTCCAGAGAAAAGGGTCATAAGAACATTATTTTAGTAACAATTTTGGGATCAAGGGTAGTGATAGCACATTTTGGTAATAATTTAGAAGGCAATATCTCTCTACAGTGGCTGTATCATCAGGAAATGTCTACCTAAATAATATTATTTCAATAATATGGTTCACACAAAATAAATGTTATTAAAATATCAGTATAATAATGATGTTTAACTTTCAGAAGAATTTATTCTATCAAGCTGTATTCTGTTATGTTTCCATTTTGTTTCTAGTCTTCTCAAAGGGTACTGGAAATATCCCTTAATGGGTATACAGTGCCATTAATACTTTTAGAGCCAAAGGAAAGGCACTAATAATACAGCTGAGAGAAAATGCATAAATAAATGTGTATGCATATGTCTTTACATATTCAAATCATTTGGTGTTTATCTTTTGCTTTTATTAAAGAAAAATGATCAAGTGGGAACAATTTTATTTAGAAATAGCCACCTGATTTCTCTTTACTCAAATATTGAGTAATTCATTGAGTTTTCTGTCTGCTGCTGCTACTGCTAAGTCGCTTCAGTCGTGTCCGACTTTGTGAGACCCCCGTAGATGGCAGCCCACCGGGCTCCCCCATCCCTAGGATTCCCCAGGCAAGAACACTGGAGTGGGTTGCCATTTCCTTCTCCAGTGCATGAAAATGAAAAGTGAAAGAGAAGTCGCTCAGTCGTGTCCGACTCTTCGAGACCCCATGGACTGCAGCCTACCAGGCTCCTCCGTCCATGGGATTTTCCAGGCAAGAGTACTGGAGTGGGGTGCCATTGCCTTCTCCGGAGTTTTCTGTCAGGTATTCTTTATTGCTCAATTAAAAGTTGACACAGGTTCCCAGTGAAGTACAGAAGCAAGCTTCTATCAAGACCATGGGTTTATTCTGGTTATCTGGAAGCAAGCTTCAACCCACCTTATTATTGCTGGTGACATAGCCATCTTTCTTTAATTTCCTCAGGATATCTTTTCGCCTACAGTATGATTTTAAATGTGGATTGTGCAGGCTTTTATAGCTGGTTTGCAAAAGCCAACAATAAGGATCAGACAGGTTAAAGTCATAAGAAGGTTGATAAAGCTGCAAACATAGATTAAAAGGTGTTATATATGTAAAATGAATGAAATCACACTTTTAAACTTCAATTTGTTAAGGTGATTAGGCTGTTCACTGAAAATAAAACATGCAAGAACAATCTGAAGTGAGAGAATACTGACAATGAGCTGATCTGAAAAGAAGACAGTAGAATACCGTAATTTTCCTTCCACTTGTATTTAAATCAATATGAAAGACCTTTAAATTCCATTTCCGTGGTACTCTGCTAAAGTGATTTGTAGTTCACAAAGCAGCAAGGTCAGGTGAAGAAGCATGGCCTAAGAAATTGGGAGACTGTGGTTCTAGTCTAAACTCTGCTACCATCATCTACCTGTCATAGCTTCTCCTTACAAGGTGGTCAAGGGTGCTGCTACTGCTGCTAAGTCACTTCAGTCGTGTCTGACTCTGTGCGACCCCATAGACAGCAGCCCACCAGGCTCCCCTGTCCCTGGGATTCTCCAGGCAATAACACTGGAGTGGGTTGCCATTTCCTTCTCCAATGCATGAAAGTGAAAAGTGACAGTGAAGTCGCTCAGTCATGTCCTACTCTTAGCGACCCCATGGACTGCAGCCTACTAGGCTCCTCCATCCATGGGATTTTCCAGGCAAGAGTACTGGAGTGGGGTGCCATTGCCTTCTCCAGGTTAAGGGTAGAGTTAAAAAAAAAAAAAAAAAAAACTAAATGTGCAAAATATAGTGTTACTTCCTTGAGGAAATATTGCTAAAAGATAAAGAAGGATCCCACTAAGTTAGTGTTTAGGGTAGTTGAATATAGTACCTGATCATAATTAAATACATGTGTTTGAGGGGAATCAATATAATAAAGTATAGAGCAAATCAGTATAAGTATGGGGAAAAAATCAGGAAATAAGTAGCTAACAAGTGAATAAAAGGGTAATACAATGTAAATATGGGAAATAGAAGATAGTGGAGCAAGAAACCAATGAAGAGGGCTACATTTACAAACTGAAGAGGAGTGTTATCACTTGTAGCAAATAGGCTTTGAGTATGTTTTAGGAATGTTAATTTGTGGGGAAGGGGTAGAATGTACTGGTTTCGAAAAGAGAAATTATATTGCTTTCCAGCAATAAAACTTAAAAAAATCGTATGCAAAGCCCCCTATGCATCCTTGATGACACCCTAGAGAGGATGGTAAGGAAATAAGCAAAATCAGGAAATAAGTAGAAATAATGTGATGAAAGCACACACTCAGAGAGTTCCGAACCTCCTTCAGGCTTGGCCTAAAGCTAAGGACAGGGTGGGGAGTGTTAGGCAGAGGACATAAACAGTGCGTGCAGCACTCTGAACCAGAAACAGTACTTTGGTGCGGAGTGAGAGAATGCAGACCAAGGGCAATGTAAATTCTAAGGAAAGATGAAACGATTGGGGTTTGGGACACTGGGGAAAGGCTTCATATAGTAGCTCTTGAAAGATGGCTCAAATTGAAGGTCAGGAAGGAGAGGAGAGCATGCCAGGTTTCAGGACCCAGATAGACAAAGGCACAGAAGTAGAAATTATCATACTATGTGTGGACAGGGAGAAAAGACCCGGACCTTTCGGAGCTGAGGTCTGGGTCGGAGATAAGGCTAAATTGGGTGGTGGAGGCCTATCACGAGGCCTTCTATCTTTAAAGTGAGGTTCAGATACTGAATACTTGAACTCATTTTAACTCACTTGGTGTGTGAAACTGAAGGTGACTCAAAGCAAAAGAGCAGTGTTTCAAGTTTAATAGCAAGCAGAAAACAGTCAAGAAAATCACTTAAACAGTATTAAAAGTTAGTTTACCTTTTCACTTAAATTTGTAGTATAGAATACATTATTACTTTCTGGAACAACTGGAAGCTTGTCGGCAAGAGGAAGATCCAATAGATTAGCGGCTCCGACCTCTGGGATGGGGTCTTTTTGCGAGCTCTGTCAGATATAAGTAGAAACTTTGTTTTTTGTTTCTAGTACTATTATTTTAGTTTAGACCAATCTACTAAAACTTCAATGGGCTAATAGGCTAATACCTCCAAATAAACCAAAGACACACACTCAGGGTTGAAAGAAACCACCCTGTTGATAACCTGAAGGCCTCCCAGTTTACCCCTGTTACCAACCCAATCTCTGAGCTCCATTCAAAGCTAATCTCGGCCAGAGGGAGCTCTAGTTACGGCAGAGGGTCTGGGAGCCGACCCTCCCAAGACCCAGCCCTGGAGCCAGAAAGAGGAGGAAGATGACCGACTGGCCCCAACTCACAGAGTCATACTGCTCCCTGTTGGCAGTTAGGCTGCTGGCAGCCGCCTTAGAGGTGGCAGCCTGAGCAGCCTTGTAGCAGTTATTGAGGTACCGGTCCATGGCCACCCATCAGCCCCCGCTGGGGGCTGGGGTGCCACAAGCCGTCTCGGTTTCTTCTCTTCGCGCACACCTTTCCCTCTCTACGCCCGCAGCTAGTCTGGGCAACCCAGACAGTGGTCACGAGGGTAACGGCTCCTCCAGGCCACGCCCCTCACAATGCTGGGTTCCAGGCTGCCACGCTGACGTCCTAAAAGGGCGCCTCCCCAAAGGGCGTCGCCCTCAAGTGAGGGGATGGGGCGTTGTGACCACACTCGCTGCCACCTGGGGCCTCTGGCGCATGCGCAGAGCCCAAGCCTCAAGGGCCAAGCGAGACGGGGAAGCGGTCCAAAAGACTTGGTGTAGGAGGACCACAGTTGACATTACCTTTCAACCTGAAACCAATAGCCCTAATTTAAACCAGAAATGTATCAGTTTTTGTCAGTGTATTGTTCTTGTTTATTCGTTAAATTGTGTCTGCCTCTTGACCGTAGCCCACCAGGGTCCTCTATCCGTGGGATTTCCCAGGCAGGAATACTGGCGTGGGTTGCCATTTCCTTCTCCAGGGGATCTTTCCGACTCAGGGATCGAACTCACATCTCCTGCATTGGCAGGCGGATTCTTTACCACTGAGCCACTAGGAAAGCCCTTGTCTCTGGATAGCTGCCTGTAATTCTTCTAATTCTTCCTGACCCCCAAAGAGCTATGATTCTGTTCAACACATGACTCTGAGTAATTGTGTAGTTTGCACTAAGACCAGAGGACTGGCTTTATACATCTGCCCACTTTATAGATCCTGTGACCGACCACTTCCGCTAGGCGTATCCTTCCCCTAGGCTCATTTAGAACATACTGGTTTTTCCAGGACTCAATGCTTTCTTTCCTGTCTTGGGCTCTTGTTCTCTCTTCACTCCTTGTCCTCCCTTTCTCGCTCTTCTATTTCTTTCTATCTTATGGTTTCTACCTTATCAGCGCTTCCCAGGTGCCGCTAGTGGTAAAGAACTCACCTGCCAATACAGGATACATACCCCAGGTGGCGCTAGTGGTATAGAACCCACCTGCCAATACAGGATATATACTGCAGGTGGCGCTAGTAGTAAAGAACTCGCCTGCCAATGTAGGAGACAGGAGGCGTGGGTTCGATCCTGGGTGGGAAGATGCCCTGGAGGAGGGAATGGCAACCCATTCCAGTATTCTTGCCTGGAAAATCCCATGGACAGGGGAACCTGGCAGGCTACAGTCCATGGGGTCGCAAAGAGTCAGACAGGACTGATGTGACTTAGCACGTAGGCACCTTACATTAGATTAGCCAACACTTATTGAGTACCTGTGAAGAATTGACGCTTTTGAACTGTGGTGTTGGAGAAGACTCTTGAGAGTCCCTTGGACTGCAAGGAGATTCAACCAGTCCATTCTGAAGGAGATCAGCCCTGGGATTTCTTTGGAAGGAATGATGCTAAAGCTGAAACTCCAAACTTTGGCCACTTCATGCGAAGTGTTGACTCACTGGAAAAGACTCTGATGCTGGGAGGGATTGGGGGCAGGAGGAGAAGGGGACGACCGAGGATGAGATGGCTGGATGGCATCACTGACTCGATGGATATGAGTCTGAGTGAACTCTGGGAGTTGGTGATGGACAGGGAGGCCTGGTGTGCTGTGATTCATGGGGTCACAAAGAGTCAGACGCGACTGAACTGAACTGAACTGATTGAGTGCCTGCTCTGCCAGACACTGTGCTGGGTGCTGAGGATACAACAGTGAGTAGAGCATAGTTCTTGCTGCCGAGGAACTCACTAGACGGTAAATATATTAATAGCTGAGACAGCACTTGGTTTGTCGGGAATCTGTACTTTTGTCTCCATGTTCTTTCATGAATCTTTCTATTGTGCTAAAAAATGTATAACATAGAATTTACCACCTTAACCATTTTTAAGTGTACAGTTCAATAATGTTACATATATTCAAGTTGTTATGTAACAGATCTCCAGAAAATTTTCATTTTGCAAAACTCTGTACCCATTAAATAATTCTCCTTTCTTCCCTTGTCCCAGTTCCTGGTGAACTACCATTTTGCTTTCTGTTTCTAGGAATTGGACTACCTCAGATACCTTATATAAGTGATATAAGTGAAATCAAGGAATATTTGTTTTTTGTGATTGGCTTAATTCACTTAGCATGATAACTTCAAAGTTCATATGTGTAGAAGCATGTGGTATGATTTCTTCCCTTTTAAAGGGTGAATAACAGTCTGTTAAATGTATCTATCTCTATCACATTCTCTTTATCCATTGAATCATTAGTGGACATTTAGGTTGCTTCCACTTCTTCAGTTCAGTTCAGTCCCTCTGTCATGTCTGACTCTTTGTGACCCCATGGACTGCAGCACACCAGGCTTCGCTGTTCATCACCAACTCCCAGAGCTTGCTCAAACTCATGTCCATCGAATCCATGATGCCATCCAACCATCTCAACTTCTGTCGTCCCCTTCTCCTGTTGCTGCTGCTGCTGCTAAGTCGCTTCAGTCGTGTCCGACTCTGTGCGACCCCATAGATGGCAGCCCACCAGGCTCCCCCGTCCCTGGGATTCTCCAGGCAAGAACACTGGAGTGGGTTGCCATTTCCTTCTCCAATACATGAAAGTGAAAAGTGAAAGTGAAGTCGGTCAGTCGTGTCTGACTCTGTGCGACCCAGTGGACTGCAGCCTACCAGGCTCCTCTGTCCATGGGATTTTCCAGGCAAGAGTACTAGAGTGGGGTGCCATTGCCTTCTCCACTTCTCCTGCCTTCAATCTTTTCCCAGCATCAGGGTCTTTTCAAATGAGTCAGCTCTTTGCATCAGGTGTTTCAGATTCAGCATCAGTCTTTCCAGCACATCAATTCTCCAGCACACAGCTTTCTTTATAGTCCAACTCTCATATCCATACATGACTACTGGAGAAACCATAGCTTTGACTAGATGGACCTTTGTTAGCAAAGTAATGTCTCTGCTTTTGAATATGCTATCTAAGTTGGTCATAACTTTCCTTCCAAGGAGTAAGCATCTTAATTTCATGGCTGCAGTCAACATCTGCAGTGATTTTGGAGCCCCCCAAAAATAAAGTCTGACACTGTTTCCACTGTTTCCCCATCTATTTCCCATGAAGTGATGCCAAAACTAAGACCAGATGCCATGATCTTAGTTTTCTGAATGTTGAGCCTTTTAAGCCAACTTTTTCACTCTCCTCTTTCACTTTCATCAAGAGGCTTTTTAGTTCCTCTTCACTTTCTGCCATAAGGGTGATGTCATCTGCATATCTGAGGTTATTGATATTTCTTCTGGCAATCTTGATTCCAGCTTGTGCTTCTTCAAGTCCAGCGTTTCTCATGATGTACTCTGCATAGAAGTTAAATAAGCAGGGTGACAATATACAGCCTTGACGTACTTCTTTTCCTATTTGGAACCAGTCTGTTGTTCCATGTCCAGTTCTAACTGTTGCTTCCTGACCTGCATATAGGTTTCTCAAGAGGCAAGTCAGGTGCTCTGGTATTCCCATCTCTTTCAGAATTTCCACAGTTTATTGTGATCCACACAGTCAAAGGCTTTGTCATAGTCAATAAAGCAGAAAATAGATGTTTTTCTGGAACTCTCTTGCTTTTTTGATGATCCAGCAGATGTTGGCAATTTGATCTCTGGTTCCTCTGCCTTTTCTAAATCCAGCTTGAACATCTGGAAGTTCACGGTTCACCTATTGCTGAAGCCTGGCTTGGAGAATTTTGAGCATTACTTTACTAGCGTGTGAGATGAGTGCAATTGTGCAGTAGTTTGAGCATTCTTTGGCATTGCCTTTCTTTGGGATTGGAATGAAAACTGACCTTTTCCAGTCCTGTGGCCACTGCTGAGTTTTCCAAATTTGCTGGCATATTGAGTGCAGCACTTTCACAGCATCATCTTTCAGGATTTGAAATAGCTCAACTGGAATTCCATCACCTCCTCTAGCTTTGTTCATAGTGATGCTTCCTAAGGCCCACTTGACTTCACATTCCAGGATGTCTGGCTCTAGGTGAGTGATTATACCATCGTGATTATCTGGGTCATGAAGATCTTTTTTGTATACTTCTTCTGTGTATTCTTGCCACCTCTTCTTAATATCTTCTGCTTCTGTTAGGTCCATACCATTTCTGTCCTTTATCGAGCCCATCTTTGCATGAAATATCCCCTTGGTATCTCTAATTTTCTTGAAGAGATCTCTAGTCTTTCCCTTCTGTTGTTATTTTAACTAATTATATCCGGAATGACTCTATTTCCACATAAGGTCACATCCTGAGACACTGGGGGTGAAGACTTCAATATATCCTTTCCTGGGGACGCAATCCAACCGATAACAATCTGCCCTTTGCCTTCCCCCCAAATTCATGTCTTCTCCACATGAAAAATACATTTATCACATTCTGCTGCTGCTGCTGCTGCTGCTGCTAAGTCGCTTCAGTCGTGTCTGACTCTGTGTGACCCCATAGACGGCAGCCCACCAGGCTCTGCCATCCCTGGGATTCTCCAGGCAAGAACTCTGGAGTGGGTTGCCATTTCCTTCTCCAATGCATGAAAATGAAAAGTGAAAGTGAAGTCTCTCAGTCATGTCCGACTCTTTGTGACCCCATGGACTGCAGCCTACCAGGCTCCTCCATCCGTGGGATTTTCCAGGCAAATCGGCCCCAAAGTCTTAACGCATTTTAGGATCAACTCAAGTCCAAAATCACATCTAAATATCATCTAAATGAGGTATGGGTCGATCCTGGGGTAAAGTTTCTCTCCAGCTGTGAATCTGTGAAACCTAAAAAACAGTTACCTGCTTTCAAGATATAACAATGGGACAGGCATAGGACAAACATTTCCATTCCAAAATGGGGAAAGTGGAAGGAAAAAAAAGCTGTCGCTGCTTTAAAACAGTTTGTAACACAACAGGGCAAATTCCACTAGGAATAACGGGTTTAGAATAATTCTCTGTGGCTCTATCCACTGGCCCACCTCAGCTCTAGGTGGCAGCCCACCATCTGGAAAGAAGAGGTGGCCAGGCCCCCTGGCTCTCGGTGGTGTCCCCAAGCCCTGCGTGGAGGTTCTGCTGCTCAGACCTGAGCAGCTATGCTGCCCTCTGCTGCTGAGGACTTAGCCTCACCCTCTGTAACTGGGAGGAGGCCCTGCCCTCAGGAAAGGAGGAAGTCTGAACCTCTTAGCCCTGTGCAGAGACTCCAACTGCTGGACCCAGGAGGGAGCCCCACTCTCTGGAACCCAGAACATGGACAGTCCCCAGTGGCTACCTGCCTCCATCATGGGCAGGAGCCCTGCCCTCTGCAACCGAGGGAGCAGCTCTGCCTTCAGAGAAACAGGAGGCAGCCTGGCCCTCTGCACCCTGGGTGGTAACTTTGCCCTCTGATTTTTGTGCAGTAACCGCCCCCCCCCCCCCCACTGTCTGATCTCTGGGCAGTGACACATCCTCTGATCTTTAGACAGAGATCCCACAATATCAGGCCTGGACAGTGACCCCACCCTCTGATCATTAGGCAGTGACCTCACCCTCTGATCTCTGGGCAGTGACCTCACTCTATGATATCTTCACAGTGACCCCACCCTCTGGTTGCAGGGCAGTGATACCCCCCTCTGATATCTGGACAGTGACCTCATATTCAGAACTCTGAGTAGTGACCCCACCCTCTCATCTTTGGCTAGTGACCTCACCCTCTCAGACATGAACAGTGGCCTTACTCTCCACTGTTTTAACAGTGATCCCACACTCTTGGGACAAGACAGTGATGCAACCCTCTGAACCCTGGATAGTGACATCATGCTCTGAACTCTGTGCAGTGACCCCGCCCTCTAAGACATGGACAGTGACCC